>NC_138576.1:95039239-95119468 GCF_964289735.1 Phaethon aethereus | reverse complement strand
CAGTGCCCTGTGCTTTCCAGCTGTGTTCCCAAGCTGAGCCTGCTTGGGGCAAGCAGCCAGGGCTCTGCAGACCAGGGGAGTGCAAACTAGCCAGGGTGAGGGCGCAGGCAGGAAGGACCATGGATCACGTCTGTGCCCTTCCGCTTCCCTCCTGCGCCTAACCTTTGTTTTGTTCCTGGTGGCAGTCTGGCTTCATTTCCTCCCCTTGTTGTTCCCTTCCAAAACCCTGCCAAGGCCCTACTTTTGGCTCCCACTCAAGCAGAATCTAGCAGAATGAACAGACAAAAGGGACCAAAGCTACTGCTCCGTCTCCCAGCGTGCCTGATGCAAGCTGTCCCTTGCCCAGCGAGTCCCATCCAAGGGCGGTTAGTTCAGCCAGGGTGACCTTTCCCAGCCCTGCAGATCCCTCTAGGGGAGCCAGCCATGGATGAGGAAAGCGGACTGGCCATGCCTCAGCACAGAGACACCATGTGCCGAAACCAGAAACAGCTCCCCGATGGCTCAGCTCCAGGCCCAGGAGCTGCAAGGACCAGGGCTGACGTCAGCCCCTTGGGACTGGCCTCCCGGAGCCTTCTGGAGCCTCCCGGGCTCTGGGTCTGCCGCAGTCAGAGGTCTCCAGCGCAGGCGCGCTGCTCCGCTGCGTGCTGCCGCCAGCCCCATGCCGGCAGTGTTACGGGGAGCGGGAAGAGCTTGAGCGAAGGAAGCAGGAGCCAAAGCTTTGCTGCCGCCGTGTCAGGGTTTACGCTTCCCTGGGAGGGAGCTTTCCCCCTTTTATCAGGGAGCCAGTGCTTGGCCTGCTCGAGAGTCCTGGGTTCACCATGCCGCGGCCCAAGTCAAGTCGCTGCCTTGGTGCCTCGATTTCCCCAGCGAGGTCCTGCAGTGTCCCCGGTCAGCAGTAGTGACCACAGTGATGGAGGAGAGTGGACATCTTATTCCCCAGGGAGCCTTACCTATTCCTGGGAAAAGCCCTGCCTGGGTGGGGGGAACTGCCCAACTGCCCATCCTACCGTGCCTCCGAGGGAATCCTGTCCTTCAGTCCCACTGGCAAAGGGAGGTGCCGGCCAGGGGCAGAGGTGTTGCAGCACGTTCTGGGGGCATTGCATCTGAGTGTTACCTGGCGGAGATACACAAGGAGGGGGTGGAAAATCCCTTGGGAACAAAGGGGCTTCAGTGTGCAGCCTCCGCGGAAACCTGCACCTTCCCAGGGAGCGAGCGCAGGTAGCGGCAGGAGGGGTTGCCCTGCTGTGAGAGCCAGATGCTTGCAACATCCCAGCACTGGGTGGAAAGCGGGGCAGGACTTGTTTGCCAAGCTCTTGAGACTCATAAAGAGGCAGATTTTTGTCTCTGCCAAAAATGCAGAGGTGTTGCTGAGCCACTTTCCCCATCTGGAAGGTCAGGGGCTTTAGCCTCCTTTCACAGTAGGGCAAAATCATAGCCCAGGGAGGCAAAGGGACTTAACCCTGCTCCTATGGTGAGTCCGACACAGAGATGGGAAAGAAAATGAAATCCCACCAGTATCTACTTCCAAACACAAGATTTAGGGTTATGTGTTTCCTGGGCCAAGGTGTGTAAAGCCTTGCTGTAACCTTTCTGATCCATGGAGGACTTTCTGTCACTGCTCTGCGTCTCAACCCTTTTTCTTACCTATCTTTCATCCCTCTTCACCAAGGGGCTCAAAATCCCTCACCAGGTGGTCGGCTTCTTTTTTGCCAGGTACATATCAAGGCTGCTTCCTTTTTCAGGCATCCATTTTCTCTGTCATACCAATTGCACAACCAAGCATTCCCTTGCCAGGGAGGGCTGGGATCCACTTCCCGAGCCCACAGAGGAGCTGTGTACCCCAAGGTGTGTGAGATTTGCTGCAAATCTTGCTCTGGGCGTAGCACTGGGAGACAACAGAAATGGGGTCAGGGGGAAGATGAGAGGTAGCTGAGAGCCCTTTCTCCAAGGAGACCTCACCCTTCTGGCCGGGACCTGAGAGGGCTGGGGGACACACACACACCGGTGGCACCCGAGCGCCCGGCCCCGCGCAGACCGTTCCCACCGGGGAAGGATGTGAGCTCTATATATAGTTTGTTTAATGCCGCGTGGCCAGGCCCTGGAAAGCCCCATCCCATGCACATTCCCTCTTGCTGGTGCTGAGACGGCAGCTGTTGAAAAAGGCCAAATCCAGCAGCTGCTGCCCGGTGCTCTCGGCCTCCCCCCCCACACCCCCAGCCCTCCTGCTCCCCTTGCGGGGTGCTGAGCCCACGGCATCCCTTGGCACGGGTGCCGAGGCTCGCCAAGGAGGTGCCAGCACTGCACTGGCATTGGCGCTGCTCCCCGGGCCGGCGGCGGCTGCGGGGTGCTCCCACCGCCTGGCTGCTGGTGCAGGAGGGGCGAGGAGGATGGCGAGGGGGCTTTCCTCCCTGACTGCTCCTTGCGGCAGCGGGGACGCCGCCGAGCCTGGCCAGGAGCTGCAAGGCCACGCCGGTAGCAGCTGCTGCCCATGTACGTGCCCTCAGCTGCGGCTCTCCCCAGCCCGGGCTTGGGATGCCGGGCTGGGCCACGGCCCCCCGCCCGCCGGCTCCGCTCGCACAAAGGCCCCTTGTGCCCATGGGACCGGCATTCCTGCAGCCGCGAGCCGGGGCAGAGCGAAGCGCAGCCGAAGGGGAGACGGGGCCAGAGCCCGGCTGCTGGGGCAGCTGGTGGGGCCAGGTGGGGACGGGCTGCGGTCCTGCCCCCCCGACCAGTGCCTGGAGGATGGACATGAGCAGCTGGTGGAAGAGGGGGGACCCCCAGGATGGGCAGGTGGCTCTGGGCTGCGGCAGGGCACGGGGCGCAGGAGGAGATGCAGCAGGTGCAGCGGTGCTGTGCACCCATGGGTGCTGCCTGCCCACTTTGCACACTCCCACCCAACGCAGACCTGTGGGATAGGTGTGGGAAAGGCGGGAGCGGGCTGGCTCCGCTGGCTAGTGCCCGTCACAAGACAAACCCAAAGCTAAGAGCGGCTTTGGCCACGTCTGGCCCCCAACCCCTCTTGCTCCGCACCTTGCACTGGCATTTAAGGACTCTGCTGGGCCTCCTCCTCCTTGTCCCCTTTGCATCGAGGGGGATGAGCCAGGCTACTCTTGATGGCATTAGCTGGCGGCTGGGGACCCCCCGCCTGCCGACCCCCTGCCGATACTGGCCTGCCAGCTGCCGGCGCCGGCGAGGGAAGGGATCTGCCAGCTGGCGCCCGGAGGGGCGGAGGGAGGGGGCTTCTGGTAAGGCTGTGCTGGGGGCACCTGTCAGCCCAAAGCCAGGCCGTCTCCGTGCCCTACAATCGGGCCTGTGTGTGCGTGATGGGGCCCCGCAGCTGGGACAGCCATGACAGCTCTGCGTGCTTGTGCCTGCGTCCTGTCCCCACCTGAGCCCCTGTTTCCACAGGGCTTTGGGGTTGCATGGAGGAGCAAGGAGCCTGTGCTGGCAAGCCCCAAGGTACCCCCACCCCACGGGGGGCAGCTCAGCTCACAGGTAGCCAAGAGCCAAGTGCAAGTAGCCCACCTCCACCCAGCCCTGGGGAGCCTCCGGAGGAAAGGACAGCCTGGGGAGGTGGCTGGGGGGTTGCTCCCTCCTGCTGTCGCACCTCAGCTCCCCTCCGTGCTCTGAGCCCGGCTGGCTTGCCCCAGAACTGGGTGCTGCCCCACTGTGGGGGGACTGGTCCCAGAGAGCTGGGCTGGCACGAAGGGCGCCCGCGTGAGGGATACTGAGAGGCTGTCGGCGGGTATGATGTGTGTAAGGGCACTCCCCGTCCCAACGCTGAGCACCCCGGGGGCCGTCCGGGCTGCGATGCCCGACTGGGGTGTCGGCAAGGGGCAGGATGCGCCGACAGCGCGACCTGCTCTGAGCCACCCAGTGAAGATCCCCGCCGCCGGCCCTCCGCCGTCGTTTTCGTGGAAGGCTTTTGCCTCCAGCTGTAACCTGCAAGGCCTGAAAGGAAGCAGGGGAAAACACCAGCCTCCCACAGCCCCTGCCCGGGGTCGCAAACCTCCCGTGGTCCCTTTCCAGGGTCCAGAGCTCCAGGCTGCCCTCCATTCCCACCCGTCCCACGGTTAACTCCATTCTGTCCCAGCAGACACTCTTTCCCCTCCCCAAACTCTGCAAGACACCTTTTTTTTAAGAGCAGACCCCAGCTCTGCCACCAGCAGAGGACACCTTGGCAAGGGGCCAGCCAGGGCAGCAAACAGTGACCAACGTTAATCCACCCCAGCGCAAAGTCCAAACCCAGCCTTGCCGGTGGCCTTCAGCTGCCGCCGGCCCACTGGCAAGGCAGGGCCGTGGCGAGTTTAAACTGCTCCAGCTGCTTGCATGGTGCTCTGGGGAGGCCTTTGGGACACCGTGGCCAGACCCAGGGCTCCCCTAGCTGAGCGGGAGCACGGCTGCACCCACATCCCTGGGGCACAGGCTGGGGCGAAGCTGCCCTGACCCCCCATCCCAGCCCGGCACTAACACAATCCTCCTCCCACGGACACCAGGGAGCAAGCGCCGGCTTTGCCTCCACTTGAGAAATCCCTGGGGTAACCGAACAGCCCTGCGAACAGCAGCTGCTTGCCCTCACTTCAAAGAGCAGTGCTCCCTTGCACCTCTCTCACATGGTGCTGCCCCTGCGTGTCGGCGTTAAGACCCCCCCCCCCTCGCAAAGGAAGAGGCAAGTTTCATAAAATCCCAGGGGATATGGACCCCGCATCCCCATGGCAAGACCTGTACCAGGTGATGCTCCTCCACCCATGGCCCCGGCTGGGCAAGCAGGGTGCCTCGGGCTTGGCTCCGCATCTCATCCCCCCCAGCCCAGGCCACGGCGAGCGGAGGGAGGACATGACCCCCAAGTCACTGCCCGGGCCACACGTCTAACAGATCTCAGTTTATTCTTGGAGTGCGCAGTGAGCGGGGTGAGGAAGCGGAGCTGCCGGGCGGGCAGCAGTGGTTATGGCTGCAGGCGCATCCTCCAGCGACGACGGGAGTCTGGGGGAAGCTAACTGCCTGCCTGCCTCTACAGGGCAAAGGACGGGCTGTCGCCCACTGTCAAGCTGGAGCCACTCCGTTACCCCAGAAGAAGGTGAGGGGAGTGCATGAGCACAGAGAAGTGCAAATATGTCGGCACTGGAGCCCACCCACACTGGGCAAAGGAGCCCAAGGAAAGAGCAGAGTGTAACAGTGTGGGAAGGGGAGGGAAATGGGGCAAAAACCCCAACTGTGTGCAAGAGAACCCCCCCCAAACCACCACCCCCTCCTCTCTGGGCGAAGGCATCGCCTCTTGGCAGCTGGTCCCCTCCCCAGCCCTGCTGCGGGCCATAAGCAGGGGCAGCGGATGCCCCAGGAGGTCCCAGGGATGGGAGGCCAAGCCACTGTGATGGTGATGACACTGCTGTGCCCACAATGAGGAGCTTCTGCTGCACTACAGGGTGGCACGTGTTCACGTGGCGGGGGAGCCCCCAAACATTCAGTGCTTAAGTTGCGGGGCTTGACCCAGTGGTGGGACAAAGGCAGGGGCACGGAGTTGAAGGCCACGCAGAAAGAGCCAGTGGGCTCCATGCTTTGGTCGTGCTTAGTGGTGATGAGTGCAGTGCAAGGGCTTCGAGAAGAGTATGGCCCTTCCTCCTCCCAGAAAGCCACTCTGGCTCCCTGGGAACCCGCTGCCTCTGCTTGAGCAAGGCAGTACCTGCTGGTGCTCCCAGGCGTGTGCAGAGGCGGGCAATGCGTGCCAGCGGGGATGGGACAGCACTAGAGCAAGCGATACAAGTCCCATCTCTCTACCCCCTGCAGCTCCTGCCTCTCCCTGCTCTGCAGCTGGCCCCCAGCCTGCTCCTTCACTCCCGACAAGCTCGGTGCAGGGATGCACAGGTACCCCACGCTGCTTGCTCTCCTCCTGTTCTGGGGTGGGGAGAGGCGGGGGGGAGTGGAAAGAAGCCCAGCCCAGAAGGGGAGAAGGGCATCCCCTGCCTGCCTTGACCCCCGGTCCACCGGAGAGGGTGGCATGAGGCTTGCTGGGAGGCAGGGCTGGTGGATCAGCATGGGAAGGAGCAAGGCGGGGAAGAGTATCCTGTGTCCACAGATCCAAGGGGAGGCACTTGGAGGGGGCCTGGCCCGCCGGGGTGTCCCAGCCACAGCGGATCTGTCGTGGCTCCTAGCCGCACATTGTCAGCAGCAGCCACTGGGAAGGAGAGGGAGAAGACATGAGCAGGGGCTGGTGCATTTTTGACATGCCCTCATATGTCAACTTTGACAGCCCTCCAAAGAAGCACGGAGCCTGCAGCAATCCCGTTTTCTCATCTTGATCTTTTATGGGTTCTTTTCCTACCCAAGGGGCTGGAGGGCTTTCTACCACCCACCCCAGGTGCCCCATTCACCCTAATGCCTTGTCCCCTTGTCTCCCACCCCACCTCCCACTGGGCTGAGCTCTCACCTCAGAAAGGTTCATGACAGCGGTGCCAGTGCCTTCGGGGTCCATGCTGTGGAAGAACCCTGCCGGGGCAAAAGAGCAAGGTGAGCAACGCGTCCCGCTGACTCTGCCCTCCCTGCCTCAGAGCCACCACTCACTGAACATGGCCTCCAGCTTCACAAGGCAGCAGACAAAGTTGTCGAAGTCCACACCCATGTCAGCGTCTGCGTAGCGGGCCACCACCACCTGATGCAGCTTGTTGTTCAGCTTGAAACCTGCCAGGCAGAGAGCAGTCAGCACCCCAGGAAGGCAGGAGAGGAGGATGTAACTATGATACTCATGCCCCCAGCTGAAGGAGCCACCCCCCCACCCAGGGAAGGGCCCTGTGTCCAGCCTCAGCAAGAAGAGGGGTGCTCTCCCTGGAGCCATATGACTAGTTAGCTCAATGATCCACTGCAGGTCAGAGGAAGACAGAGGCTGGGACCACCTTGCGTGCATCCTTAACTCTGAGGCTTTAGCGCTCGGCACAGCTGGGATGGAGAGAGCCCAGTGCAGACATGGGCCACATCTCACTACCACGACAAGGTGGCTCCAAGCACGCAATATAGGCTGTTTTCACTCTTCTCCAGCTACTTGGGACAGGGGTCCGACAGTAGAAGCCCCCTCTCCAGCCCCTAGCCCAGCCCCATCCTTCTCCAGACCTACCAGCTGACTCTAGCGCCATGCGCATCTCATAGGAGCTCATGGTGCCTGACTTATCCAGGTCGTGCTGGCGGAAGATCGTCTGCAAAAACACCACAGGGGACACGAAGGGCAGGCTGTCCCCTCACCCTGCTGCTCCAGGAGGTGTACTACCCCTGTGCAGTGTGCCATGCCCCTCACTCCTCACCAGCCAGCTCCGGATCTTGTTCCACAGGATCTGGAACTCCACCAGCCCAAGGCGGGCACTGCCATCTTTCTGGGGAGCAGAGGGTCAAGGAAAAAAGCCACCAGCAAAGGGGGTGGCGTAAAGGCAAAGCCATCAGATCCCAGCCACCTGAGGTGAGAAAAGCCTGGCCACACTTGGCCTGCCCAGTTTTCCTCCCAACTTCCCCTCTCTGTCCTGCAGCATCAGCAAGATGAGAGCCTGCAACCCAGCAGGGAAAAGTGCAATGTTTAAACTAGCTGCCATGCCACTCCCCAGGAGCAGCTGTGCACTTGGAGGTGCTCCTCTACCCTCGCCTGACCCCTCAGCTGCATGTCCTTGTGCAAGCAGGAACACA
Organism: Phaethon aethereus; assembly: GCF_964289735.1. Lineage (NCBI taxonomy): Eukaryota > Metazoa > Chordata > Aves > Phaethontiformes > Phaethontidae > Phaethon > Phaethon aethereus. The sequence continues at coordinate 95,111,806 of NC_138576.1, read as the reverse complement.
GGTCATGGCTCCTGACACTTTACACCTCTCACCCTCAACTGCTGGACAGGATGGTTTGGGAGGAAGGCAGCCCAACAGCCCTTGTTCCCTTCCAGGAGTGCCTTGAAAGCTGGGTGGCATCATGGCATGTCAGGCTGGGGAGCCTGTGGGGAAGGGAAGCACAGGGTGCTTCCTCCTGGAGGGGAAGACTGAAGGTGCAAGTGGGTCTGGGCTGGGCTTCTGGTGGTGGAGCCAGGGCCTAAACCAAGCAGGGGAACCGCTGGCCCTTTCCAAAAAACCTCCTGCTAAAGCCCAGTGGCGTAGGGCAGGTGTCCCTGAAGCCACAAGGACTCCTTCCTGCCTGCCTGCCTGCCTGTCTTCCTTCCTCTGGTTGAACAGCCTCAGCATGGCCAGAGAGCCAAACCCCAGCTCCCGTGAATTCTTGCTACCGGCAGGCTGAGCACTAGGGAAGCTGACCCCTGCCTGCAGCACCAAGAGGATACATCCATCAGATTGACCATGTTGCGGCAGGAGTCCAGGCTGAACCCATCCGTCTTCAGATCTTTGTCTGAGGAGGAAGGAGGAGCTTGAGCACATGCATCAAAACCCAACCTGCTGAGCAGGCATGGGCCACGGGGAGCAAGGGGTGGGAAGGGCAGTGCTTACGCCTAGCGATGACTCTGTTCAGAATAGTCCGGAGCTCGAAGACACTGATTTCCATGTCCTGCAGCAGGAGCAGAGTTAGCAGCACCCCTTGCCTGCCCTCCACCCCACCTGTGGCCATTCTACAACTCCTGCCTAAACATCTCTGCCTTAGTCACAAAACTTCAGGGTGCCATTGCATTTCCTGCATGCTCAGAAGAGCTTGGGCCACAGCTGGATGCCCCTTCCCCAAATCTGCTCCCGTCACACCACCCCTGCAGGCAGCTGGGCTGAACCATGGCAGAGATGGACTTGTCTGCAGGATTGGACTGAGCAAGCATTGGGTGGGCAGGAGCTCTCATGGCCAGGGGTCCTGTCCCATACTCTCCCCAAGCCAGGGCCCCCCAGAGCTCGGCGCAGCTGTACCCACCTCCCCTGCCAGCTGCTGGAACATGTTCTTGAAGCCGTCCTCTATGTCATCCTCAGTTATTGCCTCCTGGGGTGACGCAAGGCAGAAAGAAGTTAGTGGTCAAACCCGGGCTCTGCCCTGCCTCCCAGGCTCAGAAAACCCAAACTGGAAGGGAAGCTCTTCTTTGTTCTTTGTTACTTCCCACATCCCCATCACCTCGACCCTGCCAGCCCCTCTCCAGCCACAGCAACGTCCCAAACCCAGACAGCCACCTCCTGCCTCCAGCTTCCCCTCCCAAGCCCCAGAGCCTCAGCACCAACCGAACCAAAGCAGCAGCTCCTACCTCATCTGCCAGATCAGCTGAGATCTCCTCGTCCAGCTCCCTGGGGGCAGAAAGGAGGAAAGCAGAGTGATGAGCAGGATCCCCAGCCATCTGGGGGAAATGTCCCACCGCTCACAGGCACAGGGCATCCCCTGGCCAGACAGGGACTCACGCCGTGTCCGACTGCTTCTCCGTGAAGACTCGCAGGATGAAGTCGGCCTCCTTGTGCGGCTCGAAGGTGGAGGGCACAACGATGTACTCGCCGGGGGGCAGCCGGATCTGGTTGCTCACCTCCCGCAGGTTGATGAAGGTCTCAGACCGTGCCCGTGACTGGTTTCGCAGGAAGAAGTCCTTCTTCAAGTGTACGCTCTGGCTGCCCTGCGCCTAGGGGAATGAACGTGCTTGGGGCCCACAGCTCTGCAATGGCGGGAGGGACCCACAGGGAGTGGCAGGACCAAAGCTGGCCCCGTTGGGCAGGACACCCCTACCCTGCCCATCCCAGCAGGAGCCATCCCTCCGGCATGAAGGTGCCCAGCACCCATTAGCACCCTAGCCGCTGCCAGCGTGGTGGGAGCTCCCATGCCGCTGGGTGCACATGCATGCATGCATGCATGTGCATTAACCCATTCCTGTCCACTCTTGCGCTCCCCTCCAAGAGGGGTTAGGCTCTGGTGGCTCAGGACGTACCTCCTCAGGAACCTGCAGGGAAGACAGAAAAGGGAAAAAAAAAAAAAAAAATCAGAATCCCAGTACCTGCCCCCATCCCTTGCAGCGTGCAGAGCACGGGACAGGGGACATTAACCCACACACTGGCCAAAGAAGGTGGGAAATCTTTCCTTGAGACTGGGGTGCCAGGTCCAGGCAGGACTGGCGGGGCTGAGCTGGTCCCAAGGAAGCAGCATCGGGGCAGGCAGGAGTTACCTCGTAGACAGCGAAGCCGATGGTGTGCATGTCACCCCCGACCCGCCTCTCTCGCCGACGGTGTTTCTGCATCAGAGCCACCAGGAAGCTGCAGGCCACCTCATCGTCCCCGGGGTCATCATCCTCTTCCAGCAGCTTGATTTTAAACTGGGGGTTGATCCAGAACGTGGCTGGGAGGAAGAGGATACACAGATGAGACACGCTGCTCAATCACGCTGCCAAGAGTGGAGATGTGGCGGGGAGAGGTACCTGGGTGATTCCTGCAGCCCCCTGCAGTGCTCCCCCGGCGCCACGTGCCCTCAAACACTTGCGTGTGCCACCTGCTGAGCTCGTCCTTGGTGAGGGCATCGGGGGTCAGGTTGCAGATCTCCAGCCTGGAGAACTCCCTCATGAAGTCCCGGAAAGACATCCTGCAGGAGGCAGACAGAGGCTGAGGCCAGGGCACCGCAGGTCGGGGGGGAGGAGAGCACAAGCAGCTCCAGACCCAGCCAACGTTTTGGGATAATGAAGTGACAGCGAGATTATTCACCCTGAGCAGTTATAGCTCATTTAAAGCCACTGCTGGGTTTGGGGAAGAAGGGATGTTTACCCTTTCTAGATGTTTATTTTGCATTTAGTTGGGCTGAATTTCCTTGAAGGGAGGAAAATTATTAACTAGGTCAGATGAGAAAACGCTTCCAGGCTTTCCGGTGCTGGAAACCCAGCTCATAAAGGCAGGTCACGCATTTCAGGTGAAGCAGGACCATGGGATCTCTCCCCAGCTCCTCTGCTCTTTCCCAGGCTGGCTGCTGAAGAAGAGCAGCACTTTGCTCTGGCACTCACCAGAACTCTCCATCCTCCATCTTCAGCTGCAGCTCTTCCCTGTCGCCAGGGTCAATGTTGTTCCACTCAGAGGAGCTGGAGAAGCAGAAGAGAGACAATTAGACAAGGACTACTCAAGGTGAATCAAGAGCACTTCAGAGCTGGCCCTCAAACTGCCCCCCTCACCGAAGGGCATTGCATGCTGCGAGCTTCCCTCGGCAGTGCCGCGTACTCTGTTGCTGCGTGTGCAGGCCCTGCTGGCCTGCCAGCAGTGGGACCGAGGTCCCATCTGTCCAACTCACCCATCGCTCCAGGCTCCGGTCCACTCCACCTGACCCCAGGGGTTCCTGATGCGGATGAGCTGTTCCTGCTGACCCCGGTAGTTCACCTGCCGGCCATCAGACACAGGAGGTTGAGCCCATGCCACTGGCCAGGCTATTTTACTGCTATTAAAGTCTCATGTAGCCAACTCACATCTCTGAAGGCTGTGACAGAATAGGCGTGGCCCTTCACCAGCTTCTTGAAGGTCACCGCTTCCATATCAAAGGCACTTGTGATCTGAGGAGAATGCGCAAAGCTCGAGTGAATATGATTAAATTCATGTAGTCCTACCCCTATCCCTTCCCTCCACCATGTGGAGAATTCCCCTTGCTTTGCACTGCTCTGGCCAAGAGAAGCAGCAGGTACCAGCACCCTCTGCTCAAAGGCTGCTGGCTGAGGACAATATAAAGACAGTTTCCCAGCCAGAAGACCCTGAAGATCCATCAGGGAACCACCCAAACTTCAGAAAGCAAGCAAAGGATTTCATGAGAGGGAACGGATGGAAAACCTCACTCCAGATAATTCTCAGATGCTGACGTAAGACATGGCCAGAGCTATAGGCAGACCCTTGTTCAGCAGCCAACGCTGGAGATGGACATTCCTGCTCTATCCAAAGGAGCCCATTCCCAGCAGCTGGGCTGCGGCCCCACTCGCTGTGCCCCAGGGCTGCCACGCTGGCTCTGGAAAGGGCGCTCTGCTAAGAGGGGAAAGAAGTAACGCCCAGCAAGGGGACTGCTGACACGATCTCGGGCTGCGAGGCCTCACTTTGGCTATCGCTGGGGCAGAGCGGGTGCACCACTTACGTCGATGGAGCAGCCCAGCAGGGACCCCCTCTCCAGCGCCTTGCGGATGATGTGGCCCATGTTGCGCGGCGGCCGCTTAAGGTCGTACATCTCTGCCACGCCGCCGGTGAAGTCCTCGAAGCCCTCGGTGGTGCTGCCCCCCGAGAGCGACTCGTAGCAGCCATTCAGCCTGAGCGCCGGCCGGCAAGAGGGGAGCGTGAGGTGACAAGGACACAGCACAGTGCTGCTCCCCACTCCCCAGGCACCCAGCACAAGCAGGGCCAGGGATAGAAGAGACCCCCTCCTCTCCCCCCTGCACAGTGAGGTGCCCTGTCCCCCACCTGCCCATGTGCCCGCCGCGGGGGTACCCACTTGGCATAGGCCTTCTCCAGCAGAGCACTCCAGAACTCGGTGCACTCTGCCGAGTGCACGAACAGAAGCTCCCCGTCCTTGGTGGGCAGCTGGTCGTCCACCACCACGTCCACCCACTCACCAAACTGCCAGATCTGGGGGGTCCAGGAGAGAGTGGGGTGAGCTCAAGGCATCGCACGACTTGCTCATCCCTACCCCAGACGGATGCCCTCAGCCCACTGCCCTCCCTCCTGTGGAGGTGCAGGAGCTCCCAGCCCACCTGGAAGTGGAAGATGCCGGCATAATCTTCCTGGAAGCTCTGCCCGTGGGGCACCACGCGGTGCAGGAGCTCCTCATTGAGCGTGAGGGAGCCGATGGCAGCCAGCAGCCAGCAGTCACCTGGGGAAGGAGAGAAAGGTGGTGTGAACACCCATCACCTCCCTAGCTGGATGCGTAGGAGCCTGCAGCGTGCTCTCCTTGTCAACATTTGGGGTTCCCAGCTCAAAAAGCACGTGGAGCAACCAGAGAGGGTCCAGCAGACAGAGCTCAAGCAGCCAGGCTCATTCAGCCTGCCTTGGAGAGAAGTATTAGCTCAAGGCAACAGGGAATGATCCTCCCTGACCTGCAGCCTGTGTCCAGACCACCACATACAGTCAGCACCAAACAGACCCCTCCTGCAGCCTTTTATCTAGACCCTCTTGGGACTCATTCGTATGACCGCCCTCCACACCTCACACAGTGAATTCTGCAGTGGAATTACACTTTGTATTTAAAAAAAACCATTTTATCAGCGAGAGGTTTAACGCTGCTGCCCTGGCTTCTCAAATTGTGAGCAACACCACCGCACTTTTCCTTCCAAGTGCTGTTAACCACAACTGCTGCTCCAGGCCAGCACTGCACTTCAAATTCTTTGCCTTGGTTCCCCTTTTTCTTTTGCCTTTGAAGCCTGTCACACCTTAGCCTTGAGCCTGGATAACTTGTACCAGGCTGTGGTTTGACAAAATGGCATTTCAGACTTTTTAATGACCAGTTGAACACCACCGCAGTGCTCTGGGCTGTTAGGTGCTCCAGTTACCACCTCAAGTTTGTTTTAATTACTGGATGCATTAAATGTGGTCAACCCCAAAAACAACATGCTATGTGTTCTAAGGTACACGATACTCCCAATAGAGTGCCCAACTTGATCCAAATCAGGATGACACTCTTGGTGGTACCCAGATGGGGTTCCGATGACCACGAAACCCCAGTTGCCAGCCCTGTCAGCCTACCCAGCCCATTAACACTGCTCTCCTTGTCTCAGTGCCTTTGTCTCAGGAGACATCCCTGAAGAAATGACAAATCACCACTTGTACTCTGTAGCTCTTCTCTCAGTTCCCTTCTGCCACACCGTGCTGCTTCGCAAGCACTTTGTCATGACCAGCACATCCTCACCTCAGTTTGTTACTGTCATCCAGCTGCCATCCCTCACCATTTATCAAAGCAGGGAGCTCTTTGGAGCAGCTCCTGGTGTTGCCGTTGGCATTTGTCAGGCATGGGTCCACCCGACATCTCCCGTGATCTTAGAATCGTCAAGCTGTGCACACATCAACCCAGTTTTGTGGAACCTTAACCTAGAACCACCAGGAGGCACAGGGTGTCCCCTGCCTTCCAGTTTTCACCACACTAAATGGGAGGGTAAGCCTTTGGTGCAGAGATGGTTGTGCAAAGGCTGGCATGAAAATGCACCGGACAGGCCTGGGACAAGGTGCTGTGAAACTGGTCCACCCTCAACCTTATACAAACACCTCTTCTCCAGCCACACCAGCCCTCCCCAGCCACTGCTCTCCAGACCAAGGTCTGGGGACAGAGCTCCAGCACTCACCCAGAGCCCCCTGGCAGATGTCTGTCCGGGTTGCACCACCAACGATGAACTGAGGGTCATCCACTAATTCCTGCAGGCGGAGGAGAGAATCAGATGCTGGTGTTGGATCTCAGCAGGGCCTGGGCTTCTGGGAGGCTGGCACCCACTGCAGCTCTGACTTGGGAGGAAGGGTATATGGTCCTTGAGAGATGTACCCCACCTTCCATCGGCCAGGGAAATCTGCTTGACTGCAACCCCAAGGCCATCACGGTAAGGCGAGGCAAGATCTTCTGCTGTAGCCATGGGAGGGCACAGCTAGATAGACTAATGGCATTCCCCTTGCACTCATGGCACTGGGGGATATACACCCTCAAAAGCCCTAGTCACTGAGGGTGACACACCCATGCTACAACACCTAGAAGGAATGACATAGCCCACCCATTTTAAAGCCCACGGTCTGCTGCCCAACGGAAGCAGGACCTGCTCGACATGATTCTTTTCTGAGCAGACTCTCGTGGGGCACTGCTCTAGACCCTTGGGAAAGGAGGCTATGAAGCACTTGAGGGACTTTGAGCACCAAGAGGAGCAGTCCAGGGCCAGGCTGCAGCTTGGCAAACCACCTCAGTGCAGACCTTGCAGGGCAGGGATGCCAGCCCAGCCGGAGGAGAAGCAAGCCCAGGGCTTACCGATGGACGCTTCCACTCCACCCCCCGCGTCTTGCTTGAGTGTGGCCCCAGCTCCTTGAATCCAAGGGCAGAGGGGCCAGCTGGGAACTGGGGGTCCCTAAAGAGGGTGCCGCTCTCAATGCACTCCTGTTTGAGGGCCTCATAGTCCTGGTTGAGGTACTTGATGGCGTTGTTGTGTTGGCCAACCCCCTCGGCTCTCAGGCGGTCCCTCTGCAGACGGGCAGCCATCCCACCAAAGGGCATCATGGCTGGGCACCGGCAGCACTACTGTCAGCTCCTCTCCCTGCAACGAAACCAGCATGGCCGGGCTAAGGCAGCACCCGGTGCCCGTGTACCCCCTGGGGACGTCAGCCATTTCACACGGTGCCAGTCTCAGAGGCTGGATCCCCAATTCCCCACCACCCCCACTCCATCAGCATTGCCCCGGGGCAAGGAGGACCTCCCCAAACCCCATCCCCGGCAGCAGCCCCGTTCTAAGCCATGGCCTCCAGCCCGGCCGTCGCAGCCCTGCTGTCTTTAGGGGACACCGAAGGAGCAAGAGCGGCTTTGAGTGCCGCTGGGAGGAGGCAGCCCGCCGGCGGCCAGGCTGCGGCTCTCCCGTCCTGTCGTGTCCCTGCCGCGTGGAAAGGCTGAGCCTGGAGGAATTTCAGGCACTTTCCGCCCCAGCAGCCTCTCCTCCCGGCGCAGCTTTCTGGGACCTTCCCTCATCGCAGCTCCTCCTCACCCGTCGCAGCCGGGAGGGCGTCGGCGGCCATCCCGCAGCTTCTCCCGGCCGCGGGCGCCTCTCCCTCAAAAGCCGCTCCAGCTGCCTGAGCGCTGAGTCAATAGGGCGGTGAGGGAGGAGTCCAGCGGGGCGCAGGGACTGCTCTGTCTATGGGGCCGGCGGAGGACGAGGGAAGGAAGAGGCGCGACAGCCCTTCCCGGCACACACACACACACACACACACACACACACACCGCAAGATGACTCAAGCCCCGCCGGCGGCCAGCGGAGCAGCCCGCTGGGAGGCACTGGGGAAGGGATGCGGGGTGCAGCGGGGCACCCCGGCACCGGGACACTGGGGCAGGGCAGACCCTGCAGAGCCCCCGCATGGCGCCGGTCCCTTGCCCTGGCGGAGGCCTTGCCACAGGCCTTCCTCCTGGCGGGTTTTAACCGGCAGCTCACGGCCAGGCGTGTCGAACCGGCATGACACAGCTGTGGGGCATACCTGGCCCCGCAGCCCGGCCCCACTGTGGTAGGGCAAGCCCCAACTCCCCTCCCTGTGCCCAGCTGCCCTCAGCCCTGCTTGGGCATCCATGGCAGGAGCTGGTGCTCGTGCCCACCGCACCGCCCAGGCTGGAAGAGTCCAGTCCTCCATGCAAGCAGGGTCACCTGCAGCAGGGCCATGGGGCAGGTGCCACCACCAATGGGCCCACCGGCACTTGTGGCTGACCCTGCCCCACTCCCCAGCCACCTCAGCTCCTGCTCGGTGTGGCTGGTGCCGAATACTCTGGAGGTTTCTCCGTACAAGGCAGCGGAATAGTCCTTGGGTAAATAACCCAGGAGCCAGCAACCCACTCAGAGCAGCAGGCTGGGATGCCAGCGCTGGCCTGCTGCCCCCCAAGCACCCCGTCTCAGGGGAGCAGGGTGCAGCCTGGCTCCGCAGAGGCGGCTCCCCTCGCCCTGAAGTGCTGTGATAGCGAAGGGAAGCAGGGAACAGCAAACAGCGCGCAAGCTCTTGGCATGTGCATAGGGCATAAACTTGGCTGCTAACCCAAGGGGCTGCCCTAACCAGAAACTTTTCAGGAGGAAAATCTATTCGTCCCCATCACTCTGCCTGCCTGGGATGCTCTAAACCCACTATCCTTCTCCAAGGCAGCGCCAGCCCTCCTCTCCTCTACAATGTCCCCAAATTGTCAAGCTCAGCACTCTTCCATCATCTATCTCGTCCCTCCGACTCCTGCTCTGCAGCCAGCACCCTGGCAGGCTCTCCCAGTGGCGAGGCACTCGTTGCCTGCAGAGCTGGCAGGATGGCTGCTCCGCTCCCAGCCGCTGCCCAGAGCCCAGGGGGGCTGTGGGAGGAGGAATCCCAAACGCAGCATAGCCTCCAGGTCCCACCTCGCCACCTCCCCAGCACTCACACAGCAGCCTGCTGAGGGCCGGGGAACCCCCCTTGCCCACAGCCCCTGCCAGGCTCCCTGCACCCTCGCCCACCCTGCCTACCAGCACTGGACATGGCTGCGGACACGGGGAGCTGTGTGCGGCCCAGACACGGGCACTGTGCGAGTTATTCTTAGCTCTGTGGCTCAAAATACTCAGGAAGGTTGTGCTTAGTGGCAGATGGAGGTCACGCAAGCGCAGAATGAGGAAAAACATTTCAGACCCCAGGATGGGACAGAAACCACACGGGGCCTTAAGCAATGGGGTCAGTTGCTGACATTCCCCCCTCAGACTGATGCTGATGGACACTGCAGGTCCTCCATGGGGAAGGCAAGGGCCTGCAGAGGCAAGCCAAGTCCCCAAGGCAGTTTTCCACACCAGGCAACATCCAACCCCAATATGATGCTTTCCAATATCGGAGGCACCTCTGATCCCTCCCAGGTGGGAGCAGAAAAACACTTTTGGTCCCCGCAGGGTCCCTGATACCTCGTGCACCTTAACACATACTGGAAAAGCCCTAGACAGCATCACTGCTGAAGTCCAGCCAAAAATGCCTGCAGACCTCTGGTTTGCCGGCTACTCTTGCAGATCGAAGGAAGAAGGGAGCTCCCTTCCCTAAAAACTCTTCATTTCCCACAAGCTCCCCTTTATATTCCCACAATCCCTTCGACGAAATGCGGCGTTGGCTCGGGCTCGGCATCGCGGATCGCTGCGGTAGCGAGTTTAACTCCCCACCCTGATTAGGAAGCCTCCGCGTCTCTGTGGTTACGTTATCTAATACCAAAAGCCCCTCGGATAAAAAGAAAAGGGGGGGGGGGCGGGGAAGATAGGCAAGCCTGGAGCAGCTCAGAGCCCGGGGGAAATAGTTTGCGGGGGGGCCCCCGCCGACGGGCGGGCAGGGCTCCGCCGCGAATGCCCCCGCGGCGGCGGAGCCCTGCCCGCCCGTCGGCGGGTGTGTGTCCCTCCCGCCGGTGCTAACCCCATGCTGGGGGTCGGATAAGGGTGAGGATGAGGATGGTGGAGGGGGGGGGAATGGATGGACTTACGGAAGCTGTCGCCGCCACCGCCCTGCCCGCTTCAAGCCCAGCCCAGCCCGGCGCTGTACAGCCCCCCACGGAAGGTGGGGTTTAGGCGGGCAGGATGTGCGAGCAAAACCGGGAGGGCGGTAGGAAGGAGAATTAAAGGCGCAGAGACCTCTCACAGTTATCAGGAAGGGATTTATCGGGGATGTTAGTGCGGTCGTGGGTGCTGTCACCCCCTCCCAGCTCTCGGGGATGGAGGGGTAGGACCGGGCTGGGCGCGCTCCTTCCACCTGCGTCCCGAGCAAACGGCTCGGTGTACACGGAAACCGGGGCTGGAAGGAGAAGAGGAAGCGACTTTCCCCGAGAAATTGTTTGGGGGTGACATGGCACTGCCCCATGCTGCTGGCATGCCAGCTTAGCTGGGTGAAGCTCTACGCTGCGCCTCGACCCCAGGGCTTGTTGACCTGGTGCCAGGGCTAAGCACAGTGGTCCCAATGGCTGTTACCCACTGTGGGGTCCCTTCTCCTTCCCTTGTGCCCAGAGAGGCTGTTGCCTGCACCACCTCACACCTGCAAGCCCAGGCAGTCACAGCTGGCACCCACCCCACCAGCTGCCCCGTGCTGCTGGGTGCTGGCAAGGCCCATCCCAAGCAGGTCTCACTGCCCTGGGGCTTCCTGCAGCAGGGCTGCCCGTGCGTGCGTGCCCTCCATGACTCACGGTGCGGCTATGCCGGGTGGTGCCCTTGCTGACACGTGTGGCCACAGCGGGGCTTGGCACGGCACCGTGCAGCCCAGCATGGTGCAACATGGCATTGTCTGGCGTGGCATGGCCCGGTATGGACTGGCACAGCTTGGCCTGGTGTGGCTTAGCCCAGCATGGTCAGCATGGCTCAGCACAGCATGGCATGGCTTGGCCTGGCATGACCAGCTCAGCTCAGCCCATGGCCTGGCCCAGCCCCGGGTAGAAGCTCTGCACTGCCATCCTTCTGGTGCCAGGGCTGAACATGGTGATCCGAATGGGTGTCACCAGCTGTGAGGCTCCTTCTCTTCCCCTCATGCCTGGCTGCAGCTGGGGAGGCTGTGCCCATACTGCCTCATTGCAGGAGCTGGCATCCTGCCTTGTCCCCGAGGGGCAAATCCTTGCTAAGCAGGGAGCAGGTTGCACATGGGGTAAGGAGCTGTGTCCCTTGCCTAAGGGAAGGGCAACCAGGACATTCAAAACCAGCTGTAGCATGGCCCTGCTGCCGCACCCATAAGTGAATGCTTCGGCCCTGGCCAGGACCCACAGGAGCTGCTCCGGTCCCCATCCCCGCCTAGGAGAGCCTGCGACAGGCAGCTTGTTCTGCCCACCCTGGCACAGAGGCAGCTTTGGGGTGCTCTGCTCTGCGTTGCCGCAGCAGCCGCTCCATCTTCTCCTCAGCCAGAAGGCATGTGCGTTGCTGCCCGCGGGCTGGAAGCATAGTGGGGTCCCTGCTGGGGTCACCAGCCAGCTCTACACCGAGCTGCAGGCAACAGCAAGGAGCAAGCAGACTGGCAATGCCAGAGCTTGCTCCTCCTGCTTTGGGCTTGTGCCTAAATGGCTCTGCCAGCTTTTTCTCTGGCCTTGACCACCACTGACCATCCTGCCCACTCAGTTCCACCCAGGACAGTGTCCATCCTTGCTGCGACCCCGTTCTCCTGTTCAGCTCTTGCCTCATTACCCCTCGGTGGCCTTTAAAGCCGCTTTCACAGTTGACTCTCCTGGGGTAGGAGACAGCTCCTGTATAATCCTGTCACGTGGGCTGTCCCGTGTCCTGCCCCATGTGCTTGGGAGCAGTTTCTGTCAAACACCCGCACAAATACCTGTGCAATTTCCTTGTTCCTTTCCCTCCAGCTTCCCCGGGCAGCGATGCCTGCAGGGACTTGGCAGTGAGCACCGTTCTTCTTTTGGTCTTTGGTTCTTTGTCTGCACCCAGGCGTTGCCTCTTCCCCGTCCTTTGGCTGCAGGCTGCCAGGGGAAGGAGAGCTTTTTGTCCCCTGCTCACACCACGCTGCTGGCACATGAAGTCACAGAGCCTGACCAGAGCGAGGCAAGAACGGAGCTGGGAGCCTGGGGTCACTCAACCATCTCTCAGAGGCCTGCCCCACACCTCGGCCCTCCATTGTGCCATTCTCCGAGCAACAGCCACTGTACACAAATTAAGGAGCACGCAGCAGCCGCCTGGGAGCCACCCCAGCACCAGCCCGCACGCCTGGGGGCTGGCTGCCTGCCCCTGTGCTTAGGGGAGGGCCGGGCTCTAAGGAGCATCGCACAGCCGGAAGGCTGTGCGAAAGACCCTCCCCCCCATGCTCCAGGAGGTCTAGCACCCCTCACCCTTTCCCAAAGGCTTTAGCTGTCCACCCAAACCAGGCTAGGAGATGGGTTCCCGTATGGAGACGGCAGGAGCAGCCACATAAACTGCTCTTGGGATTGGGTTGGGCTGACATATGCCACAGAGGCTACCAGCAAAACACCCCTCCCCTCCCACGCCATTCCCAAAGCATCTTCCCCCATTGCAGCCTCAGTACATGCAGCTCCCCCTTCTACCTGCTTTTGGCAGTGAAGCCTTCGATGCCTTTGCAAGCCGGAGGGAGAGCCCACCTGTGCTGGGAGAGCCCCTGAGCCACGGCCGGGTTCCCGGTGGCAGGGCAGGGCTTAGTGCTCACACAGGGGGAGCACACAACCCTCCTCCTTTTGCTCCACGCATGCTCCTGCATCTCTGCTGCAGCTGGGGTCCTCTCCTCCCAGGTCCCAGCCCCCACCCCCAACAAAGAAAAGACTGCAAGAACAATAGCTCCTTTTCCTTTTTTCTTTTGTACACAAATATATACAGGGTATTATACACATCTCTACACAGACAGTGCCACTCAGAACACACAGCTCTCCTCAGGCAGAGCCCCAACAGCCGCAGAGGCAGCCCTGGGCCATGGCCATACCTACAGAGGCTGGAGCATCTCAGCCCGCCTGCTGGACCTGGGCAAGGGTGGAAGGTGGGCACAAGAATAGGGAAGCAGGATCAACATCTTCCCTGCTCCAGCCTGGGAGCAGACCAGGAGCTCTCAGCTCATGTGCTTGTTTCATTTCCAGCCCGTCCCTGGAGCAGACGGGTGACACTCACGGTGCCCTGCTGCACCCACCTGTGCTCCAGCCCCAGCCAAGCCCTGGCAGCTGGGGTAGCCTGCCCTCCACATGCAGAGACCCACATCTCTTCCTTTCTGTCCCCGCTTTCCTCCAGGCCTGGGATTCCTATAGAGAGGTGTATAGGAAAGTCAGCTATATTGTCCCCAGAGCAGCCCCCCGCCTGCTCCGTGCCTCTGGCTCCCCTCCTCTAATGGGGGGCGAGGGGGAGAAAAGCCATGGGATGTGATTGCCCTTCCCCAGAACGGGGCTGGGCAGGGCTGACGCTTCACTTCTTCAGGTCGATTAAAGTGCTTGGAGCTCCAGAGCCAGCACAGATGACTGAAAAGGCAAAAGACTGTCCCCTTCCGCCTGGCCCCATAAGACCCTGGAGGACATGGCCCCAGCGAGCCAGTGCAGCACCCACAGATGACAGGCAAAGGGAAGGTGGTAGTGTGCGCAATGAGCACCGAACGGGATGGTGGCAAGGGGTTGAGGGAAATAAATATAGCTCAATAGCAGGGAGATTTATTATTTTCCTTTACATTTTACACAAGGGGAGGGGGGAAGCCATTGAGGGCAACTGATCCTGAGCAGAAACCTCCTCAACAAGGAGCATTTCAACAGGGTCAGACCTCCCTTGCAGGTGCCAGGGGCTCCAGTCCACCTCTCCCACCGGTCCTGTCCCCTGCCTGTCTCTGGGACATGGCTATCAGCAGGGAGGCGGCAAGGGCAGAGGTAGGGGAGGAACTGCCCCCCACTCTCAGGCTAGGTGATGGCAGGGGAGCCCACACCCAGTCAGGGCAAGTGAAGAAAGCCAGCACAGCCCCACGAGGCTTTTGTGCTCCTGAAGATGGTGGTTTTGCTTGGAGAGGGCTCCCAGGGGCTGCTCGCCCAGGGCTCCCTCCCTCTCTGAGCACCTCAGCTAAGGGAAGACCCTGCGGCAGCTCAGGGAAGGCAGCCCATGGGACCCTGTCGCAATCAAGTGGCCCTGAGGGTGCCACGGGCATGCAGTCCAGGACCACTTTCTCCCCTCTCACTAGCACCCAGGAGACCCCCAGCACAGCCCCCATCTGCCCCCAGGCCTGACCCTGACGTGCAGACACGGGGCAGCAAAGAGGGCCACAGTACCGTGTGGGAGTCAGGTTGATTTGTTTGAAAGGGGAGTAAAATGTGCAAAAAGAATGCCACTTAAAATGATGCTGCAATCCCCTGCCTGTGCCCCTGGGGGAGGAGGGGATGGCACCTGGGGGAGAGGCTGCCTGCGCCTCCTCCTGCCCACAAGAAACGCCCTCAGCACCCCTCACCCTGCGAGGGGCTGCCCAGCCCATGCCAGACCCACACCCCTTCCCTGGGGTGATGCCACCCCTGACCGCGAGGCCAGGTTGTCACCTTCCTTGTGGGGGGGAGGTCTCTGTCACCAGCCCCTGTGCCTGGCCCAGCTCCTGGCACATCACACCAAGGGGATGCTGCAAAGGGTTGAGAAAGGAGAGGCACGGGGAGAAGGTGCAACAAAAGCCACCCCCCTCCCTAGGGGGGACTTCCAATACACTGACTAAAGCATTGTGTTTGTCACCTTCCTGTAAATCTAATAAATTATTAGTGTTTCTCACCAGGAGGACAGGGGACAGAAGGGCCTGCTGAGGAGCCCCTGAAGGTTCCCTTTGTGCCCTTCCCCAGAAAGCACCCAGCCTTCCTCCTCCCTGCAGGTCCAGAGCAGCACTGCAGGGGTCACAGTCCCCCTCCTCCCCAGCCCCTAGGGTTTTGGGGTCTGGAGATACCATAAAGAAGGTAGCTAGTAAAGAGCATGCCTGCTGAGCTGCCGGGCCAGCGGAGGGGTGGACGGGCAGGGAAATGGAGAGCTTGCGGCAGGGCTCCTGCCCTCGCTGAAGGCAGCGGCCCTGGGGGCAGGCGAGGGCAGTGGCCAGCACCCTTGGGTGCCTCTCTCTAGGTCTCCATGCGCAGAGCCTGCCACGCTCCTGGGCCTCCTTCCCCTCCCGCCCTCTGAGGTCCCTACTGGTGGATCTCGTTCTCTATCAGGCTGTCCTCACACGACTGGAAATCCGTGTCGTTCATGCCATCTGCGTTGATGAGCTCCTCGTCCTGCGACCCCTGCTCCTCCGACTCCGTTGCTTCGCCCTCCGGCGAGGAGTCCTGCAGCACTTGGGCGATGTACTTCTGCCGGGCCACGCATGGAGCAGGCGAGGGGTGGGGAGAGCAGAAACACATGTGAGGCTTGGGGGGCTTCTCATGGCAGCAGAGCACAACATGCGAAGTGCCATGCAAGAGGTTGAGCATGGGTATATGCTGGGAGGGCGAGGAAGGGTCCAGATTCCATACAATGTACCGGAATAGGGGGGAAAAAGCAGGGTAGGGCTGGCTTAGCCCTGAAACAGTGGACATGCCAAACTCCAGCATCCTGAGATGGGCAGAACTCCCAGAAAGCCAGGGCTGGAAGAGCATGGGATTTCTCAGCTCTTCAGAGCCCATGTGGACTGGAAGACTGTGCTCCCTTTTCTGCCAGTGGACGTGTCCCTCTGAGGCTGGGCCTGCATCCTATGGGGAATCTCCTTTTGGACAGATGCTGCTTCCCTTAGATACGTGGAGACTGGGAAGAAGCCTAGATTACATGTGCACACCCTGGCCCTGCTCTCCTGAGGAAGCATGAGGCTCTGCTTTACCTCGGCTCTGCATGAACCCCCTGAACAGCTCTGCACAGACGCCAACTAGAAAACAGCTGGAATGAACCAGTGAGCCAAGAATTTCAGAAAACTGACTCTGTGATGTCAGAGAGCTGGGCAGGGGAAGGGAGAATCCCCAAAGCACTTTCATGGCCTTCAAGGCTGTGCCCATAGATACCCCCTTGCACTGGCACTAGGACCAGCCCGGTGGGTGACATCTTTGCTAACAGGCAAGCATGCAAAGATGCAGAATGAGAAGGGAGACTGACCCGGCTGGATTCACTGTCCCAGCCAAGAGAGAAGCAGAAGGTAAATGCCCAGCATCTGAGCAGCAGCAGGAAAGGCTTGTGTGTGTTTGTGTGTGTGTACGTGTGGGGTTACACTTCATCACCCAGCTCAGGTGAGGGGCACAGCACCCAACACTTGTCTCCCACCCTCACTGGGAGGCTCTGGGCGCTGCCTCAGAGAGGTGAGGAGTGAGGTACTCAGACAGGGAGTTACCTCCCCCTTCCCAAACCCAGGTGAGGAGTGAGCCAGGGCATGGAGGTGGGGACAGGGACTCACAGCTGATTTGGGAGCCGGCAGACTGGTGGCAGGTCTCCCATTCTGCCTGTTTTCTATGGTGTCCACTTCTGTGTGGTCAATCTGGAGATGAAAGGAGAAATTGAGAGACTGCCAGAGCAACATGTTTGCTGTCCCACCACAGGAGCAGCATACAGGCAGCAGGGACAGCATTGGGACCGTCCCCTTTGTGAAGCCAGGGTTGAGAGGCTCTGCTGGGGCGATGACTGGGACCTTCCTCAGCACCCCTGCTGTTTTGCAGCTGAGCTGTGCTCCAAGTAGAAGGGTCCCACATGCCCATCCAGCACTCTGCCTCACCTTGTAGTTGTGAGCGCTGAGGTATTTGAAGTGCCCAAAGCAGACGTGACACAGGCAGATCACAATGGTGATCACGAGGACCACGAAGGTGAACATGGAAGTGGGGGCCAGGAACCCTGGGGCAAAGAAAAACCAGTGTGGTGGTGTCAGAGGGACCCTGACCATGCCTCATAAACTGGGGCCTGCCAGGACCACAGCCCAACCAGGGAAGCGGCTCTGCACGAGTCCAGGGGATGGCATCCCAGACCAGCACTCACCTGTGCGCACAGTAGAGAAGAAGAGAAGCCAGAAGAGGCAGAGGATAGGTGCTGCCACCACCTGGTTCACAGCCCCTGAATGGATCTTCTTGTCCAATTTAGCAGGCAGGTAAGCATAATACAGGTTGTATCGGTCCACCAGGTGCTTCAGCAGCATGTACATGAGCCCTGGGAGAGAGGGGAGGGATGCCAGCAGAGTGGAGAATCAACCTCTGTCCCAGTACAGGCAGAGGGGTATCACTTACCAAAGGGGACAATGATGGGGCAGGTGATGCTGTACGTCATGACCACAGTGAAGACACACATCATCCAGGCGTAAGCAGCCCCAAACTGGAACTCGTAGGCCTGGTGCTGCAAGAGGGAGCAGACACCCGTCAGCACAATCCCCCGGGAGCTCAGTGGGGGTGTGTGACACACCCAGCTGTACACACAGCATCGGGTGAGCCTCTGAGTGTGGGGGCCCCATTTCAGCGCTCCCAGCCCTGGGCAGAGGCCATGACCTGTCCCCGCTACGTACTCGCTTGACGTTCCTCCGCTCGGCAGCCGAGCGGGCCAGGCAGAGGCGTATCATGTACATGAGCAAGCCGGGGATGCGCAGCAGGTCCATGGCATTCCCGATGAAGGCAGAGGCGATGACATAGTTGACGAAGAAGGCCCCATTGTCCGGCAGAAACACACACCTGGGGAGGTGCAGTGAGAGCAGGCTACAGAAGGTGCTCCTCCCTTGCCGGGCAGCAGTTGGGAGTCCCCCAGTATCTTTGGATACCAAGATGAACCTCCCCCATCGCAAAGAAGGGCCTTCCACCCAGCTCCACTTACTCAAATCGCACAGCTGCTTCGGCGAGGAACTTTTTGTCAAACAACCAGCGGAAAAACACATCCAAGCTGTGGGGGAGGGAAGCAAGAAGAAAAGAGGAACAGTCAGAAGCAGTGATATACGGACATGCACATGCCATGCGTGGAAGATGCTCTAGGAAGACCCAAAGCTCTGACCATAGACTGTTTTGTTCCCTCTTGGGATGTGTCACCAGCAATTATGTAAATCAGACACTGGGAAAAACAGTGCAGCACACAGAAAGGGATGTAAAGCTTCCCACTCTCATGTGTTGTTTTCTCCCTTTGCCCTGATCCTATCAGTTAAGTATTTTCCTCTCCCCTCTGTTTGGGAACAACATCCACACAAGGAACAGGTGACTGACCCTACAGAAGAAATCGGTTAGGTAAAAAGTACCCTCCAACAGCAAGATTAAGAATCCTTTAGGAGAGACAAATCCCATTTTCCTTGATTCTGATTTTTTGATATGAAACTGTGCAATCCTCCAGCACCTTGGGTACTGGTGGAGTACAGAGCTCCACATGCAACAGCAGCAGGACTGTGTCCTCAGAAGCAAGCGTGATCTGTTTAATGGTATCCAGGCAAAACGCAAACCTGAGAGCATTCACCTACCTAGGTCCTAAGGTCATAAGCAACAAGGCATTTTTAATCTGGCTGGGAAACATTACTATAGTCACTCATCCTTCTGCCTTTATCAGAGGCTCATCTATTTTCAGGAGCTGTCTGACTTAGCCACTGAGTGGCTGTATCTCAAATCCTGGATTCAGAGGGGTTTAGATTCCCCAACTCACAGTGTGTAACTCCTTACCACACTAAGGAGCCCCAGTCCCACTCCCACCTCCCTGTTTTCCCTTCCTCACACTGTTTCCCTACTTGGCCACTGTTCAGTGCTGGGAGCCCATACTGATGGCTGGCAGCCGATGCACCGCTGCTTGCTACAGGGCATTTCTATAACCCCTGCAGGAAGATTTGGGGCCTGCATCCAGACGGATCAGTAATTCTGCAGCCTACACATAGCAATCCCACACAGTCAAGCAGTGCAACCTACTTAGCTCTGGCTCAAATGGGTAATTTACTAGTTTTGTGCAAAATTTGGAGTGCACACTGAGCCCAAAGGTGAGGAGTTCCTCCTTCAGCAGCAGACCTTGACCAGACTTTTCACATGTCTACTGACCATGCTAGTTTTTGCCGCCTTACTTGTAACACCAAGGTACACATCAATGCACCTGCAGATTGATTCAACAAACTCCTAGGGACCCAAGCAGGTATGGTCTGGCCTGGCCCCATAATCAGAACTAAATGCCACCTCCCCAAGGGGATGGTGGCTATGGCACTTGTGCAGCAGGGAAAGGAAGCAGTGTAGGACAAGAATCATGGGTGCATCTCAACCCTCCCCATGCTCCAGGTCTCTGCTTTTGCTTTCCCTCCAGCCCTACCTGCTCAGGCCCAGTGATGGCAGCAGCAAGACCATGAAGATGAGGAAGGTGTAACACTTGTGCATGGTTGTCCTGTTCTCTCCAGACCTGAGGGCAGAGAGGAGGCTGTTGACCTTTCATTGTCACCCCACTAGCCCCAGGAGCGGCATCCCCATCGCTTTCTCACCAGAAAGCACTTCCCAGTGTTTAAATCCAAATCCCACCCTGTCCACTACTGGTACATGAATATGCCCCCCTTTCCCTCCAGTGTGTCTGAAGTCTGTCTGTTCTTGAGTCTCAGTTCCTCCCCCCTTGTCTCACAGGCTCTCCAAGCCCTTATATCATTAGAGGGCTCTCAGCAATCACTCCTCTTCACCTGCAATCCTCAGAGCTAGTGACATCCTCCCCACCAGTCTCTGCAACACAGAGCAGAAAACAAAGCTTACATTGCACACCCTGCTGGGAACGTGCCTCACAAGCAGCACATTTCTAGTGCTCTGCACTTCAAATACCTTTTCTATGGCCAGAAGGCATAGCTGCTAAGGCAATTTTCCCTTGGAAAAGCTATGACTTACACATGGGTACAGGCATACCACCCCTGCCTGCTCACTTGATCCAAGATTTCCCTCTCTACTAGCATTTCTCACAGTGACCAGCCCCAACTCCAGCTTTCTTCTTCTTGTAGACCTACGTCAAGCTCTGCTCGGACAACCATGCTGCACAACAGCAAAGGACTGGCAGAACAGCTGTCCATGGCAGATCCCATGTGTCCAACTGGTGCAGCCTAACACCATGCTTGGAGTAGAACACAGGAGTTCAAGCAGAAGGATCAAGCCAGCAGCTTTACATCAGTGTGTGTATCATCACAGAAGTGATGTACACCAGAAGTGTCCAGTGGCCAGGCAGCATACCAATATGACTAAGAACAGGCACTGTCTGTCTTTACCTGGTCCAGTGCGCTTCGAAGAAGGCAGAGTAATACACGATGGTGGGCAGCAGAGCAGAGAAGCACCACAGCAGCAGGGTGGGGAAGAACTGGGTGATGATGGGGTTCTGTAATGAGGCAGAGAAGAGACTGCATGTTACACAGTGCAGCAGCTCTTGCACTAGCCACAGGTACAGCTGCTTTTGGTGACGCCGAGTCCCCAGCACCGTGGCTGCCACTGCACCCTGGCCAGGCTCAGCACCTCCCTCCTGGTCAGGCTGACAGGACCTGGGGAACACTGACAATCTCTCTCATGACCCCCTCCCTTGCAGGGGCTGTTCCCATGCTACCCATCCTGTACCCCTTTCTGAAGGCCTTACGTTGAGGTACTCCACGGGCTTGGTGACATTGAACTTGTCCATAGTGGTAATGATGATAGCAGGGGTGGTGAGGAAGAAGAGGAGGATGAAGAGGACCACGTTGATCACCAGGCAGCGGATCCACCAGATGAAGCCCCGGATGGAGAGGTGTTCCCTGGCAGGCAAGGAGGGCATCAGAATGGTTGTGTGGGGGCTAAGGGCAGGTCCAAGGCCTCACGTTCACAATACGGCCCAGGCTGTGTGAACAACACTTGGGGCACAAGCCCAAGGTTTTCCCCCTCCAAGTCAGATCAGACCTCTAGCTCAGCCAGGCTGGGCTTCAGCAAGAACAACCCATTCAGTTACCAGAGGAGCAGATGGGGAGGGAAACAGGGAGGATGTGCTCCTTTCCCATCAGCAAGGCCCACTGAGCCCCACAGAGCTGCTCACCAGTAGATGTTCTGTGGGTCAGGGGCATAGCTGACAGTCCAGTTGGAGACATGGAGGGACTCGCTGCAGGAGGAGGCCCTGGGCTCCCCACGGCATGCACAGCCCTGACACTTGCAAGCGTTGAAGTCTTTGAGGATTCTGGAGAAGAGAGAGAGGAAGATGCTGACACAGAGGGCTGGCAGGGACAAGCAAGGGGGGATGCCTTAGTGGTGGCATTCCTCTTGTTTAAGGGGAGAGCTGCAAGAGGTCACCTTCCAGGGAAGGGCATGATCCTTTGCACTCACATGGCTGTGATGGTCTCATTGTGGAAAGTGACAAAGGCCATCCCCAGAGGCTTCTCATTCACCTTCTCCTTCTCCCGCTTGTAGTCATCTTTGAGCTTCTCCTCCAGCTTGGTGTAGTACTCAATGGCCTCCACCTGGGCAGGGGGACACAAGTCAGAGCAGAGACCCAAGCCCCTGTGCGCCCCTCTGCCCAACACCTCCAGCTCTCCTCCCACCTCCTCACAGCCCCTGATGACACAGCAGCACAGGTGGCCACAGGGCTTGGGGTTGATCATGGATGGTGTGTTCTCCTTGCTCTGCAGGTTGGTGAAGTAGATTCGCCCACGCTCAGCTTTCTTCCTGAAACAGGAGAGGGGAAGAGAAGGAAGGAAGGAAAGAAAGAGTGGCTCACAGAAAGCTCTTACATTATCAGACTTGAGGGGGAGCCCACAGCATTGGTCCACCCTGCCCTCTCTCCCAAACCACAGATTACCTCTCTGCATCGAGGAACATCAACCGGGCCACATCGTAGCAGGGACGGGCCTCCAGGACAGTGCAGTTGGCGTAGGCCTCCCTGTGGACAGGAAGCGCCAGCTCATCACACCCAGCACCAAAGATTGTACCCTCAAGCAAGCCCCACGTGTCCAGGACTTCTACCCTGCCCCAGGCTGAGCATAATGATGCACAGCAAGAGGCTGTCCCTTATAGTGGGAGCAACGCAATGATCAAACACTACATCCTCTGGGCTCTGGCACAAGGAGCCTCTTCAGACTTTACCCCGTGGCAAGTTAAGGCATCCCTCTGACCCCACATTCCCTCTCTGCCTTCACGGGCCACAGGGCTTGGGGTCAGAAAGAGGCAGAAGGCTTCCCAAAGGGTACAAAGAATTTCTTCTTTCCCCATGGTGCTTCTAAACACACCCTGACAGTGTGTCCATTGACGTCCTGATGGAAGAGGACTTTTGTTCTTTTTAACGTTAAAAAGAAAAATCCACTTTTCTACAAGGACCATGACCAGGGCAGAAGCAGCAGCACCACATCCCACAGTCATTGCTTAAGCGCCTCCTGCCTGCATCTCAATCTCTGAACTTGACTACATCTCAGGACACGCTCTGTCTGCTACCTACCACGCTGACCCCCAATGGCTCCACAAGGGATATCTGGGCATAACCCAAGCCACGAACCAAGAACACTGCACATTCAGATAAAAATTTGCACAGAAAAGTAGTACTGAGATGCCTAAAATAAGAGTGTTCACCTTAAGTTGACTAGCTTTCTGCTCTCCATGTATTATTGCTGCTTCAGGTAACACTAGCACTACCCCAATAAAAATGTCCTCATTACAGAGCAGCCTTTAATTAGAGATGCAGTTCAGACTCACTCAAAATGCTTCTTGATCTTCTCTGGCTCAGCATATTTTGAGATCCCATTGATGAAAAGAGTTCGCTTAACCTGGAAGGAAGAAAAGGAGAGGGCAGGTAGGTGTGGATGACATGAAAGACCAGACCGCAGCAAAACCCCTCAAGGCTCGAGGCAGCAATGGGAAAGGGCAGTCCCTACGCTTCTAGCACCCGGGGCTTCCCTCTCCTGTGCTTCCACTATCTGCTGGCATCCTGCATTGCTGCAGATTGACAGCCTGGGGGACTACATTGCAGCTGCCAGAAGAGAAACAGGGGGTATCCTTGAGAAATGAGGAAGGCAAAAGCAGCTGGAGCAACCCCTGAGGAAGGCATGGGGTCCCCCTGACACGTTCACTCAGTGCAGGCCTCTCTTGCTTCCCCCCAGGCAGTCAGGATGGCTGCTGTGGAAAAGGTCTGCCTTCAGCCAGGCAGAACAGAAGAACAGCCAAAACAAGACAGCCTCAGATTGCTGTGGGAAGTGGGGTGCTCCGCATCCTCTCCGAAGCCACCTGATTTGACAGGAGGGCATGGAAAAACGTGCGTGGGAGAGCGGCCAGATTCTGCTCACCAAGTCATCCTCTTTGTAGCGCATCTTGGAGGTGTGCCGGCGCATGCTGTACACCGTCAGCAGCAGGTACAGGAAGGCAAAAGATGTGTGCAGCCACAGCAGGTTATTCCTGTCACAAGGGAGACCACAAAGGCCAATGCAACGTTGCCACTACAACTCTGTATATGACTGGCCAGGCCCTGAGGGTGCTGGGGCCATGAGCAGTGTAACCGGCATGGCACTCGCATGTCCTACAACCAACTTCCAGGAGCTCAGCCTGGAAATTGGAGCAGGGACAGAAGCCTCACAGTGAGGGCAGAAATGCAACCTTCAGGGGGGTGAGGCTCTGCAGCAAGTGGACACTTACAAAATACCCCCCTGTGGGCTTCAGTTGTCCATCCCACCCCTGCCCACACATACCCAGAATTCAGGTTAGCAATAGTTGTCCTCCCAAAGCTGTAGGCGTTGTTTTCTAGGGAGAAAGAAGCAGATACAGACATGTTCAGTTATACTGAGTGGCACAAAGCACCACTGGAGTGGGATACAGCAGGAACCTCACCTGCAAAACACCCTAAACCCCATGCTTCCCAGGACGACACATGCTCAAAGTTGGACACGAATCATGGTTTGTCTGTGTCAGTCCTGTCCTGCCTTTCACTACTCCCCGGTGGTCTGGGCCATGGCATTGAAAGCCGTGTCCCCAGTCTAGCCAGAAGCTGCTCTCACCTAGCAGATCCCCTGAGAAGTTGACAGGTAACACGATGCCCACGGACAGCACACCCACGGCTACCAGCAGCCCAATGATGTGCCTCTGGAAGGACAGGTAGTGCACTGCATCACCCCCACACTTGTCCCGGATCTCATCATCCCTGCAGGGGAGAGAAAGGCAGTCAGGCAATCTCCTGTGTTCCCTCAAGTGCTGGAGAAACACAGAGGGTTATGGCTGCCCTCCTGGTTTGAGCCCACACAGCACCCCTAGTAATGCCCTACAGAGCTATGGCCAGGCCCCAGGGTAGGGACCCCAGCACTGAACCTTTAACTAGCCTGGGCAGAAACCTGCCTGTGCAATGCCCCACTCCCCATACCCCTACCTTCTGCATCCCAGGACAGGCAGCTTGTATGCACGCAAACCCCACCTCACACCCTTCTGGTGGGCCTTGCCTCCCCTGCCGAGATCCAGGATGGCTGACACTGTCCTAGAGCACTCTGAAGCCAAGAAGTGCTTAGGAGATTACTCCTGAGAATCATCAGGCTGGGGGTTTCTCCCTGCATCCTCCAGGTCCCTCCTTCATAGTCACTCCTTGGACAGTAGACTCCTAGCAGGAGTCCCAGGGGAAGAAGCATCTCTGCAGAGCAGTGGGCATTATTTCTGAGATGGGACAGAGGCAGAGGAGGCCTGGGCTGGGTGCTCTTCTCT
Organism: Phaethon aethereus; assembly: GCF_964289735.1. Taxonomy (NCBI): domain Eukaryota; kingdom Metazoa; phylum Chordata; class Aves; order Phaethontiformes; family Phaethontidae; genus Phaethon; species Phaethon aethereus. The sequence goes on along the minus strand of NC_138576.1, from coordinate 95,087,028 downwards.
GTAACAGACTCACTGTGCAACCTTAGTTTTGGCTTTAGGACTCCTCATCTAGTCCCGTCTTTGCTTGTCCTCTCCAGAGGACACACTTTGCTTGCACTCTTCAGAGAAGGGGCTGCAGCAAGGGCAGTGACTTCACACAGCTGTATTGTGCTGGGTGTCCCAACACCCTGTGCTACTTCTGCTTATTCCCCATGTGGGTCCCCTGTGCAAGTCCTGGGGCACTTACTTTATCCTGAAGATGGCTGTCAGCCAGGAGCAGAAACCCTGTGCAGAAAGAAGACAGGACGGTCTCACATCACTCTGTGCTCCCTTTTCCCTGCTCCCTCTTTCAAAGGCTCAGGGGACCAGGCTGGTGTTCTTGCACCTCCACAGACTTGGCTCAGGTGGGACCAACCATGAGCACTCAGACATGCGGAGCAATGGACGGGCCCAGATGAAGGAGATGACAGTGCTACTCCACAGGGCACAACACAAGGCTGGACTCTGACATGTGGCTGTCCCCTACCAACTGTCAGCTCACACTTCCAGGCAACCCAGGGGCTCCTGGCTAGCACAGGAGCTCTCCACAGCCTAGGCACACCCAGAAAATTCAGCATACAGGTACTTCAGCCATTGTCCTGGACAGGAGGAACTCTGCAGGGACTGGGAAGGCAGAGTGGGCCAAGCCAGTGCTCCTCAAAGAACAGCTAGGGGGGAATAACGTCTCCAGGGAGCTTCACCACCCATCTATCACACCCTGTTGTCCTACTGAACTGTGCCTCCCCTTTAGAGAGCAACACAGCAGTAGAGGTAAACAGTGGTGTTAGGAGCCAGACACCTTTCTCCTGGCAAGTATGGTTTGTAATGTTGACATGATAGGTCAGACAGATGTCCATTAAGCCACAGGGATGTACAGCCTCCATCTTAAGCACATCTAGAAGCCATTAGTTGTATCTCCTTGAGCTCTATACCACACTCACACACTAAAAGGTGTGGAACCTAAGGCCCAGGCATGGGCAAACAGTGTTGCTTCTGAAGACCCCTTGGTTCAGACAAGCTGTGGCCACTCAAAGGCAAGGTGTTTGACTCTGCTGCTACTCACGTTGTCCCTCTGGTCGAAGTCCACAGAGCTGGAGACAGAGGTGAGGCGCTCGTAGCGGTCATGGTTGTCGGAGTGCAGGGCAGAGGCTACGCTAAAATGACAAGCGGGAGGCGAGGGAGAAAGTTAGAAGATGTGAGGAAGCAGCCTGGCCAGGAACCAAGAGCACCCAGAATATCAGAGGTTAATTCAGATCAGTTTGCCCCAGGTGAGATGGAGAGGTGAGATCAGAGAGCAGAGGGTAGCAGTAAGCAAAGACCTCAGACACCACCCTGAGCCCGGCAGCCATCACAGGCATGACTGTGGATGCTACTTGCACAGCACCTTCCGAGAGGCACCCACGTTACGCAGCAGCTCCTGTGAGGAGGGGCTGGCAGCAGCTGCCACGGAGAGATGCGGTCTGTTTAGTGCAGGGTTTAGAAGAGGAGAGGAGGTGGGAACCAGAGGGTGCCACAGCCCCCCTGGCTCTGGTGCGGCCACGAGGCGGCAGCCCCGGTGCTCCGGAGAGGCACCGGCATCAGCTCCTGTCCTGAGGTCCTGGCCAGCCTCACTCGCCTTAGGGAGGAGGAAGGCTGGGAGTCTAGTGGGCTGTATTCCCACTACACCAATCCTCCCTGCCCTTAGTGCTTCAGTGCAGGGAAACCCAGGAGAAGGAGGAATGCAGCTGAGCCCCAGCAGCTGTGCTGCCTGGAGCCAGGCTCAGCCCAACCTGCTCCACAGCCTCAGCTGGACCTCTTGCCTGGAAATCCCTCCAGCAGGAGCAAGGCAGCAGCTAGAAGTGAATGACTGCAGGCTGAAGGACAGGAAAACAAGAGAAGTGAATAGCCCAGACCACTTTACTCCAGATGCAGGCAGGGACCTAGATGAAGAACCTGCGGCAGAAGCATCCAAGGCAGACAGTAGCCCCCACTACGAATGGAGGCAGAGGGCAGCTGGCAAAGGAGATAACAAAATGGTCCAGAGACCTAAATTAAATAGCACTTGCAAGATGACAACGGCAGGCTGGGACCTTGGAGGTACAAGAACAGATATGGCTGATCTGAAGGCTGAAAGCAAAGGGGAAAAAAAAAAAGATGAAAACAAGGTCTCCCTGTAACCAGTACAGGTTCAAGGAAGATCAGATGGACAAGAACCCAGAGAAGAAGCAACTGAGACAAGTGCTAGAGACAAGGTGGATGATACTATGGGAAGGAGAACAAGCAAAGATCCTTGTGACCCTGCCAAAAGAAAGAGGATGTGACACGTGGCCTCCCTCAGAGCAGACGAGCACCTGCCGAGTCCCTAGCTGGAAGTAACAGTGAGAGGGGAAAGGAGATCAACTGAACATCATGGGACTACATGAGTGCAGATCAGACAGTGGTGTGCAGCCTTGTGACTGCGCAGCCCAACACCCTGCTCTGCTGGAGGGACAGAGCGAGCTTCGACCAAGCTCTCGGACCCTCAGCCCTTTAAAATCCCAGAGGTCTTCCAGCTGGGCATAGGGAGCGAGGGTGAGTTTGGGCTGTCCGTAGCCCTGAGGAGAGCCCAGCATGATGAGACAGTGTGCTTTTGGCTCCTAGGTACTGGAAAAGCAGAGGGCAGAGCACAAGCTGCACTTGAGGGAAAAACTGAGAAGAGCTCCGTGTTATGAGATGACCAGGCTAACTCAGCTCCATTCAGTGGGATGCAGAGATGATAATCAGGATTACCAGCAGTACTGAGAAGATAGAGGGGGTCAAACCTTGCCCAAGATGGGAAGCTGAAGAGGGAGCTCCAATGGTACCTGCACCTAGCTGGCAGCTTTTTAGAGCAAAGCACTAACAAAGCAAGTAGGTGGAGACAAGGTTGCCCTAAACTGCAAGAAGATTAAGGTGGGACCCTGCCTGCTGCCCCCGATTTGGTGTATGGGCCCTGATAGGGAGGGAGAAAGATGGGGTCCAAGGCACGGCTAGTCTCAGGCCAAGGGAATCACAAGCTCTGGGAGGAGAGGCCAGGCATGCTGTGGAAGGGGCTTGCTGCAGTGCAAGGCAGGAGGCAGCTGCGTGGGTGGCAAGCCCCACAGGGCTCTGTGATCCCCTGCCTTTACACACGGAGGTGCAGGTGGGTTGCCACTATCTTCCAGTGCAGACCAAGTCACCCATTAAGAGTGCCGACGGCTACCGCAATCCCTGGCAAGGGGCAGGACAAGGGTACTTGCTGGTTCTCGGGCAGAGACACATCTGAGGAGGACGTCCTGCTGCACCAAGAGCGATGCTGCACATTCATGGGCTGGGAGCACCAGGCAGTATACACATGTCCCTAACCCACCACGTGCCACTGTGCCCCAGCAGAGAACAGCTGGGATGGGAAGGTGCCAGCAGCCTTGGAGAAGAAGAGACAGGTTTCTTTGCTGAGCTCAACAAGCTTTTGGAAGTTTCTAGGTACCAACACCATCCCAGTTCAAGCAGTAGGTTTTGGGGAGGGGGGGGGGGGTGTGATCAGCAGAGAGGTCCAGCCAGCCCAGATGAAGAATGGGATTAGGAAGCAGTGACCCCCTAGAGAGATATGAGCATTTGTGAGGATAATTGAGGTGTCTCCCCTGAGAAGCTTCAGAACATGACAGCTCTGCTACCTCTACCTTACACCCCTTGCAAGGTGTTAGCAGTGAAAAGTTGCCAGACACACCTGAAGCAGGGTCAACCACTAGTGAAGCACTCAAGCATAAGCGAGGCATCCCCTCTGTGCCATGTACCACAGCTACCATCACCTCTGTTTTCACAACTCCAATTGCTCTGCTCCTTTTGGGGCAAGAAGCAACTACAAAACCAGGAGCATTCCTGTACCCTCTCAAGACAGTAGCAGGTACCCACTCTGCAAGTGATGGAGTGTGAGAAGTGAGGCTGTGGCTTGTTCCCCTGGCCTCAGACATACATCAGCCTGGCTGCAGTGACCATCGCAGGCTCTGTCCTGCCAGCTGATTGTATCTTCTGAAGCATGCACCACCCAGCCAGTTAGCAAAACACAGGGGATGCTCTTTACTTAGGCATAAAAGCAGCAAGAAAGATGAAAAAGCAGGGAGGGAAGGTCCATGGCAGCGCTTAAGAGGCAACACTAGGCCAAGGTGCTGGAGGATGCTTTCAGCAGTGCTGAGGCAGGAAGTTTGCTTCCGCAGGGGGAGAGAGAAGGAACAAAGGTGCTGCCTTGCCAAGCATGCTGCCAGCCAGGGGTAGCTGGCAAAGGACAAGGGCAAACACTTGCCCTCATCCTGGCAGCATCATGGGGTGAAGGAAAAAGAAAGAAGGCTTGCAACTGCCTGCCAGATCCACCCCATGCACCCATCTGCCCTTGCAGCTGGTGTGGGAGCAGCAAATACTCATGGCACCTTGGCACGAGGAAGATGAGGCAAAGGAGGCTCCCCTGCGCCTGGGTGACCCAAATGTGCTGTGGGCTCAGGCAACTGGGTTTATTTTCTCCATCATAAGGCAGGAAGAGCATGGTTATGTGATGTGGCACCCTCCACCTTGGCTGGGACTGGGAGCTCCTCAGCACTGCTGCCCTCAGGGAGCATTTAAGGGCTACTAGGGGAAAACCAGAGTGAATCCAGCTGTGATAGAGACTGACACAAAGGAGAGGAAAAAAGAGCATCAATCCACCGAGAGGCACAAATCCAAGCCCGAACTCCCAGCCACTTAGATTAGTTGAGAAGTAACACAGAAAACTGCAAGAGAAAGGAGAAAGAGAGAGTGCGAGCAAGAAAGACAGAAGAAACGAGACCCTGAAAAAACGACATACTATTCCCGCTCCTCTCGCTCCGTCTGCCAGCGTCGGCGCCTGGGGGCACAGAAACAGAAAGGGAGAGGTTACAACCACGGGAGCAGGTGCTGGGTCTCTTCCATCGAAGGGAGCTACATACCCGACATGGCTCCAAACTGCCCTGAGGAAAAGAAACCTGCCAGTGGTCAGGCTGGAGAGCAGCTTCCTTCCAGAGCCCAGCACCACCCCAAGCCACAATGACCCGGAGCCCTTGCTGGCCCAGCGGTGGAGTGCTTTGCTGCCAGCTAAAGCGAAGCTGGCTTCACTGGGAAGGTGGCCTGGATCCACGCAGTGGGCATCCCAGGGAGCTCCTGAAGGACAGGGCCAGGCAGCATAGCCTGTCAGGGCTGCCTGGCTACCGTCTGAGCTCCCCTTCCATGCCTCTCCTCCCACCCAGGCAGCCAACACACTTGCATCCCGGCCTCCCGAAACAGTCATCCCACCCCATGGATGAGCCAAGCAGCAGGGATCCCAGTCCTGGTGATCCACAGCCCTTACCACAGCCATGCTGTCCTTCTCCCTACACTTACCAGCTCTCCCTTGCCAAGCAGCTGGCACCCCTCTGCCCTTCTGCCTTCAGACACTGCTCCTACTCCCTTGCACCCAAGGTGCTCAAGCATCGCCTCTGGTAAGGGCCAGCCCTTTCTCTCCACTGAAGACCAGAGCCGTGCAGCCCTTGTGGCTACCAGTCAGTGCCTAGGTCCAGATAGCTTAACCCTGAGGAGCTGCTGCCCTCTCCACAGTGAGGTCTCACACAGCTATTCCCTTCTCCTTGCTTTCCCCTAATGCCATTGCATTGCTGATTTCCCCAGCCAGGCCAGGAAAGGAGGGGCAGAGGAGCCACAGGGACACAGCTGCTTATCTGGAGCTATCCAGGACCGCTTATCTAAACCAGGACAGTTCCTGGTTCGGTACTGGACAAAAACAACTCTTACTCTTTCCATTGTTGTGCAGGGAGTGCTCAAGACCAGCTTGCTTGAATCTGTATCACCAAAGAAACCAAAGAGGCTGGAGCTCAGCCCCATATGAGCCTTTGTGCCTGATGAGCTTGTAGAGCTGATCAAGGGGAAGAAGAAGCCACAGCCAGCCTTCAGAAGCCACACTTCAGCCTCCAGCATGTGACAAAGCCCCACAGGCACAGCAAACCACCCCTGGAGAGAGGCGGACTACCCGCACAACCCCTCCAGCTTAATCAAGGAGAGTTCCTTGTTTTGCACTGGAAGAAAATAATCATTGTCCTTCCTGCTGCTGACAGCAAAAATAAGAACAGCATCTCACTCTGCTGTGAAGCTGCCATCCCCAGTGGGTCCCAGCTTTTGCTGACAGACACTGTAGCCCACAAATGCCCTGGGCAGGAAGGATCCATACCCAGCCCGACTCATCAGCACTTGGGATGCGAGCTAAACTCACATTAGCACAGCAGTACCACACCTGGAAACACAGCCTACCACTTTCAAGTGCTCTTAACAAAAACTGAATCCAGCAGAGCCATAAAGACACCTTCAGAGGCTTAACAAAGCCTTCACTGTGGCAGCCCTCACCCTTCCTGTGACCTCTTTTCCTTTCTCCTCCCTCCATCTGCTGTTCCTCTGTAAAAGCCCTTGCAAACCTCCATCACTGTAGGGACTATAAGCGATATGAAGCCAGTGGGGACAATTCCCTGTGTTAGGAGAAGGATGCTGCAACAAAAAAGCCAGTAAGTGGGGATTTTTCCTGTTCCTGGAGCTCAGAGGATACAACCGGCATGGCTTGCCTCTCCTCCTCTGCTGCCTCCAGCACACACAAGGGGATTTATTCCTTCTGTCCCACAGCAAAGAAGGGTACCACTCATGCCTTGTTTTCCTGTCCCTCTCCCACGTTTACCTGTCAGCATCTGTCACCAGGGCCAGGCGTCCGTAGTCCCAAGCAACTTTACGCAAAATTGAGAAGACAAACAAGAGTGCCTGGAAGAGAGAAAAGGAGCAGCTGTGAGATGAGGCATTGTCCAGCTCTGTCCTTGTGCTCTGCGTGCAGAGCCACAGGAACAGGGAGGGTAGGTGGGGACAGGACTGCCCAGCTAACAGCACACTGAGCCCATGGGACAGCACGAGTTCCCCAGGGCTGTTAAAAACAGACTATCTGAATGGCTGTGGGAGGTAGATGTCCAGGATGCAACACACAGTAGCTAAGTTAGCCACAGGATCAAAAGGCCCTTAGGTCCCAAGGAGGCGAGATTATGGCCACAACACCTGTGGTCCTGCAGTTCCTAAGGAGGAACAAGCAAAGCCTTTGGGTGGGTAAAGCTGCAGCGACCTGGCACCTTAAGCAGGAGTTTCGGGATGCAGGACCGACCTAACATGATCCATGTTCTTAGGAAAATTTGCAACACCATTCCATGGGCTCAGTGCAGTGGTACTGGAGTTAAGTCAGTAGTAGCTATACCCATGGTGGCTAAAGGACATGATCAGGGCCATAAAGTCTGCCAGCAAAGTCCCAAACAGCATTTGGGACCCTCAACTCTAACCACCCCACCACAGTCCTCCCTTCAGGGCTAATTAGGGGAGAAGGTGCCGAAGCAACGGTAAGGAGACTTACGAGAAAGCACATAAAGTCAAGGGCTAGGACGGTGGGCACCCCACCGAACGGCAGCCCCTGCAGCACAGTGCTGCGGATGCGGGCACTGTAGCAGTAGTCCTTGGTGCTGTTGTTGCATGTGGAGGCTTTGCAGGTGGCCCCTGCTGAGCCCAGGGTGGCGATCACGTAGGGAAGCATCTCTACAGCTTCATTGTCTTCCCTGAAGAAAGGGGAGAAAGGTCTGGTTAGAGGCACCTCAGCTGGATGACAGCATAGCCCCGTTGGAAATAGGGGCCAATCTTGCTGGCTCTTTCGGGCTCCTCTGCACTGCAGAATTTCCCTGGGAACCACTGTCCAGGGACAAGGTCATGTGGAGAAACCTGCTGAGTTTGGGAGGTGCTGGAAGAGCCTGGGTGCTTGCAGCAGCTGTGGTCCCAACAAGCACGGTCCCAGAGCTCTCCTCCTTGTTCCCCCACTCTCACGCCATTGAGGTGCACCTCTTTCTCATACACTACTCTTCTTGAGGACACGGTGTCTCAGCCCCTTCCCCTCAGCAGGGGGAATGTTTAGGTACAGGAAAGAATGAAAAAGTGGGGTGGTGGGGACATGAAGTCAGGTCTGGATGATGCAAACAAACTGCTACAGGACAGTTGCTGCATCATGATCCCACAATTTGCTTTGTCTGGCTGCATGCCATCAGCTTTATTAGGCTGAATCACCACTCTCCACAGGCCTCAGCCCCCAGGGCATCCATCAGGGGCTGGTTACACCCCCTGTTCGTTTTCTTTTCTTCCTCTGACTTGAATGCATTTAGATGCAACACACAGAGGACAGAGTGGAGGCTTAGGCTCTACTATTTAGCTGGTCAAATATTTTATTTATTTCAGTGCCCTCCCCAAATTGCTACAAGACCCACAGCTGGGCTTGGGTCAGCATCACTGCTTGGACACAGGGAGATCTTTCTCCTTTGCAGAGCAGCTCCATGGGAAACAGAGGGAAAACCATGCTAGCAATGGATAAATGCAAACTGAGCATCACTGGCATGGTCTAGAAATGACAAATCAACAGCAGAAACACAACCGATTTGTGGAACAGGGGACAGAAAACCCCATCAGCAGCGATAACAGACGGGAAGACCTACTCAGACTGCTCATCCCTGAACCACCCCTCTTATCCAGCACCCACCAACCACCCCAAATCCTTCACTACTACCATGTACCAAGCCGAAAGGCTGGCTGACACAGCACGCTTCTGGGCAATGCTCAGGGGCTGCTTACCCAAGCCCAGAAATACCATCCTTGCGGGCTGAGCAGGAGAACCATCACTTGCCCAAAGCATGACAAAGCCACCACCACTGCTCTGTGCTGGTTTCAGGCTCTTGTCCCAGAGATGCCCCTTGCCACCAGCCCTGCCCTTCTAGCTCCATATTGGATGGTGACATTAGCAGAGAGGGCACAGGGCTCTTCCCTCCAGCTCACAGGTATATCCTGGCAGCCTCCCACCTGGCTGCAGAGATTTATCAGCATCACAGCACAACGCTGGCTGGATAATGACCACCAAAACATTCACTGCAGTGTCCTAGAAAGCTCAGCTTCAGAGTGATCCCTCCTGGCTCGGCTGGTACAGATGCACAGCTGCAAACCAGCTGAAGCACCGATGACAAAAGGCACCACAATGGGCCAAAGCCCAGCTGGGTACAGGCATTGAGGGGGGTCAGCCAAATTGGAAAAGCCACGAAGCAACCTATTAAGAGATAGTCACAGGTACAGAGCTGGAGCAGGGCTGCCAGGAACAGAAAAAGGGATTAGAAAAGCAGGAGAAGAAAGCCAAGCCACAGGATCACAGTTGGGAACCATCTGGGGAGCCAGGCAGGATAATTCACCCTGGCTGAATTAATGAGAGACTCAGAAGCTGCAGGGGAAGGATGGGAAGAAACGATGGGATAAGACTCAAAGGAAAGTCACATGCTTGGGACCATGAATGATTGTACCCCTCTGTTTTCACCTCTGAAGTACCAGCCTAGACGGACTCATTGCAAGGAGAAATACCTAAAAAGAGGAATGAGAGGTATCTTGTAAACTTAGGTTGTAAATGGTATCTTGCAACAATGAGTTCCAGATGTTGAGTAAAAGACCATGATCCCACTGCAACTCCACAGCCTTCAGTTCTCCTTGCATAGTGAGAAAAGGCAGAGAATAAAAGTCTTTGCTTTTTCTAGACCTACTAAGCGCTTTCTCCCTCCCATGTCACGAGGTATCTTCCAGCACTAACCACTCTCACCGCACATCCCCAATATATATCTTCTTTTTTGACCCAACGGAAAGGTGACCAGAACCGCAGATGATATCTTAGGTAGGGAAATGACCTTGACTGCCAGAACAGCATCCTGATGCTCTCAGCACCTCTCCTTACGCTACTCCTCATGTGGCTGAGCATGATTTACTTCTCCGATGGCATCTTTACGTATTGAGAAAAAGCATCTCCCTAGCCAGCCCGCAATGCTGCTGCCCTGAGTAGCCATGGTAATTTAGAAGCCAGCCATGTCCCAGAACAAAACATTCCTTCCAACACACCTGGCTGCATGCTTCTCAGTACCCACTTTCTCATCACCTCATGCCACTTTGCTTCATACAGTGTCACTTTGAGTCGCCTCATCTGGACAAATCTGAATGACTCCAGGGTATCAGCAGATTTTGGGTACCTTGCTGCACATTATCTTTTCTGTGTCATTAATAGTGAAGGACCTCATCCCTCTGCTCTTGTCACACTGAAATTGCTCGTTCACCCCTAGGCTTGAGAGGTCCTGGACCCCTCATTGAGGTTTGTGGACCTTCAGACAGTTTTTGATCTGGGACTCTACATATCCTCCAGTGGATAGTTTTCTTAACAGTCTTTTGTGAGGAATTTCAGAGGTTTTCTGAACATCCAAGCAAGTTACACAAGCTAGCCAAATATTACCTATTATTTTACCGAAGTACCGAAAGACTTGCAACAGATCAGGGAAGTATGATTTTCTTCTGCAAAGACCAGACCATTTACCTCATTCCTGCATGTTTTATAGCTCCATTTTCCAGTCGTCTTTGTAAAAGAAATGAGACTCATATGATCACATTGTCCATGCCCTATCATAATCATTATTTATACAAACCATTATGTGTTCAAGACAAACTTTGCAAGCCTATGCGTAATTTAAGCCACATTTCACAAAGACAAGTCCCAGAGATATATTTTTTTTTTCTGAAGCCTAAAGGATGGACTGTAAGGCACTAGACATAAGCCCTCTTAGCCTCTCCAGTAACCCAGCCAGAATGCCCAGTAATGGAAAAGCTGTGGTATATGCCCTGGGTTTACACTGCACAGTGGCAGTCAGCACCACCCGTAGGTATACCACCTCCTGCCCAGTAGGTATACCACCTCCTGCCCAGCTGATAAGCACAGGAAGGGGTTCCCCATGGAGACAGAGGTGCTTCAGGTGTGAGGGAAGGCTGGGAAAGCTTGCAGGGATGCCTGGAGCACTTCTGCCCTTCCAGCTCCCCCAGCCGCAGGCACACCCAGCAGCAGGCTAGAGGCAACCCGCCATCGCATCCCTTCAGGTCAGACCCACCAAGGTGCCCGGCTTTTTCTGGGGTTACAACATGAATTGGGCAACTAAAAAAAAAAAAAGAAAAACGCTTGGTGTCCATCTCTGCAGGCTTGATTGACAGTGCCTACCTAATATCCTTCAACGAAAGGCCTTTCCCAGGAGCCTATCGGCTGAGCAGGAGGCTGGCTGGTCTTGCCAGGCACAGCGCAACTCCGTCCTCACGCTCGGTTTGTACCTTGGTGTCAGATGGCCGCTCCACGGGACCCTCTGTCCCCACCCTCAACCAGGCAAGGCACGCTGCAACATGTCCCATGCTGCAAGGTGCAGGGCTGCTCCTGGAGGCAGCTGACATCGGGTGCCGTGTTTTAAGCAAAGCAGAGGCGGGGAGGAAAGGCGGCGCTTGCAGCAAGCACAGTCACAGCACAGCAGCTTACTTCCCCATCACGGAAAGCATTACCTCCAGCAGCGCAGGAGGGAGAAGGGGACTCCTCCAGCAACAACCGCCCCCCTCCCCAAACACACACCTGATGCCCTGCCTTCACCCAGAGGTGGTTTTGCAAAGCTTTCTGTTCAGACGCCACTGCTTGCCTCTGGGGAAGGACCCTCGGTGCCTCCTTATACCCACGCTGCCGCAGTAGGTTAAGAAATCCCCTGCGATCACGCAGGCTGTGCTGTACTGGGAGGGGGACGTGGTTACAGGTGCCTTTCCTGGTCCTTCCTTCCCCTTGCGGGCTGTAGCGCAGGGCGAGCTTGGCTCTGCCTGGGCTGTGATGCTAACATCAGCGTGAGCTCCTGCACGTCAAGACAGCCAGGGCCCTGGGAGTCGGTGAGAAGCCGCTGCAAGGCCTGGAGCGGTGGGAACCAGCTCGAGGCATCCAAGCCCTTTCCTGACCGCGAGAGCATGGCTTCCCACCACAGCACACAGTGGGACCAAGGAGGCAGTAAGAGCAGGACACCAAACTAGGTGCCACACGAGCCCCAGAGCTTTCCTCTCATGCACTCTGCACATTTAATGCTGACTTCCCCAAAACAGCAAGGACAGCATAGAAAGACTTGCCAAAAGGCATTTTTGGCTCTTATTCAGCAATACTGGACACCATCCCTTTCTCTATGAACAGCAGGAAGCAGTGAGGGAGGAATGGCAGTTCCTCTGCTTCCCCCACCCCCAGAAAACCCTGCACCACAGCATCTATGTTCCCAGCAGGACCAGCATGTCCACACTGCCCCATGTTTCTACCCTCGTGTCAGGAGCAGAGACATCCCACTTCCTAGCCGAAGTCCCTGAAGCACATCCCACCAGGGACCAGCTCCAGGGCTTGGCGGACCCAGCCAGGCAGGGGTTCTCCTCCTCCTCGGCTTTGTCCTTGGCCTGCAGGTCAGCACAGCTTGCTGGGTTTTCCTCGTGGTTGAGCACCCACGTGGGTGCCAAGCAAATCTCCATGCTCCTGCCTGTCCATTGTGGAGGGAAAGAGGGAAGAAGGCGGCATGAGGCTGGGATGACATGCCTTGGCCCTTGCAGCCTGAGACACAGCCATGAAGAGCATGCATCAGGATGCTCAGAGTAATCCCTCAGCCTGGGCAGGGGGTGACACCCAGCAAAGCCCTGAGGGGCTCTTGCAGGGCGGGGGACCAGGAAGCACCCTCTGAGGAGGCTGCCTGCTCCACGCTGAACTCTGCCGCAGCACAGCATGGCTGGGGCACACAGTAAAACAGTGCTGCAGGCCCTCCCAAGTGGAGCATTTCCCATTCTCTTCGCCAGCTCATCCTGGAGTCTCTGCCCCTCACGCCCAGTGCTCGTATCCTCTGCCAAACCCCTGGTGCCAGGAAGAATGAAGAAAGAGAAAGCACTCTGCTGGGACTCGGGCAGGAGCGATGCAGAAGTTGGACAGCCAGCTTACAAGCAGACAGAGGCACCAACACGGGCAAGTGTCTAGCTGCATTCTTCCAGCCACACCACTGATGTCAGCCAGACATGAGGAGGTGGCCTGAGAAACCCTTGCAGAAAAATATAAATCAATGAAGCACATGCCTGCGCTTGCAGCCAGAATGACGCAAGCACACAGGCTACGTTCATTTGTTGTTTCACCGATAAATGTTAATAACCCCATCTGTAATTAGAACAGCGAGATTGTGCTCTGGTAGAGACACATTCATTTATGGAAATGTGACAATCTCACAACAGGCTAGGGGCACAGAGATAGACAGCCAGATACCAGCAGGTCTGGAGTTAGGAGACTAGAGATTTCTCGATTAAAAAACAAGCAAACAGACAAAACAACCAAAAACCCCCAAAACCCCCCAAAATTTGCTAATTCTCTAGGACACAACATTCAGGGAGGTGAGGTGCATTTTTGTTCGTGGCCCCAGAGGATGCCCGAAACCAGGACACTGGTTACGTTGAAGACCTGCTCCTCTGGGGTCCCTTTGATCTCCCAAGCACCATGGGTGATCCATGCTGTGACAGCAGGGACCTGAGCCTGGAGGACCTGCCACCCTGAGCCCTTGCCTGTCAGGGCAGCACAGACTTGCCCGCACTGGGCACGTGGGGACCCTCACACAGCAGCTCACGCCCAAGGTTGACGGGGAGCCTCTTCATGCCCCAGACAGCAACCTAGGTTACCTGCACCTCAACGGCAAAGCCTGGTAGAGCTCTGTGCAAACCGCTTGCAGCCACAAACAGACCACGGGAAAACAGTCTGACTCTCGGTGACCAAGCAGGGAAAAGCCTTAGCACAGAGAAGGGGGCTTGCAAATTAGCTGAAAGCCTTTCCCCAAGTACAGCAGCAAAGAAAAGGAGTAAATAGCACTCTTGCTGCAGACAGAACAGTGGGAAAGCTGCCCTGTGCCATGCTTCAGACCGGGCATGGGGCTTTTGGGCAGCTGAGGGCTGGAGAAGTGCTGACGTGCTGGGAGCAGTGAGGAGGAACACGATCTGCAGGCCAAGGGAAAAAGCATCAAGAAGCAAATGTGCTACCAGTGCATTTCAAACAAGCCTGGGCAAAGCACCAACGAGCATACAATAAGGATCAGTCCTGTATCACCAGGAAGGAGGAGGACCTGCCAAAGCCCTGCATCTCTCTGCCTCCTCCTCATCTCCTCCAGTCAACATATAAAGCTCCCCGAACGCTTCATTGTCTGTACGAGCTAGCCAAACAGACATCGGGCCTCCAAAGCTTTGATCTGGCAGGCTCAGCTTCTTCAAAGCAAAAAGTAAATGCACCCTTGCCCTGGGTCCAAAGTCCTTCCAGCTGGCTTTGCACCATGCCTCAAATATCTACCAGCAAAGGGCATCATACCTTTTTTTCTTTGTGTGTATCAGCTCACAGCCCCGGCGCTGGCAGGTACCGTCACTGTCACAGCCAGACCCTGACCCCACGCTGCTTGTAGTACCACTTTGCGGTAGCTCGTGTGCTGCTGGTTGTGTACATCCCGCTGCTCAGGAACCCCTGGTCCTGCTCCCGGCACAGCTGTAAGCACAGCCAACCACACAAGTGACTCATCTGCGCTGGGATGGTGCCCGGCAGGGATGGCAGTCGATTGTAACAGCGGGGAGCCTTTGGATCCATGAGAAAATTAGGTTTGATTTTCTCCTAAAGGCAAGCAAGGCCTACAGAGCTCACTTCACGAACAAAACGGGAAGGAAGCATGGCTTCCCCACCCAAAAGGAGGAGGGGAACTCCTCCCAACATTCTGTCCTGAACCTGCTAGAGGGTGATCCTGAAGGGACAGAGATGTTTTGGAGACCCCTGCTTACTTCCTGGGGCTCAGTACTGGGCTGCTCCTTGGTTTCAAAGGCTTGAAACAGGGTTGTTTGAAGAACTCCCTTCCCTGGGAATAACCATTCCACAAGCTGGGGAATCTCAGCATCAGGGAAATCATCAAGTTCCAGGTGAAACCAAATTATTTTATTTCCACAACTTCATCTTGACAGTCCTCTCTTGATCATGCCACATAACCCCTCTTCTTTCTTGGAGGTTATTTTCTCATCCATGGAGAAGAGCTTTTGGGCGCTAACTTCCGTGAAGGTCAGGGAATCTGTTCATTTCAAGATCACTCCGGACAGGCAATCACAAAACCTTGCCTCCGAACGTCAGCAAAATCCTTCATGCTGCCTTTGCCCACTGGAAACAGTCACCCTTGCCAAACAATATGGATTTAGCTCCAGACACAGCTAGGTCTTGTTTATGCCTCTTTTTTACAGGAACTCCCTCCTCCAATCTGTTGGTAGTGCTTTCAAGTCATATGGCGCCTTGAACATGATGTACCATGGCAAGAGGGGCTGTATCACGGCTCAAAACCCTGTTCCGCTGTGGTTCATGCTCCTCTCATCTCGGCTGGCTAATCTGTCCCAGCCCAAAGGCTCTTTGGTCTCCCCGGCTCTGTGTTTTGCTCCCACGTCACATGTTGCTGCCCTCCTGCCTCACATCGCTTTGGACCGGGTGCTTCTGGGCAAGGAGTGTCTGTCCCTGCCTAGCTGTCAGGGAAGGGCTGATGGTGTCCCCTTCCCCTCCAGGGTGGTTTGGCAGTGCAGCACCACCCACACAACACCATGCTGCGGCTCTGCTCCCAGGAAGGCAGCCTGACTGCCTCCATCCAGCTACAAGGAGCCACGGCACCCAGCTTCTCTGCACCACTAAGGAGAGGTCCCCAGCCCCATCTTGTTTGCCTCCTAACAAACACTATGGAGTCTCAACGACACCTGGACACCCCCAGGGTCCCATCCATATGTCCCATCCTAGTCCACAGCAAGGGCTCATTGTCTCCTTTGCTTCAAGAGGAAGCCCATGCCTATCCAACAGTTCTCCCCAATTGTCTCTCAGTCTGCACGGCAGAGCCGCAGCCAACCCGATTTGCATTAAATTTTGAGTGTTAGATTGCATGAGTCACCAAATCAAATACTTTAGTCCCAAATATATCTACCTGTCACTTTCCCTTCAAGGTCCTGGGCTGTAAATCTATCGGAAGGAAATCAAGATTGTCTGCCAGCTTGTACTTTATAAAGAAATAACACTTACTGTTTGGCTTCCCTTGTTTCCTGTAGGCACATGCTGTAGTGATACAGCAAATGCAACATAAATAAGTTGAGTGGCAAGACTGACAAGGTGCTGGACTTCACGCTGTATATTCTGCGGAGCAGTGGCCATATGACAATGAAGCCCCATTTGGGAGTAAGTCCCAGAAAACAGGGCTTCCTCATCTACCACCCAATATCAGTTCCCAGTGGACATTTACTAAGCCCAAGAATGGAGACGCCACCATCTCTCAACACCAGTGGTTTTCACCTTCTGGCTTATGGATCCCCGTAGCACATGGGCTGTTCCTCAGGGGTTGTCTTCTTGGTTATGTCCCGCATGCCTATTATCAGCACTTATGCTACTTGCACATTGGTCTGCACCTTCCTTGCGAAATATCTGTGGGCCTGCCCCAGGTTGGCTCTCCCATACTTCATTCTTCAGGTGAAAGTGGCTATTCATACAGGATCTTGACTGCACAAATATTACTTCAGCTTTCAAGCATTGTTAAGGAGAGCTGTTCAGGTGCATGACATCTGGCTTGGCTGAAACATGGACCAATCTCCCTGGTGATCCCTTATTTACTCTGAATTTTTCCATGTTCACCTCCATTTCTTAAGTGACCAAATACCATCTTGTCCATTTTGCACAGGTACACATTTTTAGCAGGAGCTTTGCACCTCTCATCCCTCTTTCCTTTGTTTATCGGCTAGTTCACCTCATCTTAGAGCTTCTTGCTTATCTCTGATCTTAATCCTTTTGTGCATACAAGAGTATTAACATACTTGCCTTCCCTCATGCCCCATATCTGTCCCCTACCAGTCCTCACAGACTATTCTCATCTGCACCCAGCTTTTCCTCTTGAGTGAGGCATATGTGTGTGTCTCAAAAACAGGTTTTTGAGCTAGTTTCTCAAGGTCACATTGACCATTTCCTCCTCCTCACTTCTGCATGACAGGAGTCTTTACCTCCTTGCAGCACAGCACGTAAAGACACAGGAATTTTGTCCACTGGGCATGATTACAATCGCTTACCTACACAGTGAGGTCAGCATTTCCCACCAAGGAAACCCTTGGTGATGCCAGTCACCAAGCAGTGGCAAGGAGCATCTCTCAGTTTTCCAAGCTGCCTCTCAGGGCTCCAGAGCTGGTTCCTCACCAGGGGCTGGTAGGGTACCTGACTGTGTCAGCCCTAGGAGCATCCCTACTCCTTAGTCGGCAGCATGCAAGTTGCTCACTTAGAGGTTATTGGAGGTAGGCTTCTCTCTTGCCTAGTCCTCCTGCCCTAAGCACTGACAACACCACACTCAGCATGCACAGCGTTGGGGCAGTCATTCTCTTGGATGGTACTGCAGAAAAGCTTCATGCCTCTACTTTTAGCAGTTGCTCCACAGAGACCCAGGAAAACTGAAACCTTGCATCAGTTCAGGAACAGTGGCAAATCAGGTGCATGGACTGCTTAGAGCAGCATCCCTGGAGATGACACTCAGCAGCATGCAGAAAACACCCCCTTCACATCAGAAGCTTGGCACTAGCTGGGAAGGGCCCACCAGCCCAGCGCTCTCATCCAGCAGGAAACACGTGGGATGTAAAACCAGGAAGTCTAGAGGGAAACCCCTTCCCTTGTGGGCACTGGGGGGCAAGCAGCCAGAATGCTGAATGACCTGCAGCAGGAGCAACTTCTTCGTGTTTGCTCCTACAACAGCAGAAACATCTGCTCCAAACCCTGGCACCTGCACCCCTCCCACAACAAATAAAGGCTGATCCTTTTCACAGGGTCCTTAAGCAGACTGCAGCTCCAAGTGTTTGCATTTTGCAGGCTGGGCATATTCTTGCCTTTTCCTCACCTTCCTTACAGCACTCCTACAGTAGTGCTTGCCTTCAGGGTTGGTCTACAAAGGATCCAGAGCACAGGCAAGCAAAAAGATCAACATAATCACAGCCCTGCAGCAGGCAGAATCGAGCTCCCTTTACAACTCCATGCTGAGAAGAGATTTGGCAGCCACAGCAAGAAGAGGAAAGAAGTCAATTGCTCCTCAACGACAGCAGACACATCAGCAAAGGGCTCTTGCAGCAGGAGGTCTGGATATGGCCAGCAAGCTTAGGTACATCTAGGAACCAGCATCCTGCATCTGCTGGGGAAGGCACGACAGACAGTGTTGCCAGAGCTCTGGCAACAGCAGCACAGACCAACTTGTGGCACAGCACCCAGTACAACCAAGAGCAGCAGGGCAACCTCGCCCACAAGGATGTCCAAACTAAGACAATGCGATGCTGGAAAAACCTTGAGGCTTTATGGCACACCATTCCCTTTACGCAGTCTGTCCCAGCAGCTACTGAACTCCAACAAGGGAGACAGAGGCTGCGAGAGACCAATTTTGAGCTCCTTCTGAGCACATAAATAACAATAATAATTGTTTATATTGAATAAATAAGAAAAGTCACAGCAGAGCAAGACTGACATTTAACACAGCCTTGAGGCTGTCCTTGTCCCCAAGTCCTCAACTATGCCAGAGAGAACCGCCAGACCCCACTTGGCATATGAGTGCCCAAAGATGTTCCAGTTCCTCTTCTGCAGGTTGTTTGCTCTGATGCTACCAGAGGGATCTAATCTAGAGGTAGTTCCACTATAACCTTTATCTGCTGGGAAGAATGATGGTTGAAGACCTCTTTCTGAGTTTTCAGGGCAGCTCTGGCTGCCTTCAGCTGCCATGGTTGGGGTCTGCAGCCAGGAGTCACTCGTACGCACCGGGCTGGGGACACTGGGCTCTCAGCCAGTCACCAGCACTTGAGAGATGCTGACTGGGCTCTTCTTTTCAATGGTCTCTCTCCACTCGGCAGGGCTTGGCAAGAGGAGCTGGGCCCAGCTTGGGAACACAGGGAACAATGCGCCGGTTGAGCGCTGGGCACAGAAACGATGGCATCCAGCCGAGACCAGGAACACTGAAGTGGTACTTCAAGGCAAGCAGCCCGGCTCCCAGACCCACAGATAAAGGTGTGCAAGATAAAGCAGCTGCTTGGACTTGGAGGAGGGCACTGAATTTTCAGTAAGATGCAGCAGTGCAAGCCTCATGTCACCCAGACTCCTATCTCAACTTTAGGACAAACAAACAGTACTTTAACTGGGCAAAGGCACTCTGAGTCACTGTTTATCTGTGGAGCACAGCTCCACAAGAGCAAATATCGAGCCTGTGAAAGTCCACTAAAGACTTGCAGTTCGCAATACGGGCTCCTCTTGCCTGTAGTCCCAGCTGAAGCCGGGGCATGCACGTTCACTAAAACCACTGACATCCTGACTTCACATGAAGAAGATGGCTTAGAGGTCATCCCAGAAGCAACGTGGAGCACACCAAATACTGTGCACTAAGGGCCCTCTTGCCCAGATGGACCAGCATCACACAGAAGAACTAAGATCGGGCATGTGGCAGCCCCTTCAGGCATGCTGGCCAGGTGGTCAGAGAATCTCCTGGGCTCTGCTCTAGGTTGGGGCACTGAAAGGAAAACAGCAGTGGGTGCTTTTCATAGGCTTGAGTCTGGACAACACCCGGGAGCAGCTAAGCATCATTGCCTGGAGCTGCTGTAAGGCAGCCTGCACACCTGGAGGCTGCTTTCCACAGAGAGCACCTCCCTAAACAGAGTGCAAATCAGTGGGGAATTGCCTGACTGGAGCAGTAGTGGCAGCCCGGAAAGGGACCACGCTCAGAAGAACTGTGCAGCTCCCACCCCACTGCCTCTGCTGCCAGGCTCAAGCCCTTCGGCCTTGATCCTTACACGTCAGTGGGACCCAAGACCCATCACTTATTCTCACCATGTTTCCTGACACCACCTCTCCCTGCCAAAGCACTTCCTCATACTCTATGCTTCCACAGGTGACTTCTAAAGCTGAAAGAAAACAGCATGCCAATACTGATAGCTGGGGTCCAGGTGCCCCAAACCTGTGAGGAATCTCATCCCTGACCTTGTGTCTCCATCCCTGTGTGAAGCCTTGAAGTTTGAAGGTCACCCTGTACTCACAACCCACTGGCAGGATGCACCAAAGTGCACGACAGGTTTCCACCAACACACTCCTGGCTGTTCCCCTCACATGAATGAGGCATCTGGCTCTACAGACTGATGTGAAGTGCAGCATCACAGAGGTGGGCAGGAGGGGCAGTACACCCAAATAAAAAGGAGCCAGTGGACCCCAAGGAGAATCAGGGTACCTTCAGACAACAAAACTGTTCTTTTCTGGTGCACATGCTGGAGAGGGTGAACATGCTGTTCTATACCTTGTTTCTGGATCAGGACAACACACCGTGTGCATTGCATGAAAAGACATCATTTGTTAAAGCTGTGGCTGAGACCTCTGATAAAACATGACAGAAGAGCAAACAGTCCCTCTAGAGTTTTCCTTGTAGGCGTGAAGTTTGCCTGGCCTTCCCAAACAAGTCACAGGAGCAGGAGTATAAAAACAACTAGTAGATTATGGCATTCTGACATTAATTACTAATTAATAACCCAGATGAGGTTACTACTTAGTATTTCTCCCAACACAAATCTAGCTTTGGCAGCTGTATGGGCTAATGCTTGTTAAGATATTTCTCCAAGGATCTTCATGCAAAAGAAATCACCCCTGTTCGGGAAAGCTCCTAAGTACATACTTATCTTGAAACACTCTCACTGAAGTAATGATAAATTAAGTACATGGCTAAATTAAAGTGTTTACCTAAAAAGGGACAGACTTGAGCACTGTGCTCTGCTTCAAGCACCAGATGTTTTCCAAGACCATTCTCTGAATCCTGGCTATGTGTACCGGTTATCAACCCAGCCCCAGTTGAGCATCTCAGGGTAGAGGCAGCAAAGACCAAGTAGCTTAACCAGAATTCTTCTTTGATGAGAAATAGGTTTCTGCAATACCCTTCATAATGACTGGTTAAATAAATGATCCTAGACCAGAAAGCTTTCTTCTTTTCATGGGGAAATGGTTCTGGCAGGCTTGAAAGGCATGCCATTCCTCCTGATCCTGTTTCCAGATTTCATTACTTCTGCTTCTGGCTGTTCCTCCAAAAATACTGCTCCCCCTTCTTAGCAAGGGGATTGAAGATGCCTTGCTGTCAGGAGACATCTCAGCTGTCTCCACTCTCCTTAAGCTAAGCTCTGTACCCCTGGCATCTTTCCAAGCACACCTTTCCAGCCTCTGAGTGTTTCCATAGCTGATGTCTCTCTGTGTGGTCAAGCATCTTTCTAGCCATATTGTACCCAAATGTCCCAAGCACAAATAGAGCCAGAAGGAGATTGGTACTGTGGTACTTCTCTCTCAGCAACACAAGTCCTTTGCATTCATAGCCTGAGAGGCCGATGAGTTCTCTTTCAGTCACACTGTGGCCAAATATCTAAAGCCCCATACCCTGTCATCCTAGTTTGTCCTCTGGCTTCCCATTTCCTTCCAGCACAGTTGCCTCCCATGGTGTCCAAACCATCCACAGTGGGAAAGGAAAGCAAGCTTTTTTTAATTTTTAAATAATCACAGTATTTTGGCAAATGTCAACTGTTACGACAAACTTCAGTTTTCTCATTTAAATTAACAAACATTTGAACATCCTAATCATCCCATTTTTACATAGTGGGAAACACCTAAACCTTGTTGCCAGACTTGCTACCCATCATCAGCATTAGTGTCAGGGCTTGCCTGGCTCTTGGCAAATGCTACCACACGACAAACACTGCCTTTGCATCTCCATTGCTGTTATGGAGTATTTTGAAAAGGTCTCCTGCACTAAAGCACTCAAGTACCTCAGAGTTTCCCCTAGCAGCTGTCTGATCTAGGGTCTCCTGCACTCCCATCAGGGCAGGTGAGCTACAGATGCCAAGGGAAGAGGCGAACTCCATTAATGCTACATGCTGGACATAAGGCAGGAGCCTCTTACAGGGCATTTGCTTTTTATCAATGAAGAAAGTGCAGCCACATTGCCTCATCTCGCATGCCAGACAGGCTGTTCCTGGGATGCCTTTTGCCTGGCTCTTCCAACGCATCCCAATCAGCTCAGAGGAGACAGCCCAGTACTTCACAGGAAAGCACTAGGCAGCCTTAGGTTTACATGGCTTAAAACACAACCTGGACGACGCAGAGTAAGGCCGGACAACACTGCTTATTTGAGCAGTGGACCAAGCAAAACCTCCGCTCCTCAAACTACAAGAGCTTTCAGATTCAGTTTGCACTTTGCAAGCCACTGCCACCCTCCAAAGAGCTCCCAGGCAAGCCCAGCTGCTCCTTTCTCCCAGTCACTCTCCCCTGTTAGATGAGGGGGGAAGGCTGCAAAATCAGCAGTCCCCTGCTTAAGCATCACCCCAGCAGGAGGTGCAGCCCAGGCATGCCAACTCACAGCTCCTCCTTGGGTCACGGCCACCTGCGGTGGGGACAGTCTCCCCTCTGCGCTGCAGCAGCTAGGAGCGCACCTTCCCGGCCAGCTTCCGGAAGGGAAGGTCTGCCCCCAGGGCAAACCTGCCTGCCACGCTTAGCTCATCGAAGGCAAAAGGGAAAAGTACAGGGATGCAGAAGGGCAGCACCTCCTCCAGTCTCGCTTTCTGGGCGGCCAGTCCTGCTGTGGCCGCCCTGCTTGCCTGTTTACGCCCGAGGCTTGCCAAGGCAATCCTGCCACAGCCCCGTAAGCGAGCGGGGAGGCTGGAATTTCACCCCTGGCACCCTGCCCTCCGCTTACGCCACCCAGCTGGCATCCTGGTCAAAGCCTCTGAGGAATCCCTGCATACAGCAATGAGGCCTCTGCTGAGGCTGGGGTGCCAGCCACCAGGAATGACTGCTGGGGACCCACTGCCGGGTCTGGTGGCACGGGGATACGTCCTACCAAGAGTCAGTGTTGGGACCTTCGAGATCAATCCTGCCCCACGGAGCTCTGCGGGGCTCCACGTCACACACACACCCGAGGGCTCACTCATTTACTGCAGCTCATCACAAATCCACAGCCCCAGCAGTGCTTTAGGGTTAACACTTGCTCTCCAAGTGGCACAGGCAGGGGGTGTGTGTGTGACCAGGTAGCAATCAAAGAGACACCCCTTGCTGGGTGCCTTCTACCCAGCACCCCAGCAGGCACTGCAAAGCAGCCCGGCGCAGCCATCTGCTCATCTTGAGTCTCACCCAGATGCTGGCCACATACCTCCTTCCCGAGTCAGGGGCCATTTCAACAGGAGGAAGCTGACAGGGACCCTGTCCCAAGTTTTACCCCAGCTGCAGTACCTTTGTCCCTACACAAAACACCTGCAGCCCCTCAGGGATAACTGTAGCCCAACACAGCCACGTGCATCTCTCTCCTTCCTCCTGAATCCTAGCTGCTTTCAAGCCTCCTCCCTAATGCCCCCGTCCACTTGTTAGTAAGGGTGGGAGGCTGTGGATGGCTTCCCAGGGCTGGGGAGCAGAGCTGGCATGCCCACAGCAGCTCCTTGATGAGGGGTCTCCAGTGCCTCTGCACACCTGCCAGCCAAGCTCACAGCTTCCAGGGGCTTCCAGGCCCCGGTCCCACTATGCCTGTGCTCACCAGCACAGAAAACTCCTCCCAATATAGCATCAGTTACCTATTTATAACGTGCTGTTTACCAACACCAAGCACTCTCTCATTGGAAGCAGAAGACGACATGAGTCAAAGGAACATAAGCAAGGGATTCTTCTCCTGTCATGGGAAGATGAGGGGACTGTGGAAGGGTTACTTAGGGCTGGGTGCTGCAGCGTGGTTGATCACCTGCAGCTCTCTCACCAATGCAAACAGACTCAAGGGTGCACTCCACTGCTGCCTTTTTTTTTTTTTTTTTTTACATCAGACCCTTAAGCTCTGGGAACATCTTCCTGTGAAAGGGTAAGATTAGTTAGATCTAGCTCACGGGAGTGAGCCAGCATCCCCTTGCAGCCTGCTCCAGGCTTGGGAAGTACAGAGTGGCAGCATGTATTGAAAAACAGATTTAGCACAAGGTCTCCAAAAACCTCCTGGCTGTTCCAGGGACCCTCTTCCAGCAGCTCAGTGAAGGGCTGCTGGCTGCTACAATGCTTTGACGGGGCTTCTCTGGGGGAACCACAACACTGCCAGCCAGCGGTCCTCTGGGAAGGCACCCCCACTGCTCACCCTCACCCAGCCTCCCTGCTTGGAGGGTCACTCTGTTACTACATTTGCTCAGCACCCCTGGGAAGAGTTAGATTTGGGGGCTGTATAAAGCAAGGACATCTGACTGCTAAGGCACTAATGATGCCAGCCTTCTGTTGTGCTCATCTCTGCCCACTGCTAAGTTTGCTATGGGTCTCAAAGCAGGGTAGGAGGGAGAGAGGGATTACAATCCCAGATCCCCATGGCAATGCCTCACATTCAGGATACTGTCCAGGAATATGCTTCTGAGCAATAGAAGGCAAGAAATGAGTACTTCCTAGGGCTCCTTAAATTTTGCAGACCCTCTCCAGTGTCCAAGCTATACCCCCTCCTGGGTGGCTGGAAACAGACCCCGCGTGATGTTATTGAACTGCACACCCATATGGTGGCAGATCAGAGTCTTGAAGCCTGTCCAGGCGGAACAACCGGTGCCAGCCCCTGGCTCCTCCCAGCACCACCACCACATTTTCCATTCCTCCCTCCTGGCTGCACCCAGCCATCCCCCAGTGCCAGGCTCATTTTTAGAGCCTCACATTTTCCTCTCTGTCTTCAAGAAAGTTGTTACTTTCCTACCCTCAAATAGCCAACACCTCTTCCACCCTACCAAACTGGTAATGGACCTGCTGGCTCCATTCCCCTCTGTCATTTCCCAGATCCATCTCCTATGCCATTGCACTTACCAGCCCCAAATGGGCTGGCAAGGATGCACGTTTACATCAAGAGGCTGGATCGATTTCTGAGTTTTTAACCTTTCCTAATGGGCATAGGGAGGGTTGTCTTAGGGGCTTTACTGGAAAGCCTCAGCTGAGGCTTGGTGCATGTTCAGCCAAGGCTCGGAGTCCAGAGCATGCCTGGAACACATCTCCCTAGCTGAAGGAACATGGGACATCGTCACACATAGGACCCAGGAACTGCTGGTCAACTGCACATTGAGTGTCAGCTATAAGCCGCCCACTCAGCTCACCCTCACATGCCATCCCTTCGGCATGGCTTCTCCTCACTGACAAGCCACAGGCTCCATCGGAGCACTGGCTTCTGCGCACCATGTGCCACCAGAGGCGGAGGCGCCAGCGGCGCTGCCCATGCCCAGGGTGATCCTTCGCTCTCTTCATCCACCCGGCTCACTCAGGTACCTGCTGCTGAGGGCCCACTCTCTGCCAGCTTCCCACGCGCCTATGTAGCAGGTCCTGGACATCCCCACCCGTGCCCCGGCCCACCTGCTCCTCCCAGCACCGATTCACCCGCCTCCAGCCCTGACTCACTCCCCGCCGCTCACAACTGCGCATCCAGCTTGCCTCGAGCATCCCCGCCACCCCGAGTCACAGGGCGAGGTGTCAGCACTCTGTTTTAGAGAGCAGCAGCGAAGCAGCGTGGACCCACGACGCAGAACAGCGTGGCTTTGCTCTGCACCCCACCCCAACTGGCTGTATGACCACAGGCATGCCACTGATACGCCCCGTGCCTCTGCTCCTGTCTGTCGAAACCACATACAACCCCTCCCAGGGAGATCACATAGTCAATTCATGGGCATTAAAAAGACATTCCACTTTCCAGATTAGACATACCAGCAGCACACAAGTATTTCCTGCTGCTTGCACACCCACTTACAGTCAGTTGAAATCCCTGTTGAGTTACCTGGTATGAAGGGTACACCCTGGAGCTATGGTCTTCTGCTCCCATCGGTAAGGTCTGGGGAAGCGGCAGGGTGCTGTCACTGCCCTGCTGCCCCTTCCTCTGCCACGGCTTTTGGATTTACCTCTCTCCTGGGTAAGCAACACCTGTCCTGTTCCTGCTTTAGAGGATCACCAGCCACAGATTAAAACCAAAGTTACTTTTGGATGGTTTCCCAGCTGCTTGCTGGTGTAACTGCAAGCTTCATGCCGCCTCTGCCAGCTCAGGTCAGCTCGGAGCAGCCGGGGAGATGCCCAGGCGGGCAGCAGCGTACCTTACAAAGTTCTGCCACTGCGAGTTTAATAGGCCATCCAAGTCAGCATTTAGGCTCTTCGGGACCAGGTACACTCCCTGCCCTCCAGGGAGGGGGTAACAGCACCAGGCAGCAAGTTTGTCTCAAGGAGTGAGAAAAGAGGAATAAAACACTCCCCATACACCTATG
This sequence comes from Phaethon aethereus, assembly GCF_964289735.1. Classification (NCBI taxonomy): domain Eukaryota; kingdom Metazoa; phylum Chordata; class Aves; order Phaethontiformes; family Phaethontidae; genus Phaethon; species Phaethon aethereus. The sequence continues at coordinate 95,060,793 of NC_138576.1, read as the reverse complement.
GCCTGAGTCATGGGACCCCCTGCCAGCCCTGGCACAGCTGGAGAAAGCATGGCAGGGTTTGCTCCTGCACCTCTCCTGTCTGCAGGCAGCATCTGTCTTCGGGTACCTGCGAGGAGAGGTGATGCTGCGGGGTGCTCTGCTCAGTGCCCCAAACTGCCAATCCCCATCCGTGCTCTGCATCTCGCATGGCTCCTCCACATCATCTCTTGCTACCTGCTGCTTGTCTTCATTTTTTGTCCTTTAGTTCTTCCCTCCCTGGAGAGGACTTCAGGTTTATGTTAGGATCAGGCCAACCCTCAGCCCTACGAGGGGATCCCAGCAGGGACAGCACATATGCCTCAGTGCCTTCTGTGGTCCACTCTTCTCCCCCAGCATCCACAGTCACCGGATTGGGAACGTAAAAACTGCATCTCAGCTGTTCCATTTGGTACTCGTTTTGGTGCCGCAGCACTGGGGAATGAGCGGGACGTTCCTCCTCTGGCACAGCAGAGAGCCACGTGTGCCCACAGGGCCTCCTCCTGGCCCTTCTTGCCTGCTGGGTTACCAAGGGATGGGGCAGAAGTTCCTGTCCCACCATCCCCAATGCACATGCCTTAAGAAGAAGCAGGGGCAGATAAATTGAAAAAAAAACAACCAAACCCACCTGAAATCATCTCCTTCCAGCCACATTCATGTCTCAAACCCACACTGATCCTGAAATCTGCCCAGCGTGAGGCTCCTGCAGGCAGAACGGGGCACTAACACACACCTCTAAGCAGGGAGGCAGAGCAGGAATAACAAGGCAGTTGAGCCCCAGCGCTGGGTTAGGAGGAGAGGGTGTTGCCCCAGAGCTCTGCTTGGAGCCTCCAGAGCCAGCTCTGCAAGGAGGGGTTGGCAGGAAGGGCCGGCTTCGCAATCAGTATCATGCTGCAAGTCAAGGGATGCTCCGAAATGCTGGGGTGGGCTGGGAGGCAATTAGAGGTTGATCAGAATGATTGACAGGCTGGGAACAGCCAGGGGAGCAGAGGGAAGAGCAAGCAGGAGAGCTCGCTATGGGCCAGACAGGCTCTCCACCCTGCAGCAGCTTTTCAGGACTAGGCTGGGAGTTTCCAGTCCATGCACCCATTTGGCCATAATGCACAGCTCTATCTGCACCACTGGGTTGGTGGTGGGTGGATGGGCTGGAGTCTACCTTCACTAAATGGGTTTAAAAATGCCTTTTCTTGCTCCAAGAAATACAGCACAAGAGACGGAGCATATGCGCTGCAGTCCAAATAGCAAAGCCCCCTCTCCCCAAGCTGCCCGAAACCTGCTTTGTTCTCTATTTACCAGCCATGCACTTCCAGCACGGCTTTCCTACCCATACATCAGTCACTCCCATATATTTTGAAAACCAGCTCATTAAAACTGCACACCTCCTCTACTTTGATTGCCCCATCCCTTCTCTTCCCTAGATTTCTGAGCTCCAACTAGAGGTCCTGTTTGATCTTTCACACCCAGCCAACCTTGGAGACACCTGCAAGCACAGCTGTGTTAGAGGCAGAGACCCAAGCAATCAACATGTCTCCACAGGCATAAGTCTGCTGATGGAGGTGCAGTTATACAGGCAAAACTGCTTCTTGGTGTTTTGAGGTGGTGAAAACCAGGCTGAGAAGCAGGAGCATTTTTGCCAAAATAATATATCAGCAGAGCAATCAAAACAGGCAATCCTACACATCAAGCAGGCCCAAAGCTGCAGGTGTTTTGAAGGAGGCACCTAATGCACCACACAGACACAGCCCAGACTGTGCTCAAATACTGCTGCCATACCATGTTTTTATGTCTTTGATTTGCAAAGGTGTGTCCCTCACCCCATACCCACCAGAGGAGAGCTGAGCTCTGGCTGTTACTCCACAAGACTCTTCGGGAGCAACTCAGGCTGTTCCACCCTGTAGCACTCAACTCCCCAGAAGACAACATGAACACTTACCAGGGTTATTTCATGCAAACCAAAGCTCAGCTCCCATCAAATGGAACAAAGCTTGAGAAAAAACAAAATAAAGGAGTGAAACACTGGGGTTTTTCCCCCCCTTCTCCCTTAAAGCACATGAAAGCATTTGCTTTCCCCTGACTCGCAACCATAGTCAGGAGCTATCTACTAGCTTTGAAATTCCCCTCCTACCCCAGGCAATAACAAAACACAAAGACATGAGAGCATGAGATTCCAGGAGCACTAGGCAGCAGGGATTTACAAGGGATACATCCTGTCAGGCACACTGGATCATCTTTATTTTTAACAGCATTACAGTGTTAGTGGGTGAAAGGGAAGTTGTGGATGTAGCAAGATTTTAGCGAGCCATCTGCTGCGGCATCTCACCCAATCTCCCTCTTGAGGTTTGTTCATCGGGCTAAGGCAGAAACATCCCCTCACAGACTGAAAATGGGTGTAATGACCCTAAATAAACCAGCAGCTATAAGTGACGGAGAACTGGACCACAGACTGGCAGGAACAAGAGGCGAGGGTGACATTTGGTTTCGTTCATCAGTTTCACTGACCCAGGCGCTGAGTTTGGAGAGGTGGTAGGTGCTGGCTGCTCCCAGGTACCTGTTTGGCAAAGAAGTCGGGTGCCACAAGGGAAGGGATGCTATAAATCCTTCAGAGGTGGATGACAGGCTGGGGCAAGGAGAGGCAGGGAACAATTTCAGAGGCACATGCAAGGAGAGTGGGCGTAGGTTTGTCAGGGCATCACCCTACATTAGCTGGGGCCAGGCTAGTGCTTTCTTTTACTGAAGATGCGTCCTCATAAGGTAGAGGAGTCTCAAGGAAAGGGCTTAGACAGATACCAAGGCAGGAGCAACAAAAAAGGAGGGCTTTGAAACCCAGAGAACAGGGGTGCACTGAGAAAGTGGTAACAGGTGAAGACAGGGACCTGTGCATGGCCACAGCCCCAGCATCTCACCATGGGTTTTTCTTACCACTCTTCATGGCCTGGCATTTCTGCCCTACCAAGCTAATGATACATAGTCATAAGGTATGTTACACTTACATCGGATAACCAAGTCCCACCTTAATCTTTTCCTTGATTAGATAAACAGATTGATCTCCTTATGTTTCTCACCATAAAGCCTTCTTTTCAGCCCTCAGATTATTTTGTAACTCTTTTCTGCATTCTCTTCAATTTTTCTGCATCCTTTTCTGAGCAGTGCCACTGGATTTAGACAGAGTATTTCAGTACCAGTCTCCCCTCCACCTCCTACAGCAGTAAATTCTTATTCCTAGGGCTACTCACTGCTGCCTTTCCAGGTTTCAAACATTTCATATAACTGCCAGGCTAGAAGGGGCTTTAATAAGTCATCTGGTGAGATTCTTTGCTTCAGACACAGCCAACTGCAACTCTTCCATATCTACAGACTTTTGGCTAATTTGTTCTAAAACAAACCAACCCCCAAAACCATAAAAAAACCTGTCAAGATAGCCTCCGCTTCTGCTTCACCATCCCAACTGATATTAGGGAAAACTATGAAGTCTGAACTCCCCCAACACAGGTAAAGTGACTTCCTGCCTTGTCTACAGTCTTCTAGAAGTACATTGCTGTATATCCTTGAAGACCATGAAGTTCCCTCTTCTATCCTTTCTTCCCCAGGCTACACAGTCCTAGTTCTTCTCATCCCTCCTCCCACACCGTATTTCTAAAGACCTTAATTATTTCTGTTGCTTTCCTGGATACTCGCTTGTTTGCGCACATCCTTCTCCAAGGGTTGCATCTACATCTGAGCCTGGTCCTTCAGCAACATCTCGTCTATGTCAAGGAGAGCACTAATTGCTTCCTGCACCTTCAAGATGCCACTCCTCATACAGCCTGGCACAAGGCTTGCCTCGTGTTTTTCTCCTCTTCAGCAGAACACTAACTCATCCTGCTCACAAACTCTAGTAATACCAATTATTTTCCTCCTTATCAGACAGGAACCCTTTTGAGTACAGCTTTTCAACTGGCTGTGGGTCCACCTGAGGGATGCTTCCTACCTCCCACCCCTTGACTGTTTGTTTATGAGGCCAACACTTGGGTCAGAGACCTAGACTGACTTAAGTAAAGATCTATCACATCCACCGGCCCCACTCAGCCAGTAGGCAAAAACCGTGCTTTCAGGCAAGGATGTTGACTGACTTGACGCAGTGCTTTCCAGACAAATGGACGCTGATGGATATTCTCCCACCTCCTTAACAGGTTAAACACTAACTGCTTAACTGTATATTCTGATTTATTTAGACAGGCCAGTTGTAGTCCCATCCTTTCTCCCTGTATTTCAAGGGATCAAACCTTGGCATCTCCCTCGATTACATGTTCTCTAAGGTGGCTGCTCACCATGCAAAAGTTGCCTTAGTCTATTCTTTAAGTACTTTCAGGGAACTGTCATAAGGCTTTGCCCACATGCCCAAATCTAATTTACCTAACTAGTCTCGTCACCTGTTTTGACTTGTACTTGGATTCACTTTTTAAAGTTAACTCCTTTAAGTACCTTGTCACCTCTGATCTTCTTTGCAAGGTGAAGACAAGAGTTCTTACTGTCACATTTTTTTTGTTCCTCTTTTCCACACAGCCAGGACACAATTCCTTTCTCTATCCAATAGCTGCATTGGCTCCTGCCCTAGCCAGGAGTTCACACTAAGTTTCGCATCCACCGCAAATCTGGTTCCTTCCTCCCAGATTTATAACTTTGCGGCTCATGACAGCTGAAGCTGCTTTTTCGTGTTGTGAGTAATAGCCAACCCCTGGGCAGCTACCGCAGCTCAGCAGACACACAATAATTCATTTCCAAGTCTACGCCTCAAGCGTAGACAAGAGCCCAGCAAAACCAAATCATCAACTTGCATACATAGTCATCCTGGGGAAGATGTCAACTTTACCACCATTACCTGAGAGCCTCCAGAGCCAATGGTTTCACACAAAGGGAGTCTAGACCACATGCACAGGGAGTTGAGGGATGAATTCCTTTTAAGATCTTCCTCAGGACCCAAAGGCACTACATTTTTGGCTCAAGAGCTCAAGTACCCCTAAAGTCACTGCAGAGATCTCCCCAGCCTGTGTCACCGCCAGGCACTCTCTGACCTCCAAGCAGAAGACATCAGATGTTGATAATGGTTTCAAGCAGGACACAACGCCTGCTGCCATCTGAGTTTCCTCTAAAGTAAAAGATCATGCTAAAATTGTCTCACCCCCTGGATTTGAGAGGACCTGAGACAGAACCTACTAAAGGTCCCTATTTAATTAGCAAAAGCAGGGCCAGGCCAACACATGACTCTCCTACTAAATGCACTTTTGTAAGAAATTCGACTTAAGAGTAGCACACTCCCCCTGACCCATGTCAGCAACACATCAGGAGACAGTGGGATGCTCTTAAGGAAGACTGTCAGAGCTGCTCTTCCATGCAGGTCAAAAGGAGAGTGCACAACACCTCCCCACGAGCAACACCACATGGCCATTTTGACAGAGCCAGAGGTCACACTGCTGGTGGCAGCTGTCTGTCTGCAGGGTGATGCTCTGCACTGAGCCAGGAGAAGAAACCTGCATGGACCCAGTGGGAGCATCCCTAGGCGAAAGGGAAGGGGTGTCAAAGCAAGCAATTGCTCCACACGCAGAATTACAGGGGTGCAGAGGGGATGAGCGCGCCCAACGCAGGGACTCACAGGAGTAGCTCTGGGGACAGACAGTCCTTCTAGGGAGTGACAGGCATCGGTCGGACAGGAGAGACCTGAAGCAGCCGCTCTTCCAGCCACAGAAAGGCAGAGAGGTTCTTCAGCTTGCTGCTCAGAGGCAGCACGGTTGTGGTGGTTCTGGAAAGCGACTGCAGAACATACTGAAAACAGGTAGACATGAATCCTGCCTGCAGCTGCTTTCTCCTGGTGCTCATGCAATGTGCTGCCTTTCGAATACACAGTCCCTTTAATTCAATAGCACAAACATCTTCCCAGATCGGTCCATACAAACAGGAATCTTCAAAATCTTGTGTTAAGCCAGACCCATACTACCAAGTGGTAATTTGTCTGTGGAAAGACAGCAGACATAAAACAAGACCTCCCTCTCCTCCCAGCACAATAACCATGTGGGCAGAAGCTGCTGGCATCAACAATTAGACCAAAGCACATCAAGAACAGGAGACCTAGCTCAAAAGATGTGGTGGGCTACATCAGCAGGATCCCCATCTTGCTCATATAAGCTGTGTAGCCACTGTAAGAGCCTGGCCTAAGAGCACTGGGACATTGCGAAAGCGTTCCCTCTCCCCCACCTGGCTTTATGAGGGATGAGGAGGAAGGGACTTGAAAGCAGAAGAGGGTGAATGGCAGGCAGGCAATATCAATGTGCAAGAAGCCATGGGGAAAACAGAAGTATTTCCAGTACCACTTAACAGTCACGTGCGGGGAACACACATCAAGTGTGCAGAGATAACGCTGTGAAGGGCAGAGTGCTGCATGGAGAAGCACTGAAAACGTTCTGCATCTCACACTTAGCAAGAGAGTTTTGGGCTTCCTGCAGCTAATCTGTATTTGGAGCAGAGGGCAGACACCCAGCTCCATGCTGGAAGAACATGAAGCAAGAAGGCAGTGCCAACCACAGGCCTGCAGGCTCAGAGAAAAGCCATTTCATACTGCAAGCCTTTGCCTTACAAACTTGGCACCGGCTTCACAAATCTCACCCTCTCTCCATTGCAGGGTGCGTACACACATGCGTGTTCCTTTTTCATTCCTCGATTTTTGTTTTTCTCCTTTTAACCAACTTTCTAGCCAATGCATCAAGCCTGCCCCCACCACTCACTTCCCTGAGCGATACAGGGAGCTGCCGACAGGCCAAGGGCTGCAGGCGGAGAGATGCCTCCTGAGCAGGCCACGCTCAAGACAGTTCCTGCACGCACCAACTCGCCATATGGCTGGCGAGACCAGGAGTCCTTCCCAGCAAGAGCCTGAGCTTCAGGGGACGAGGGCGAGAGGCTGAGGGCTGTGGCTCCAGGCAGAAGGCACTCCCACGATGAACGCAGAGCTACCTTCAGAGATGCCGGCTGCCGCGGTCATTCAAAGCTAGAGCATCAGACCAGCAACACATTAGCGAAGATCAAAGTGGTGGAGGGACACAGGGACTCCTTCCCTCTCCCCCTGCCTGGAAACCTGCATTTCAGCTCAGCCTGCAAGCAAGCTCCAAGCTCCCCAGGCTTGTTTCCAGAGCCGAGAGGAACAGGAGACAGCTCGGCTGAGACCAGACACAGGTGAAGCTTCCTCTGGCTCACACAGCATCCCAGGGGCCACGGACCATTCGAGGCTCCGCTGCTCACCCCCAATGCCTCCTGAACCATCAGGTGAGACCTGGGACCCTGCAGAGCCAGTTCAGGTGGTAGCAAACCTGTCCCTTTGCTTCAGGCTCCAAGTGGGGCCTCTGCCTCCTCGTGCGAGACGCAGCATGGAGAACAGGCAGCAGGCTGGCACACCGGCTGCTCGCTGCAGGAGCTGCCGGCCGGGGGCATGGCTGGCGGGCTCGACACAGCAGGCCACAGTGCAAGCTGTCACTGGTGTGAAGGAGGTAGGGCAGAGGCAGCCCGAGGGACTGCCACCGAGGATTGCTCCCTCTCTCCTTGGTTCCCACCGCCTGGCAAGCAGCTGCTAGATTAAAAAAGCCTTAACGGTGCTGTCATTCAAGGACATGGAGACAATCTCCATTTTCCAAACACCTCCATCATCTCGTCTCATCTACACACCACAAAACGCCCCAGGGAAGATCCGGCCCCAGCCTCCAGCAAGCCCTATCATCCTTGCCTCCGTTACCCACCACAGAGCTCTCGGATGCTTTGATATGCAAATCAGTCACAGGATCCATAACCAGCGCCGTCGTCTACAATTAACAGGGCGCGGAGGATCCTACGCCCAGGGCCTCCCTCCGGCACGAAGCAGGCACCCCACGACTGCGCAGGCTTCACGTCAGACAGCGCAGGTCCCGGCTGCCTTTCCTGGGATCTGGAGGTGCCGCCGGCAGAGCCCTCGGATCCCCAGCATACAGCCTCACCCTGGATGCCAGGACGCAAACAGAGTGCTTGCAGAAATGATGTGGGCTGGGGAGGGTGGCAGAGGAGCCGCCAGCACGATGCTGTGGGTCTCCCCATGACCTGAGGCACTCCAGCTACCCTGGGCTCAAGGAAAGCGTTAATTATAGCAACGGACAAAAAGCAGGCCCTCGGCACTGCCAGCTCTCAGGCTTTTACTGCAAATCTCACACTACCTGGGATTTTCTTAAAGCCCTAGTTCCCAGAAGGATGGTGATTTCATGAAGATTTTTTTTTCCCCTCGTAAAAATTTATCAAAGAAACACAAGCAAGTTCCTAGCCCATTTTACTGCTGAAGAAAGCTGTAAATATGACCAAGGATATTTTAAAAGCCCGGAGGGAAAAAAAAAAAAAACACAAAACCAACCCAAAAACACAAAAACAAGCAAGAAGCAAAGCACTCAGTATTTTTCTTTTTTTGGCTCAACTCGTGACTTCAGGACATTTCAGGATAGTTGCACTGTGCTCTGGTCAAAGGGGAAGAAAATGGAGCATTGCACAGCCTCACAGCAATGCTTTCTTGACAAGAAAACCGACACCCTCAGAAAATACAGTAGCTTCAGTTCCTTCCAAGGTTACTGAAGACAGGAACAGACAAAAATAGAGCAAACTTAGTGCAACAAAACATACTCATGAGCCAAACCAGAGTCTCTTTCCAACCTCCTCAAAGGCATCTTCTTTCATGTTTATCTTGCTCCTATGGTATCCAGGTGAAGACTGCAGAGAGGACCTTTCTCTACGTAAAGAAAGCATATTCCTACCACTAAAAGGCTCTAGATGAAAAAAGGCCTTTCCGACGTGGATACCAGCTAATTGCAGTAATTAGAAGCAATGTCCTTAATGCTTTGCTATTTCTGGTTTAAACTGAGTCCTCCTGGAGTCAGTTACAAGCATAGCAGTTGGCTTTTTGCTTTCTCAGAACCATTAAGAGAATAAAAGGCTATCAGGGACCCTACAGCACAGGTGTTTGGAGGGGAAGGGTACCGGTCCCTGCAATGCACTTGCAAAGGCTTTGTCCCACGCCCGGGTGGGGCATCTGCAGGACCATCCAAGAGGCACCTGTGCTGTGCAACCCTTCAGCGGCTTTGTGACCACTGCTAACAGAATGCTCCTGCCCCACAGCCCATGGCTCTCCATATGTGCTTACTCCAGAGGATGACGCGATGGAGCAGGACACTTCCACAGTAACAGATAAATAAGGGGAGTGGGTGTATGTGTGACTCCTCGTGGACTATGCACAACTAAATTAGCCACCGTGAGGCCTTCTGCTTCTAATTCCTACTATCGAGGGAAGAACAAGGGAGGGAGGTGCCCAGAATCCCAAATTCCCCAAACACCTGGTTTCCATCCAGCTGAGAGCTATCAGACCTGCTACGGGCACCAGGCTTGACTGCAAACACGTCACAGATTTTTGGCACGATGCCTCCAGCAGGTAGCTACATACAGACATAAAGGGCGCACTCTAGGACAGGAGGAAGAAGCATGCCTGGCTGATTGGAGGGTCTGGTGATCAAAACAAGAGCAAGACGGGACTGCTTGGCTACATGGCCACAGACACAAGCCCCATCCAATAGGTCTTTGCCAAGCTGCCCGGGGCAAGAGAGGCAGGGCGGTATCAGACATTTGCCTGCTGTTCCCACACCTGAAACATCCCTCCCGCCTGCCCGCCGCTGCGGTGCCCGGAGGAGAGGCGGGGAGGAGGGCAGGCAGCTCTCCGAGACCGAGCACGCACAAAAGCGGCCTCAGCACCTCCGACGGCGCTCGCAGGCGAGGCGGGAGCGGCTGCCACCCCATAGAAATAGGGCCGGCGACCCCCCGAGGGGGCAAGAAACCACGTTACTCAGCCGAGGGGCGCCGCACCGGGAGACGGCGGAGGACGGGCGCCAGGCCACGAGCCACCCCGCTTCCACCCAGCCCCGGCGGGCCTTGGCGGGGGGCACAGGCCGCTTCGTAGGCGCCGCGCTCGGGCGCGCCCCCCGCCCCGCCCCAAGATGGCAGGCGGCGCCCCCCGCCCCAGGCCGCCCCCGTTGCGGGGCTCCGCACAATAGACGCGCCGCCCTGCCCGGCCTCAGGAGGACTTGAGGTGCGGCCGGTGCCCCCCCCCCGCACCCCGGCAAGCCCCGAGGCAGCGGCGAGCTGCGGCCCCGGGCCAGCTTGGCCTGGAGGAGCCGCGGCCGCCGTGCCGTGCCGCAGCCCGCCGCGCCAGCGGTTCGCTTACCCCGTGTCAGGCGTAGACTGGCTCCCCACGGGCTGCCGCTCCGCTTCGCCCCGCAGAGCCGGGCGCTGCGGTACCGCGCTGCGCCGCGTACGGGAACGAGCAGCGACCGCCCGGCTGGGCTCGGCTCCGCTGGGCTCGGGGCGGGGCCCCGGGTGGGCGGAGCGCGGAGGCACCGGCCCTGCACAGCGGTGGGCGGGGCCCGCGGGTGGTGGTGGCGCTGCGCATGCGCGCGGGCCTGCGGTCGGAAGGCCCGCGTTCCCCTCGGAGGTGCGCGGCGGGTGGGTGGGGGTGCGCGGGGTTTGCGCTCCATGCGGGCGGGGGGGCTGCAAAGGCGGCCCCGGGAGCGGCGGCGGAGCCGGGGAGGTGGGGGGGCGGAGCGGGCGCCGGGTGGGGGTAACCGTGCGGCAGACGGGAGCTCCGCCCCTGAACCGCGGGGCCTTAGGCCTTCTGGGCGGGGCCAGGCTGCCGTCTGGTGGCCTGCGGGCGGCCTGCCCCCGCCGCCGGGCCGGCCTGCTCGCGGGATGCTGGCTTTCCCCTGGAGCCGAGCTCTCACCCGGCCTTGCGGCCGAGACGCTCGGGGCGCGGGCGGCCTCCCCTCAGCCCCCCGGGCGCCGTGGCTGGGCGAGGGCGGGCCGCAGTGCCTGTGCGTCTGCCGTGCTCGCGTCGCGTGTGGGCCCTGCGGCGCCGGGGGTATGTCCGGGTCCTCCCCCCAGATGGCGGCCCTGCTGCCCGGCCCTCACAGGGAGCCGTTTGCAGGCGTCGCTGATGCTCTGTGCACAGGGCCTGAAACGTCTAAACCCTGAGCGTGGGTTGCTGCTCTAAAAAGACTGAGAGATGCAGGCCCCGGTGACGGCCCGGGGGCCGAGTTTGAGTGGCACGCAGCAGGGCAGGTAGTTGTGACATCTTGCCAAAGCCGCTGGGAGCCAGAGCCTGGGCTGTGTGGAGCCTGGAACCTTTGTGTCGCTTGTACGCAGCGCCCTGCAGATATGGGGTGACCGGCAGCATCTTGCCTCTCCAACAGGCAGCACCTTCTGCTCCTGCTGGGCTTCAGCCCGTGCCCTAGCAATCTGGCAGGGGGGAGGAGGAAAACACTATTGACACTCCTGCCCATGTGTCCTTCAGAGTGTTTCTTTGCTTCAGAATTCATGTGGGGCTGTGCTACCAGGATTAAGCTTGTGTGGGTAGGAGTAGTCATGCAGCAAAGTTGGACCAAAATTCCTGTGTCCTGACAAGCATGGCATTTACTCGTGTGTGTCATGGGGACTCAGGAAGTGTGGGTGCCAGTCTGTGCTTTGCTGGTTATTCTCCAAAAAACTCCTTTGGAGGTCTGGTGAGTAAGGGGAGGCAATTTGGGGAAGAAGACAGTATGATGTGTTTCTTCTAAGCATAAAAGACTTTCTCCTTGTAATAAAAGCAGAAGGGCAGCCAGCCTTAATAAAAGCAGGACACAGATGCTCCTCTGAGCTTTGTTCACTTGTCTGGTTCGAGGCTTCTCTGAGCTTACCTGTGAGGGTCTTGTTTGGAAGCAGAGAAACTGAGTTAAGGGAAGTTTCTGAGTGAGAAGTGAGGTTTATTTCAGCAAAGCTGCAGGTAGCTCTGTGCTGCCTTGCAGCATGAGTGTGCTTTTGTCTCCAGGTCAGGTTTCTCTTAAGCCTGAATTCTGTCTGTATTAGGCATCCTTTCCTTTATTAGGAAGGCCTGGAGCCACTATCGTTCGTTGTTCTGTGAACAACTAGCCTAGGTCAGTAGTTCCTGACTTTTTTTTTTTTATATGGTTGAGCCACAGCTCCCCACTTTCTCTTCCTTCTTGTTTGTGTCCTTCTCCCTGCCACAGCTTCCCCCAGTGTGATTACTGCTGTCTGGTTTGTGATCACACCTTGCTGATTGAGACCTGGTCACCCAGGTCAGGGCTGGGAGCAGAATCTGGACTTGTGGCTTGCTGCCTATTGTCCTGTTCCTGAGACCTCAATACTTTTAGAAGTAGTAAAGATATATCTGAGAGGTGATAGCAGCATTAAGTTACAGGAGTGTGGGCAGTTCTTTGAATTCGTGTGTAATTCTGGAAGGCAGAGACAGGGAGGGACCTCGCAGGGCTTCACCTCTATCCCCACGGACTATACCAGAGCTGAGCTTCTGGGGTTAGGTATCTGCTCTATGGGTCCTTTCCTTTGACCTCACATAGGAAGTTGTCCTCTCTAGCTTAATTTCCTGCTGGTGCACTGGGAATAATCCCTCCCTATTTTAGTACAGTGCTGTAAATATGAATATATAGAATGGTTTAAGGTGCTGAGATACTAGAATGATAAGAGCCATAAGTACCTTGGAGTTGGGACTTCTAGATACTTAAAACGTCAAAAGTAAGTTTTCCATTAAAGGTATTCAGCTCTCTTTTATCTGCCTTTCCTGATTGTGATCTGGAAAATGAGGTTAGTGTGTTTTGCTTCAAAATTGTTAACAGATGTACCTGTAATGAGTTTCTGTTGGTAACTTGGATCAATAAGTATCCTGTTTAATAGCTAATCCTATTCATAAGCGGAATTCAAAAAGACTTAATTCCTCTTTGTGAATCCTGGCCTTTCTGGCTGTCATTAATGTAAAACCAATTACGTCTTGGTAATGAATATCTTGTGTATTTTTAACACACACAAGCCCTTAATCACATCGTTTCCTTTATGAGGAGAGCTGTGAATGGATTGAGTCCCGTAGTTCACAGTTGGCTCTTGTAGCTCACCCTGGCAGACCATCTATAAATAAACCTGCAGTGGCAGAGTAGGGGTTTAGGTATTTGCATCGCGCATATTGTCTTGGATTTATTTCCTGCATTTTAATGATGGATGACAGATGCAGTTCAAATCTTTGTGGTGCCTGGAGTGTGTCTATTGTGGTCTCTTGGAAGAATAAAGGGGATGTTGGCCCCCACTGTTTGACTGTACAGATCAGGTTACTACTATTAAAGTGAAGAACATTTTTCCCTGGTTTATTTTGTATGTTTGACATAAGGCTTTGGGTAGTAGGCCTCAGCATTTGCTTTGCCACATCCATTTGTGCTTCCTGGGGCCTGTTTGTGTGGGTGAATTACTAGCAGAAAGAAGGAAAAGAAATAGCTGAATGATTGTGGAACTACAGATCTTGGGAATATAGGGAGCAGATGTCATTTCCAAAACCTGTGCTTAAAAAGGAAGGTAATACTGGATTGCTAGGTAGCAGCACTATTTACATGTACGTTTACTCTAGGATGCAGGCAGGGTAAGAACAGCACCTTGACTGGTTTTTAGGATATGCACCACTGATTAAAAACTCGGTCAGAGCCATTGCAGTGGCCTCTTGAGTGTTCAGATGCAGACCTTTTTAGTGCTCCCATGGCCGTGCTAACAGTGCAGGTTCATACAGACCATTCTTGTGAAGCACATCAGTATTTTTGCTGAAATGAAAGAGATCCTGTACTTGTCCAAATCTCCCGGCGTTTCTCCAGAGATACTATCACAATGCAAGTCTGGGTTGGCAGTGAAAGGAGAAGTCCCAGTCTTGTGTTTTGCCACATTCCCTCACACCAGCATTCATGTGGCCGCAGGATGAGTTGGATTAGGGAATTGATCTAGCTGAAAACTGTGGCTAATTTACATGAATGCTAGAGCCAGCATAAGGGAGGTGATGGAAATGTGTATTGGGGTGACACTGGGCTTCTGTTCTTGGTACTGTGTGCCCTGACATTGGTTCAAAGTGGGTGTGTAACCCTGTCTTCCTTATCTGGAAGATGTCCTTGCTTTCTATCAGCTCCCTGAGGTGGTCTGCTTGTGCGTTTGCATGCGTTTGATGGATATGTTGTACGCGGCCTGCTTCTGTTAGCTGGGATGAAATTTTCTGGAACTCTTCCATTCAAAAACCACTCAAGATTGCAGTAAATATAAGTTAGTTCTTTAAGCTCAAGGGAAAACAGTGAAGGTGGTAGCTTTCATATGGCACTTGAAAATGGTGCAGTGGGTAAGTAACTTCCAGAAGTTTATAACTGGTGAAGAGTTCCTTTTTTGAATGGTGTCGGAATTTGATGTTGGTCTATTGTACTGCGTGGGGTATGGCTGAAGGGCCCTCGAGAATGCAGTGTTTGCTGCAGTGGGTTATTGCATGCTTAGACTTATTCAGTGAAGTAGAAATTGGATCATTTCAGCAAATATTTGATTAACAGACTCCTTCACCATTTGTGAATCTTACTCTGAACTCAGTCTGAGATCTGTGCTAACTTTGAACAGATATGTGGAATGGAGAGAAGCAAAGCGTCTCTGTGATTCTGGTTTTAAGAAGGTAGTCTCTCTAACCAGGAGATAAAGCCACTGCTAGAATTTAGGGGCAGCAGGGTAGGAACTGGGAGAGAGGTTGCTCTGCACAGTTCTTTATCGCTGCTTTGGTGCAGCTATGCATGGCCAACATATATCAATAGCTGTCTTTGTGTTGGACCTTTCACTTTAGGGTAGTGTCCATTTAAATACTGCTCTTGCCTAGCATGAACAACTCGGAAATTAATCCTGCTTGAGCAGGACATTGCACTAGATGACCTCCAAAGTCTCTTCCAAGATAATTCCTTGGTCAGGCGTGATTAGTGGCTAAGTATTAAGCAGCAGTGGTGTTTTGCCCATCCAGGTATTGTAGACTGCACTCCTGTATCAGTTGGGCAGTACCAAGAGCACACTTTTGGGAATTCCTGCAGATTTTCCTGTGCTTGAGGGTTATGGGGGTAGTCTTCCCATACACCTCTGAGTACTGAAGCCTGATCGGAGGCAACCCTGGGAGAGCCACCTTCAGAAGCAAATGCAGGTCACGTGCGTTCCTTGTGCCTGTGCTAAGTGCAGCCTCCTCCGAGCGTTTTTAAGGCCTGCTGCTGTGAGGCAACATCCGTGCTGGGGAGAGAGGTGCCAGGTGCGCTGGGGCTGATGGCTTTCATCGCTTTATAGCAGCTCTTCAGCTTTGGCACCAACTTGGACCATTCGTGTGGCAGCACAGAGTGTGACAGAGCTAATTACTTGTGTGCCCTTCGAAGTTTAGTTTTAGTTTAGCGAATAGCTGCTCCACAGAGCGCAGAGGAGATCAAATGCCGTGTTCACAGCCGCAGAGGGAGCAAGTCGGGACTGAGTCTGGCACCTGGAAACAGACCCAGACTATTGGCTGTTGTTTCTAGAAGGGAAGCTGGCATGTTACGATAGTTGAAGATGTGATTCACTCTTTGTGAACCCACTTGCACCCTTGTATGCTCTACTCCATGCCAGAGATGCATTCTTCTCTTCCCTCCACCCTGAACCTTCCTGCTAATTGGAAGCATCCCCCCTGTTTACTCAGTTCCTAACATTCTAACTATGAAGGGTGCTTCATACCAAATAATCAATCATAAAAAGTTTCTTAGCTTGTGACACATCTTAATGTGCCAAGGAATAATTCTCAGCAAGGAAGCGGGTACTGAGTCATCTGAAAAAATAAACAGTCCTTGGACACTTAATGCCGTTGATGCTTCTGCCGGTAGTTTTGTAACTTCAAACCTTCACTGCTGCCACAGGGTAGAAAGAAATGGTGACTTCTCCCAGGAGCGGGCAGTAAGTTCAGAGTTTAGGCAGCGCTTTAGGACTCTGACATGCGGCCTTGCACACCTCTAGCTGTGCTGGTCCTCATGTTGCTGTCTGTCTGACCGCGGGCAGAGCGTGTGCCCGTGCCTGCCCTGCCATGAGCCAGCAGACCTATCAGTCTTATGTGGCGGTGAGGCTGAGCAGGCCCATATCCTCCCCTGCCACCAGGGCCGCCGTGCCCACCAGGGCAATAGAGGCGGGGTGGCATGGCAGCTGGGATCTCCAAGGAGTGTCCATCAGAGACAACAGGGAGGCCAGCTTGCTGCTGCTGCTTGTTTGGGTTTTCTAAAGGGATTCAAAGCCTCCGTGCAATTCTGGAGGAAGTAGGAGCTGTGTTACCCATCGGGTTTGAGTTTCATATGGGGAAACAGTACACTCAAGCGCAGAACGGGACATGGGCTGTCTTCCCTGCCAACGCGGAGTGTGGGCGTACAGCAGGGCAATGTAGTTGAACTTGCTTAGAAATCCTGGCAGCCTCAAGGCCCAGGTAGTCAGACCTTGATTGCCAGCAGTGCTATAAATACTGCAGGGCCTTGTTTTCATTAGGATCATGCAGCTAGGTAAGGAGCTGTGGCAAAAACACAGCCTTCTTGGGGTCTCATTTCAGAGAGGGGACAGTGCAGGTGAGCTCTGAAGAGAATCTCTGAACTCGTTTGGAGATCTTCTACCCCACTGAAAAGTGGCTTTGTTTAGCAAATAAATGTAAGCTTCAGCTGCTGATGGTCTCTTCAAAACCTGCCTGTATGAGAAGGTTTGCAATCTATTGTGTGCTTTGCTCAGGGAGCGCTGCTGCAAAGTTGCTGTGGTGTGCTTCTCTAGTGCCTCTCCTCTTGCTGTCAGGTAACGCTTGCTCCATAGGACAACCACAAACGCTAAAAATTAAATACATCCCCAAGTAAGCAAACACACTGGGGAAAAATAAAAACAATAAAGAGAGAGTGAAAATTTTGCCTTGTCTTTACTTGGTTGTAATAAGAACAGCTGTGGCATTGCTTGTCAGAAGGCTCTGTGGGTTATTTTTTTCTCCCTTAGAGAAGTTACGTCAGCTTTGTTTTTAAAATAAAAGTTAAGAAAAGGGCTTTATAAGGTACTGCTACTGTTTGGCCCTAAGCTCATCAGAACTGGTGAAGGGAGATAAGAGGTCAATGTATTTTTCATGTTTACTTTAGAAAGGAGAGAAACGGAGCTTGTCTTGGTTACACTGCCAAGGTCTAAGCAAGCAGTGTTACACAGCAGTAGTTTCAGTCAGATGGAAAGTCTTAGCTCTACTTGAACTGGCCTGAAAGAGGACTGGCTATAGGTCTGTGGTGTTTTCACCCTTCATTTGGGTCTGCCAGCGTAGCTGCCTGGGTCATCTCTGCCTAACCGGTGTCTGGCAACATGATCCAGGTTCAGATAAGACTTTGTGATTGTGTGTGCAAGCTGGTCCCCATCAGTCTGACAGAATGAGGTTAGGGAACTGCCATAGACATAGTCAGGGAAGAGAGTGTGGTGAACTCACTCAGAGGCTACCCTGGTAGCCCAGCTCTGCTGCAGTCAGGGTGGTGTTTCAGTTTGGGTTGAGCGAGCACCATGAAGTTGCAGGGAACCATTTTATCTGGGCAGCCTTAACAGGGCGAGATGGGCAGATCTGTGATTCTGGTCTCTAAAACACAGGCTGCTGAACACCTCGTACATGCTAAGAGGGAGCATGGCCTCACCAGTGGAGCTTTGTCTTGCTTCTTGTGTGGCAAATTGTTTCCTGAAGCTCTGATGACAGTCTACAGAGTACCTCTGGCTTTTTGCTTGGTTTTATAGGTAACTTTGGTAGCTTTTATAAGTAACTATGATAGCTTTTACTGGTCACTGTGGCCTCTAAATTGGGTCACATCCAAAATTCTCAAGCCTGCTGTTGTTACATGGTTCATGGTGCATGCAGAAGGCCCCTTACCTCTGTGCACAGGAAACTGCAGTGCAGTGATACTGAATCCAGCTTTATAGTATACGCGTCTGAATTATACTGTCTGCTGAATTCAGACAGAGGTTCTTGATCTGCTTTGTATCGTGCTGCGGATGCTGTTAGCTCTCTGTGTGCTGTGGATTGCAGCATCTAAAGAGGTGCTGAGACTCTAGTGTGTGATTCACATAAGGAAAAGGAAGTGAAACAGATTTTGTCCAATTTCCACTGTTCATGATTCTCTTGTTTCTTACACAGGGTGTGTTACCAGAATCCAAATGGCTCTCTTGAATAGGCAATTGGGTTTATCCTTAACCCATCTAAGCAGCGCAGTGATCCAACGACACTTCAGGTAATTTTCAAATCCTGCTTTTACTTTTGTTTTCTTGGGAGAATTTTCTGATCAAAAGAATCACAGAATCACAGAATCACTAGGTTGGAAAGGACCTTTAAGATCATCAAGTCCAACCATTAATCCAGCACCACCATGTCCCCTAAATCATGTCCTGAAGCGCCACATCCACACGTTTTTTGAACACTTCCAGGGATGGCGACTCCACCACCTCCCTGGGCAGCCTGTTCCAATGCCTGACCACCCTCTCAGTGAAGAAATTTTTCCTAATATCCAATCTAAACCTCCCCTGGCGCAACTTGAGGCCATAAGAGATGCTAAGTAGGTCAAGCATAAGATACAGTATTTCTAATTCAAAAAAGATAATAAAATAAAATCCCATAGCTGTCTCTTCACAGGTTGTAAAGTGGTCCCAAACGCAACAACAGATGCAGGTTCCTGGCAGCCTGCGTGTGGTATGAACTCTGCATTTTTGAATGCTTTTAGGAGACTTTTAGGCCTTTGAGGGTGATGCAAGGGCCTGCAAGCAGAAGTTGAAAGTGCCTGTGTTTCTCAGCCAAGTTCAAAAAAGCAGCAGCCAGCCCCTGTAAAGCCAATTACATGTTTAAAATTATTCCGGAGTTTATCATTTCAGTTATTTAGAACAAGAGTAACATGAAAAATTATTGCCTTGTACCTTAACAGTGTCCATTTTGTTATTTTTCTTTAGGTCCTTGTTCCAGGCTCAAGTCATCTAAAGCTTCTTAAATTTATAGACCTCATGTTTTACAATGCCTTGCACAAAGCTTAGAGTCTAATCCCACAGTACATTCAGTGCGGGTATGGGGAATCCCTAGCATATAGCTCTTTGAAGGGTCAGGGATTCAGTTTATAGGGTGAGAATAGTCATTCCCATGACTGTGTTTTATAGAGGGGATTAGGACAATGCTCAGGGCTAGGTCGTGTGATAGTCCCAAGAGTTATCTCAGGGAGGTATCTAAGTCTTACTGGCTTTCTCTGTAAATGGTCTCATGCTCTCATGAGAGCATTGACCAGTAGACATTTAAAGGACATATATATGCTGACAGCAAGAGGGACGTCAAGTCCACAGAGGTGAGCAGTACTACTGCAGGACACCAGCAGTCTTAATGGGGAAACCTTTCCTTCGTGGTGGGCCTGCTTTGGATGTGGTGGGATTTTGCGCTGAGACTGGTAGAAATGAAGGAAGGAAGGGAAAGAAAAAGTCGTTCTTGTGTAGTTACTCTTGTCTAGTGGTACCCTGGCAATCACACAGTTAGTTGTTTGCCACTGCTGTGTTGTGGCCTTGGTCCCACCGAGGTTTCTCCTTCTCCTTCCTGCGACAACACTCTTGTCCCTTTCCAGCTTCCTCCTTTCTGCCTTCCCTGCTGTGCAGCCACAGCTGGCAGGTGGAGGATAGAGTGTGGTGTACCACTGTCCTGCCAGGGGATGGGAGAGGGTGGCTGCTAGCAGAGGTGAGTGGCTTCCGAGAGAGAAGAGAGGTGCCTGCTTATAGGGAAGGCTAGGATAGGTCTCTGCTCTGGGAAACAAATCTCAGCACTGGACCTGTGGAGCAGTTTGTCTAATGCAGACTGACCCAGCCGGCCTTCCCTTACTGCATGTAAAAATGTCTGCTTCAACTGATGTTCATCCACACTGTTTGATACGCAGGGATGGCTTGCTCTTCTTTTAGGCAGCATTGCGAATACAGGTCCTTTGTTTTCAAGAAGTGCTGATGGTCCCCATTGGTCTTTATTTACTGTACACACTTCTGCTCTGCAAAACAAGGTGAACAGTTAGGCTGATTCCATATGCTGTCTATTTGAGTAGTTCAGCTGACATCAGCTTGACATTCCTGCAGCTGTCTGGCCAGCATGTTTCTAGTACTTACTACAAAGCAGTTCTTTAGCATTAGAAAGGATCTTCCTGCTTTTCTGATTGTCTGTGTTTGGGTGTCCTTTGAAGAGAAGCAACAAATCACTTGAATTTGAGCTTAATGGATAAAAGAATAGCCATTCTTGAAAGGGAGGTTGAATTATTTCTCAGTTTATTCCCGCTGTTCCCAAGCACAGAGTTGGATCTAGCAACTTGGTATCGTGCAGTTTATTTCTGTTGTTTCTTACTCCTGATAATCCCACAGAGCAAACAGGTACAGAAGAGACTGTGTCTCTCTTGGTTCCTCCCACATGGGGAAGGTGATGATCTGTCAGATTCTAGTTGGTGGCAGCTTAGCAGAGCCACAGCAGGACCTCAGAGGTCTCACTGAGAGCAGAATAAGATGGGAGACCCTCATAGACTTCACTGAAAAAGATTAGTCAGAAAAGTCCTTGTTGCTGAGGACTGTGTACAAGATTGAAAGAGCCTGACTTGAGTCTTAGCTTCCTGTAGGCTGTTTGTAGCAGAAGCAAGCACATTTTTTTGCTTCTAAATTGAAGTTGAATGGAGTCATCTGCAGTTGCTAAAAAAACCAGTAAATGCAAGCCACTCTTCACGCCATCTTTTAGTTGTGTTTCAGAGTAGAACGGTCGTTTTATGTTTGACATTTAGTGAAGAGTGTGCAAAGCCCAGAGTAGCATCTGGCTTTCAAAGAGCATATTGAATGCAGTCAGTGTGTCACCCATATGGTACGTATTTGTTGCTGGCGCCTTCCGAGTGGTTTGTGTAATGACAAGATCCTGTGCTGGGTTTGCCCTTGCTCCCCAAGGATTATTGAGGAGATCTGTCTCTCATTCTTTCCTGTCTTTTGCTAGTACCACTGGAGCATGCCGAGCAATACAGAAACTCACCCGTGTGCGAGTGGTGGACAACAGCGCCTTGGGAAACACACCGTACCACCGGCCACCAAAATGTATCCACGTGTATAACAAGACCGGAGTTGGCAAACTAGGAGATACAATCCTTCTGGCTATCAAAGGAGAAAAAAAGAAGGCTTTGATTGTAGGGCACAAGATGCCTGGGCCCCCCATGACGCCTAGATTTGATTCCAACAATGTGGTACTCATAGAAGACAACGGAAATCCAATAGGGACTAGGATAAAAACACCAATACCCTATATCCTGCGACAGAGAGAAGGAGAGTTCTCCAAAGTATTGGCCATTGCCCGCAACTTTGTGTGAAGGCTAAGAAGAGTTTCTGGCAATCCTGCTTATATCCTTTCATACAGGAGCTGTTCCTTGGTCCTTTTCTAGGAAATGGTGAAATGTGAAAAAGTTGAGGTTCATCAAGAGTCTCTCTTCCTGTTTAAGAATTACGAACAACTAGTTTAAATATTGTAATACCATGTTCTTCTCCAGACTAGGGTTGATTTGTTTTGCAGAACTTCTGCAGTGTGTTGGGGAAATGGTCCTTCACTCTTACTGCTCTGGTGATGTTAATTTGGTCTCTAATCATTAAAGTGA
>NC_138576.1:93532499-93792738 GCF_964289735.1 Phaethon aethereus | reverse complement strand
GCATCTGGCCCTTCAAAATGCTCCAGTCTGAGAAACTGGCATATGAAAGAAAACAATTTTCTCTCCACTAATGACTTCCACTGCACTTCATGGGACAAGAAGGGGAAAAATAGTTGAAAACTTTGGTGAGTGGGGAGAGAGGGCAGAGAAACATTGTAACGTGTGTTACAAAACAAGAAAAGCCCCACACCACAAAGCAACTACTGCCAAATAGCTTATGCCATTGAATTGTCTCACTAGCTTTTTGCTGTCCTGTTATTGCTGGATAACATCTATGTGCCTCTGCAGAGAAAACACCGGTCTGAGACTTGGGAACTAGGATTCACTCATTGTTAGGCTCCTGGCCTCCTTCTGGCTTGGGCAAGATATTTCAGCAGTACTGCAGATTCCATCATTTTGCAACTCACAGATCAGAAAAGTGCTTTGAGAGGTGTGAATGATGAATACTGTATCAAAGTCACAATTTTTACTTCGACAGACTAATATTTCTGAAACAAATCACACACAAAATTGTGTGACGTAATGGTCATTTAGCTGATGACATCACAGAAAAAGTACTTCTCTACTAGAAAACAAGGATATTAATCAGCAGCCAGCTTATTATCCTCAAATCTCAACCTGCTTTTTGCTCTTCTGTGCCATTTCCAAAACCTGTGTAGCATAGAGTTTCTGAAAGCCAGGAGGAGAAAAAAAAAAACTAGCGGCAAAACCACAGGGACTTTGTACTATAGCCTGTAACAAGCAACGGACACTCTGAATTTATACAAGTATTCCCGTTGCACTGGATAGCAGGGGAGTGTTTTGCTTGAAAGACATGGTCAATACTCACAGGAAGCTGACCACGGCAGACTCTGAAATATGTTTTCAAAATTTACCAAAAAGTGTCATCACCATATGGTAGCTAAGGCCAACTGCAATCAAACTGAGGCACAAAGAACAAGCAGCTCTTCCAGGATAAGATGACAATACAGCAATTAACGAAACGCTGAAATTCTGAACTGGACATAATGTTCACTCTGAGATAACTGAAAATGCTATCTACTTATAATGTGAATCTTTTAGCATTTTAGCCAGACTATATGATAAGGAAGGAAAAAAAGTCCCATCAATCCACCACTTTGTTACTTCATTATCACAATGATTCATGCAGTATTTTAAGTAACTGTAAACCAACGTACCATATTCCAAGGATTACAGCAAGCTCTTCTGCACACAAATCAGGCACCTGGTACTGATCAGCATCTGCTAATTTTATCTCATTAAGTACTGTATCATCATTTAGATCATAATTCTGTTGAGGGAGAAAAAATATTTTAAAAATAGATCAGAATAGTTGCAACTGTCCAACCATCAACCCAACACCACCATGCCCACTAAACCATGTCCTGAAGTGCCACGTCTACATGTTTTTTGAACACTTCCAGGGATGGTGACTCCACCACCTCCATGGGCAGCCTGTTCCAATGCTTGACCACTCTCTCAGTGAAGAAATTTTTCCTAATATCCAATCTAAACCTCCCCTGGCACAACCTGAGGCCATTTCCTCTCATTCTATCGTGAGTTACTTGGGAGGAGAGACCAAAACCCTCGTCGCCACAACCCCCTTTCAGGTAGCTGTAGAGAGCGATAAGGTCTCCCCTCAGCCTCCTCTTCTCCAGACTAAACAACCCCAGTTCCCTCAGCTGCTCCACATAAGACTTGTGCTCCAGACCCCTCACCAGTTTCATTGCCCTTCTCTGGACACACTCCAGCACCTCAATGTCCTTCTCGTAGTGAGGGGCCCAAAACTGAACACAGGATTCAGGGCATGGCTTCGCTAGTGCCAAGTCCAGGGGCACGGTCACTTCCCTATGCCTGCTGGTCACTCTTTCTGATACAGGCCAGGACGCTGTTGGCCTTCTTGACCACCTGGGAACACTGCCGGCTCATGTTCAGCTGACTGTTGACCAGCACCCCCAGGTCTTTTTCTGCCAGGCAGCTCTCCAGCCACTCCTCCCCAAGCCTGTAGCGTTGCATGGGGTTGTCGTGGCCGAAGTGCAGGACCTGGCTCTTGGCCTTGTTAAACCTTATACAGTTGACCTCTGCCCATTGATCCAGCCTGTCCAGATCCCTCTGCAGACCCTTCCTACCCTCCAGCAGATCAACACTCCCACCCAGCTTGGTGTCATCTGCAAACTTACTGAGGGAGCACTTGATCCCCTCATCCAGATCATCGATAAAGATACTGAACAAGACTGGCCCCAAAACCAAGCCCTGGGGAACACCGCTTGTGACCAGCCGACAGCTGGATTTAACTCCATTCACCACAACTCTCTGAGCTCGGCCGTCCAGCCATCCAAATAACTTGTTCAGTCATCTTACTGACTGATAACAGGGGAAGAACTTTAAGACCATAGAAAAAAAGCACTCCAAAACAGGAGATGAAAATGAGGTGTGACCAGTCTCAACTTGGCCTTTATACATATTGGCAGGGTTTATAATTCTTTTAGGAATTTTTCCACTCATGCAGGTCAATTCCTATCTTTAGACAAATAGACTATTTTCCTTTATCTACAAATGGCAGATGTGAAATAAGAACACTGGAGAGGGGAAGAAAATTTCCCTGTAATAATTTTACAGCATGGTCACAGTCCTTTTAGCTTTCCATATGCATATGTTAATTCTGTGGAGATTCTCAGCACCTTTCAAGACCTAGCTTCTATGCATTTTCCATGAACATCCTTTTAAAAGTATACAAGGTACATCAAGCATCTGGCCTAAACTTAGACAGGGATGCAATGATGTTGTTGGTAGTTTTTGGCAGATAGAGAATAACATTAACTCCAATTTTAGCTAAAAGAACTTCAAAATACACTCTAGGTTGACAAATTTGAGACCAGATCTGGTAAAAGAAACACTAGGACTCACTGTTAAACACTGACAAATTACATGAAGCTGTATTTTGATACTACATTATCAATCAAGACATGTTAGAAAAAGGGATAAACACCCAAAACCTTTAAGTGGTAATTCAACACACACATGATTTTGGGAGTCCACCTAGTCAAGACTGGTCTAATACCTGTTACAGGACACTCACACATGATATTAATAAAATGTCTGAACTTGAAATACCTCAGGTTTTTCCTCAAAGCAGCACATGGTTTTACTAATACTATTTTCTAGAATTTCTGACACACGTGAAATGCAGAAATAAAGGTTCTGTTTGGGTTTTTTGTTGTTGTGGTGGTGTTTTTGGTGTTTGTTTTTTTTTTTTTGTCCAGAAGTAGACTGTGGGAACAGAAAGCCTAACTTGACTTAATAGGCAGCCCGAATAACTTATGACAGAATTGTATGACACTGTCGCTCAGACTCGCACAAAACTCAACTCACTCCCTGTAGCCAAAACCTCTCAAGTCCTTTCCAGCATCACATTTTTACTTTTCAGAAAGAGTAGACATGCTTACTTTCTCTAGCATTATTTTCAAGATACATTCAGTAAAATTTTCGTAGGAAAATGTGAATAACACTATCATGAACAATTTTTAAAGGTTCCAAATATGCCAGAAATATCTTTCTCAAACTCTCTGCTAAACTTATCGCAGTGGCTTTAGGTCTGTTCACTAAAAGGACATACAAACACAGTATGTTGTTAGTAAGGATAATATATTTCATTCCAGCTTATACCTACAGCCTAAAAAAGCATTGCCATTTTTATTGAAACTGTCATTATTTTATTCCAAATTAAAGTCCTTATCATATATAGACTACAAAGGCAAATTCTTCAGAAAATTGTGAATAACTGGAAAAAAGTCAGACAATATCCCAGTTAGGGACCCTCTGAGAACACCACATCATATCATTTAGTTCTAGGTAAGTTGATCTTAAAGTCTGCAACTAAGTCCGGCATTCACCAAGTGGCCTCCCCTGAGCTCTCACTATCCTTAAATGAGTTGCTATACATAGTTCTATCTTAAGCACAAATTGTGACATATATGCAGTCAATCTCTTTTCATCAAATTGAATACAACACTTAAGGACATACTAATGGACAAGCAAAAAAGCTAGGATAGTCTCCTAAGATATTTGTGCATTCATTTTAGAAATAGAGAAGTATTGTCAAATTCTTTTGCTTAAGATCCCTGCTTGACCTAGAAGTCTATCAAGGCATAACTTTTTTTTTGAAAGGCTCTCCAACCCGAAGAATAAATCTTGGACCATAATGCCTCCACTTATCTCTGGCTTCTTTAGCAAGTTCAAATAAGTTAAAATCTTGACCAGAACTTCTCATAAGGAAAAAATGCCATCCCAAAACAATTTAGTGGTTATTGAGCAATTTAGAATTGAAGTCATCATGTACACCTTTAAGATCAGTAGGGCCAAGTCACATAATTCATGCCAGTAGGAATACCTAGACCAATTTCCTATCTTCGCACTTGTACTAAGCATGTCTCTGAGTCCTTAGGAATATGTGTGTTTTTATGATGCCTTGCAGGTTATTTTGAAAATCTGTCTCTTGTCCGTTTTCCTAACTCCATCATTCTTAGTCACAAGAAATTAATACATAAAGTGTAGAAGATCACATTTGCAAACATGCTTTTAGTTGAGTAGCTACATCTGTCTTGCAGACAGTCATATGTTGTTTTACCCCATGTTCTTTAATATTAAGCAAATGACTGCCCCACACCTTTTAAAAAAACTTTCAGAAATCATGAGTAAGTTTCTCCTAGGCACCACACACTTTTTCCTTGCAGACACCAAAGAGAAGCTTCAGAACATTTTAATTTTAAGAAGTTAAAGGAATTCTTCTCAAATACATACCATTGTTAAGTTTTCTAGAGGTGTTGGAGCTGGACTTAGTTCACTATGAGGAAGAAGGAATTCATTTGTTCTTTGCACATCCAAAATAAGCTGTGCAACATATTTTTCCTGAAACCGTGTTCTCTTCCCCAAAGCACCTACAGAAAATTAATATAAGTATCAATGAACACTAAAACCCAGTAATTGCATCATATACCAGAAAGTTGCTCACAAAAAATGTAAAAAACAACCCCAACCAAACAAAAAAAAACACAAAACGAGAAACACATTGAGAATTAACCAATGAAATTTAGCAGTGGTTTAACTCTGCTTGATCTCTTTGCAGTGAACTACATATGTTCTCACTGCTAACTGTGACATACAAAGAAATACATATTACAAATATACAAACACAGTTAGGTAGGTCTTGCAAAGCCACTTTTAGGTAAATTCCCCAGAAACCACCATATTGTCTCTTGAAAACTCATAATCATCAAGTTTCATCACTTCCTTACTTATTCCCTAGCAATAAACCACGAACAATTGTTTGATTTGCCTGCTAAAAGTTAATGAAAACATGGAGACATTTAGGCAAATGAAAATCCCGTATCATCTTACAGGCCATCATTTTAAATATTTCAAATCTTCGTTTGAAGACTTAGGTCTATGAAGAAGGATCACAGACATGATGTTACCATAGTACAGCACATAAGATACTGTAAAAGTAGCATGGGAGAGAGTGAAACAGCAAACCAGTGAAGGCTGTCTACTGAATTAATCAATATTCGGAATGCACAATGTGAAATTGCTCTCAGTGTTGTTTCTTCAGTTCTTTATTGAGCCCTTAGACAACTTTTACTAGTTTTTAGGGTGACAATTGACATTTATAGCAAACTGAAAAGTAAAATATGTCTGTTGTTCTTCTGTTAGCAACCTGTTTGCAAGTTGAAATCAAAGAACTCACAGAACAATTACAGGACAGGAATTTAAAATAACAGAATCCTAACCAGAGCCAAAACAGAGCTAAAAATTACTCTATAAAATTTGGAGGTTTGCTTGCTTATTATTACTTATGTTACAATGCTCAGATAACTTGAACTGTGAAAGTCAAATAACAGAAACAGAAGACTGAATGTTGATCCACTGTTACTTTTTCAGAACGAATTCAGATCAAGTAAAGTTCTTAGTCTCATTATAGTTTTGAAAATTTTGCAGGACGTAAAAACTTTGAGGTAAAGATGATTGACTGCTCATGTGACAAAAGCCTGAGGATGAGGCCATTGTCAGAGAATCACCTGGTACTAGCACAGAAATAACGGTCATCTCCTTTTCTTCCTAGAGATGGAAAGAGAGCAGTAGGGAAGCCAGAAGTTAAACTGATTTCTCCTTTTCTGCCAATCACCCCTTTTAATGGGAAAGCCCTGTGTTAAGGATTCATGAAGAAATGAAAAAGGTTCTAAAAATGTCACCTTAAAATTGCAAGGCACACTGCAGAGAATAGAAACACACACAGACAGAAGTGCTGGGTAATGATTCATACTAATTTTACATGGTACACTCAATTCCCAATTTTAATAATCCTTAATAATCATTATGCTCTAATTCACTTCCTATTATGTCTTACTGCTTAAAGAGCTGAACAAAACACTTGCACAGTTATGCTGGTTACCAATGAAGTTACTTGCTACCACCCAGAAACTGTGATTTGTTTATGCTCTGAGATGCACACACCCCTCCACCCCATTTTTTTAAGCAAAGAATTCTTTACTATTACAGGGACAAAACAATCATTTTTATTTGGAAAATATATATCACGTCTGTTTAAGCTGGGGGAAAAATTTGCTTGCTTTATACCACCACATATCCTCACAAAAGAGAGAATCTACACAGAGACTTTACTTTCTGTTCCATATTAAAAGTTCCCAGGGAGGCACTACTAGGCATGAAAACAACAAGCAGACAATATGCAGACCTCAGAGTTCAGCATTATTAATCCTCCAGATCTGATCTTAAATTTATTTTGGATTACCACCCTTCATTTTAGTAAATTTATATGCAAGAAGGACCACAATCTGCTCTTATTGGAAAATGTTTTGTGGAGTTATTGATGGTTGTGACTCATTGTGAGGGACATAAGGATGCTTTTTAATAAATTATGAATATAGCACAGACCTGGATTAATGGGACTTGAGAAAGTACACAAGTCAAAACAAGTATGATTTATTCACACATTTTAAAAATAATTTCGGAAAATATTCGTTCTAAATTCTCTCTAAGAACAGAATATATTTCCATGACGTAATAAAATGTTCAACTACTAGGGAGTACAACCGTTAAAGAATAAAAACATCTTAAAATCCTTTCCTAAAAAGGAAATTCCTTCCAAAGGTCTTTAAAATGTCTTTGCTAGAGGTTGAATTTTTACATTAAAGCAAAGTCTTTTTTGATGATGTAACATTCCTTTCATTTAGCCAAAACATGCATGTCAAATGAATTTATCTAGAATGCCAACAATTCCCACATGTTCAGTTCAGTTCATTTGCCTTCAGGTTAGACATCCTTCATACTTAATCTCATAGATTTATGGAGATAAACCACAGAACTTCTAGGAATTTCACAACATTTTTTCCAAGAGACCATATCACCACGATCTCTCTCTGGGACTAGTATAACCTCTTGGTAAAGTAATCAAAAATACAAATAATTCTACCGCATCCAAACTCTTTCTCCCCTCCTCCAAACAAGAGTTTTTTTCCTAGGCTACATTTCAGGAAATTATTAATCCAAAATCTAAAGATCTCCTTTAAATGGGAAAAAAAAAAATCCAACATGTAGCTGTAAGTTGAGGAATATCAGTGAATATACTGATATATACTGTATATACTGACTATATACCTGCCACTTTGATTTTACTACTTCTTAGTTAATAAAATTTTTATAGCTTGAGTATCATCACAGGCACTGATGCTTTTAATAAAAAACAAGAAAAATATAGGTTAATTTTAAACAGAACTACCTCATAATAGCAAGTTTGCAGTACATGCCACACATGGAACACATCACAGTACATGTTGTTGCACATAGGAAAAAAGGGTAAGGATCAGTTGAAATGCATGGAATGCCTCTGAACAAATATATGGAAATTATTCTTATGTTTTAAGCAGATACCATTGAATATAATCAATTTATAGCTATGCAAAAACATTATGCACAAGATTTTCATTACGAGATTTTTCAAAAGTAAACCTTTAAAAACCTTTAAAAAAATTAGCATAGAGTTCCACAACAATTGTTTGAGTTTTCATTTTGGTTCGTTATTTTTTTAATGAAAATATTAAACTGACTCAGGATATAAGCAGAGGCAGCTGCAGCTCCAATCTAAATATAAAGGAACAGCTAGCCTTGTGATATACAGTGGTGTAGTAAGTAAGGAGACTGCAAGTTTCAGTTCCTTATCCTTAGTCCTTTCCACTAATAAGCCTATAGAAAAAACTATATAAAGGTTTTTTGCATTTCTACTCAGGCACAATCAAAAGTGCTCACACAGAAGATGTGTGCATTTTATGCCATTTTGATTACCTAGCAGGACCAGCTAGACAAAACAGTCCCATATATATATATGTAATTTTAAATTAAGTTACAAGTGCAGCAATCTCATCTGCCTGACTCCAAAGAATAGGTTCAGAAAGGACAAAGTCTTCATAGCGATTGAATCCGTGATATTTCTGTTCATCAGGAATTTGACTTTTCTACTTATTTCCTGTGATAACAACAGTCCTGGAAGCGACTTCTAAATGCTATTTACATGGAGTAGATCGAGGCTAGCGGCATAGAAGTTGAAAGACTGCAAACCATCTTGCAGACTTCTTTATAAATGTCTCCGAAGTTATTCATCATGACACCAACTAGTTTTATGAGTCCCACAACAACTAGACCTAGAATTTTACATGAAACACAGGAAGGAAGGTTTGTAATACTACAGCTGCTCAGACACCAATATTAGGGATGATTAGGAACTTACCTGTCAGAGTAATCTGCAGTTTTGTTATGTCTTTAGCTGCATTGAAACACTCTTTAGCTTTTTTATACTCATAGTAATACAAAAATGTATAGGCGCACTCAAGATGGAACTGAATTGCTAAGTGCCAGCTTTCACCACCCGTGAACAAAGTTTCTGCTTCTGTCACTGCAAATAAAAAAAAAAAAAGCTATGAGGACGCAGTCCAGGAGAATGATATTTAAAAAACCCAAACAAAACATGTAAAACACCAGGAGAAAAAGTTTGTTATGCTTAAAGCAGACCTGTTGTTCTTTACACCTCCACACATTTAAAAATCCACAGTCAGTGTATAGAAGACATGCACTGTGCATAAAGCACTATTTTTCAAGTTTTATATCTAAGTAATACTACTAGAAAAAACAAAAGTTTGATCTTCTCTTATATTTTAGGCAAAGTTGAATTGGGGTATATCACTCTTGCAGGACATAAACAACCCTGTCTTGGTCCTGCTAAAGAACATAGGAACTCAGACTACAGGACTGAGGT
The DNA here is from genome assembly GCF_964289735.1 of Phaethon aethereus. Lineage (NCBI taxonomy): Eukaryota > Metazoa > Chordata > Aves > Phaethontiformes > Phaethontidae > Phaethon > Phaethon aethereus. Next base: position 93,783,413 of record NC_138576.1, on the reverse strand, counting down.
AATATCCTCCTTCAGTAGCAGGCTTCAAATGAGAAAGTTTCACCAGCAGATTGAGCACTGAATGGGAACTTAGGACTCTTCAGGGTTTTTATTTGTTTGTTTATTTGCTTCTTTGCATGTGTCTTTTTTGTTTTTATTTGTTTGCGTGGGGGTTTTTTGTTTGTTTTTATAATTACTGATTTGCTGACTGATAATGGTCATGTTCTCCATCTGAACAGGAGAAAATAACTTCATAAGTAAATCTGAAATCTTTAGGAAAGAAGACTTGATATTTTTTAATCCAGCATAGAAGCATTTGTATTCCTTATATATTTAAATTCTACCTATCAAAATACAGTAAATGACAAAAGAATATTCTTGCATAGTAAAATACAAACTATTAAGTTGAAATCTATTCATGTGAATTATTCTTAAATGGAAGTGTTCTTTTGCTTTGTGCTTTATTTATTTTGCCCAAAGATATTTACATAATAGCATTCTTTCAAAGCTCACGGCATCACAGTACCTAAAAAGACTGGTACCCAAGATTAACATAGATGCTGTGTTACTTAATGGATGCTTAGTTTTTCAAACATGCTTTAAAGATAAGTAAAAAGTCTTACTACACAAAAAACTAATACTATGAAGGATTTTTTAAACATTTTCCTATGACTTTTGAATTTAGACATTGGCAGTCAATCCCAGCCTGAACAGATTTTGTCTAAACCTCCTAGGTTTTGGGTTTTTTTTTGAGCACTTGTTAATCCTCAAAATCTTTCAATTAATGTTCAGGCTTAGCAGCTTTCTATATATTTTTACACAGCTAGAAAAGAAACAAGTATTATAACATTCTTTTTTAATTCAGTAAGTAAGAATTTGCATGGATAAAGCCTGTCTGGTAACTTAAACTTTTTTCAAAGTCTGAATTTAGTGATTTTGTTTAATGAAAGCAAATGGGTAATTTAAAAATATTGCTCCAATGGTTTTCAGTTAACGTCGGATAGAGAATGCAGCAGGTTACAACTTAATCCTTAAAAAAACCCCAAACCTCTAAAGAGACTACAACTATTTAAAACCAAAGTCTGTGGAATTTAACCACCGCTTTTAACACAAAGCCTATTTCAAACATATTACTTCAAAACTCAGAAAGTCAGATGAATGTTAACCTCACGTCTGAGTAATGTATACTCTTCATCAAGAAATGATCTGAGGTTTTAATGTTTTTGTCCATATTTATCATTAAACACGTTGTCTTTTTAAAAAAAGAGAATAATGCCCATAGGACCGTAAAACATCTGCCTTTCTAACAAAATACATATACAATGCCATTCTGGTGGTTTCCCAAAGGACATGAGGAAAAAATAAATTTTTTTTTTCTATGAGGTGTTATTAAAAGCACTGAAAAATTCACTGAGGGTTTTACACAAATGCAAACAGATTTACACTGACTCTTTAGCGTATTTTGAGCCACTAAATCCTGAAGGGCCACTGTCAGTGCAACAAAGCTTACAAGATACTGAATGTGCAGGTATACATGTAGAAACAGCACAAAAATGCAGCTTTCCAACTGAATGATTTTGATTCAATTACAAAGAAAAAAACCAACTTATAGTCTATAACCATATGTTACTTCTTGATTTTTTCCATAGGTAACAAGTTTCAATGATCTGAATATAAAATTACTTGTGCTAAAACCATATATACTGCTATAATGAACTGAAGCAACACACTAAGAAACAGTCTTACTACTCCCTATCTAATTTACTATCTATCATTTACTTACAATGCTAATCACAGAACTTGGTAAGTTTAGGCATTCGAGACTTCAAGGACCTTTGTGGAAAGCCTCACATCATTACTACTGACGTAGCTGCACAGAAGCAGCAATGTCCCAAACTTAAGACATCTCATCATGTTTGGCACAAGGCCAAATGGATGGGAAACTGTGCTGAGCCCTGTTGGTTTTGTACAACAGCTGCTTCAGAACAGCAGGGAATCACTGCAGCTGTCTTCTGTTCAGGTGATGACCTTGACCTTATACTTGAGCATAACACATTTTAAATAGAAAAGATAATTCCTCCTGAATTTGAAGGTCTTTTTCTCTAGTAATTAAGACAGTTTTCTAGTCAAGTTGATACAGAATAAGCAAGTGGGTTTTTCGAGCCCTAATCAAAGACTATTTGAAATGTTTATTAAGTATTTATTTTATGGAATATGAAGGTACTTGTTTGAAATACCAGATGGCTTTAATTAGAAAGTAAATAAACTGTTAGAGGCAGCAAAACCTGCCTGGAAAAACTCACTACAGATTCAAGTGTACTTTACACCATCTTCTCTGAAAACCATATCGAGGAGTCTCAAAACAGGTCACTGAAAACAGATATCTTAGTACTTGTTTAGTGCCTGCGCATATGCAGCAGCATCTTCTCCACAGATGAGAGCTGCACAAACTACTTATCTCTACCTGGTATCATCTAGTCAATGAATATAAACTAATTTTATGATTACTTCTCTTTCAGCTTTGTTCCAAGTTTTTAAGTATTTCCAAGAAGAAAAAAAATAAGTTACATAAATATGCTACAAATTTCTCTATTATGGATTTTATCTCTGTAACAGAACCCAAAAATATTTTCATGTGCTCTGCATTCTCCAAAGTTAAAATACTAAAACTATTCTGTCAAACAAGAATTGCAGTACTTGAATAGAACTGCAAAACCACTGGCATCTAAGTATCTTTGACACAGTGTGTCTACAGAACACATATACTCAAAATACCAAAAAAATTACCTAAAAATGAACAGAAGACTATTTACAGTTTATAAGCTTTTAAAAAAAAAAAATATTGCAGGCATATGTCATTAACCCTCCTTATCTGAATGAGGCACACCAGCACCACTTATTTCATAATATAAAATTTACAGATATTTGTATTGGGTTTGTATTACACAGAGCCAATGCCAGCTGGCTCCAAAACGGACCCGCTGCTGGTCAAGGCCAAGCCCATCATCAATGGTGGTAGCACCTCTGGGATAACATTTAAGGTGGTAAAAAAAAAAGGCAACGGCAACTGGAGCTGGAGAGACAGTGAGAATACATGAGAGAAACAAGTCTGCAGACACCCAGGCCAGTGGAGGAGGAAGGGCAGGAGGTGCTCCTGGTGCTGGAGCAGAGATTCCCCTGCAGCCCCTGGTGAAGACCATGGTGAGGCCAGCTGTCCCCCTGCAGCCCATGGAGCTCCACGCTGGAGTGGAGCTCCACGCTGGAGCAGATCTCCACCTGCAGCCTGTGGAGGACCCCACGCTGGAGCAGGGGGATGCCCGAAGGAGACTGTGACCCCATGGGCAGCCCATGCTGGAGCTGGCTCCTGGCAGGATCCATGACCCTGTGGAGAGAGGAGCCCAGGCTGGAGCAGGTTTGCTGGCAGGACTTGTGATCCCATGGGGGACCCAGGCTGGAGCAGCCTGTTCCTGAAGGACGGCGCCCCGTTGGGGGACCCAGGCTGGAGCAGTTTGTGAAGAACTGCAGCCTGTGGGAGGGACTCACGTTGGAGAAGTTCATGGAGGATTGTCTCCCGTGGGAGGGAGCCCACACTGGAGCACGGGAAGAGTGTGAGGAGTCCTCCCCCTGAGGAGGAAGGAGCGGCAGAGACAACATGTGATGAACTGACCACAATCCCCATTCCCTGTCCCCCTGTGCTGCTCAGGGAGAGGAGGTAGAGACAATCGGGAGTGAAGTTGAGCCCAGGAAGAAGGTGTTTTTTAATATTGGGTTTTATTTCTCATTATCCTACTCTGATTTGATTGGTAATAAATTCATTTTTTCCCAAGTCTGTTTTGCCCATGACTCTAATTACTGACTCATCTTTCACTGTCCTTATCTTGACTCACAAGCTTCGCATTATACTTTCTCTCCCCTGTCCAGCTGTGAATGGGAGTGATAGAGCGGCTTGGTGGGCACCTATCATCCAGCCAGGGTCAATCCACCACAGTATTTTTAGGTAAACATTTAGAACATATACATTCTGGAAGAGCTGTACAACGTAACACACAAATATTCAAGCCTTACTACATTAAAACTGAGCAACAACAAATTTGTCTCAAAAAACTTACCCCTAACCATCAAACTAAGGAAAATAACTCTCTCTGGAAGAGTTATTACCTCTATGCGCCTCTGTTCTTAAAATGGCTATGAGAAGTAGGTGGGAGATTAGCTTTTACAACATACCTTGGAATTCACATTTTAAGGTATTTTTATTTTCAGTCCAAGTATTTAAACAGGCTAAACTTGTAAGACTAACCCCACCACACTGCCAACACCCATTTTTTAAGTAAAACTCAATTTTCTATAATTTAATTTGCAAATTAAAAATGCAACTTAGATTTCATTCTTTGTACCTGTTAAAGTCCAACCCCTAACCCCAGTCCCTGGCCTATAAATTAATATACCAACAAATTTATCACAATGTGCTTGAAGTACACCTGTCAATTACTTTCTAGTATGTCCATCAAATCAGTAACACTTCCAACTTTCCAAGAAATAAAAAGTTTAAAAGAGTAAGTAGAATTTAATCTTGATTCCCATAGCTGTGCAAGATAACTCTAGAAGTTAGTTCAAAATTCTCTAATAAAGTATTGAAGAAACACAAAAATTATAGTTTGCGTCAATTGCAACAATTGCAACTCCAGTCTAGTATCCAGTAAGAGCATTAAGTCAGTTCCTTCTTCACTGCAGATGACCCAGTAAAATCCTCTACTCAATTTCATTACTGTACTAACATCTTTGTTACATCTAGATGTTACATCTAACATCTATTTGGACGTTCTTCAAAGACCAAAACCCACTTCATATTTTACATATAATTTTAACGGCCTGAACCTACATACAGTTCAGATCCAAAAAACTCCATTAAGGTGCGGTAGGAGAGGGGAGAGTTGAAACTTTGGCATTTAAGATTGCTGCCTTTGTCAAAATAAAACATACACGACAACTCAGCTCTAAATGCAATAAAAAATTTCTTACATGTAATTGGTTGGAAATTTTAGGTTTGTGAAGTTAAATGAAGAATCTTTAGCTAACTATTAGGGGCAAATGTACCTAACAGCTTGCCTCCTTTTTCCAGCTTTATCCATTGCTGTAGCAAATTATATTAATGGTCTATATAAGAGTTTGTTCCTCTTAAAAAGAAAAAAATCCCAAGCAATATAATTACATTCGACATTTTAACTTTCTACATTATGCTTTGTATATGTCAGCATGTATATAAGACAACATTAGAACTAAGTTATGTATTTTCTCTACATATAATGCAGAGGGGTAACAAATCTCAATACTTAGGTAAGGATAGAGAAAATAGGGAAAAAAGTTTATCTCCCCCCAATGAAGATACAGAAGAACAATGACGTTCCCTTTTCAAACCAAAATAAGCTCAGTTAAATAAGGAATGAAAACGGTACAGAATGGCTTCAAGAGAGTTTGTGGTAAGTTAACAGTGCTAAGCACGGGGGAACAAAGCCTTTGTCTGCAATCACATATTCCCATTTTCATCTTAGAGTCTGGAAAACAGCATATGCCATAAAAGTCCATGTCAATTTAAGTGAATTCTGTTCCCTCTCTACTCTCTGTAGTTACATAAGCATCTGAAGAGCATCATGTTGCGGGAGTTGTGCCTACAAATTTCCCTCCCCCATGATATCTTGCAACTGATGCTGTAGGCCAATAAACTGAGTATTTCGAAACATACCTTGTTTTATACAGGTCTGGGCAAGAGTAAGTAGCTCAAGTGATCTGTCCTCTAACAACTGCTGGTGAATATTCACACATCTTAGAGTCCACCAAGGCAATGTCTGAGAGAAAAAATATGGATACTTCAAGTTAATAACAAGTATAGATAATTTTTAAAAAAGGGTAAGTGGCTTTAAAATACAGGTTTTATAATCTATTTGATTCTAATTTCTAAAAAATATAAAACCAACCAAAATAGCTGTTTTGTATAAAAAGTGAGCACTAAACTAGCATAAAGATGAACATATTCAAGCAGCTTTACAGTGCTCTAAGACTCTGATGGACTTTTCCTCTGTTAATATCTCTAGCTGCTCTCTGAACCCTGCAAATCTTTAGGACCACAACCTGGTAAGAAACTCTGTGAACAGAAGATAGAAGAAATACTTGTGTGTGCTTATTTTGGAGTTCCACAAAAGCTGTTTCCTACTTATCTCCTTTCATGTCACATTCATGATTTTAATAGACAGCCATGATCTCACTCTTCAGTAGTCTTTCCAGCCTGAAGAGTCCTAAACTATTTAGATACTTTTTGTATAGGAGCCATTCAGTGTTTCTGATCATCCAGTGTTGCCCTTCTATGCATTTTTTCCTGTTCTGTTTAATCTTTATTTCTTCAGATGGGGGTAAAAAGACGACCAAGAGATGCAGAAGAGGACCAGAACTGCTCATGAGAACACCTTACAATCACAACTGAAAGTATTAATGTTTGTATGGGGAATTTCAAAAAGGCAAATACCTTACTGAACTAAATAACTGCTCTATAGCAGAGCTGAATCACAGCTTAGGAAATACCCGATTTTAGAAAGCTGTGTACACAAAACGTAAGTTCCCCAGCACATGTGATCCCTCTCTAGCTACACCAAGTGGAAATGCATGGAAAAGCTAATTATAATACAATATTCTATTCTCAAAATTATAGTTGAGATTATCATATGTGAATGTAGGGCATACCTCTAGACAGGCTCTAGTGATTAGTAGTTATTCCGCTACTGTTAGCACACCAATCATCTTCTAGGAAACAGATGTTTGAGTGCTTCTGAGAGGCACCTATGCTCTGAACTTTTTATACAAGTATGCTTACATCTGAATGACCTAAGGGCTGTACTGTATTCAAGCAAAAACGTCTAAATCAATCACATGTAGTTGACTAATGTCCCTAGAAAGGAACCATCAAAAAGAATAATAGCATCTATTTCAAAAAGCAATGAAAGATGACTTTTGATATCAAGCTGAACAGAGTAAAAGCACATAAACAACAGACTTTGTGAAAAAGGTCAAATCCCAATAGTTCATCAGTTATTTAGAAACCTAAGGGCAATTTAAATAAGTTTCAAATTACTTCAGTTTAGCTTTATATAATGAAGTATTCATTTTCCCACGCAACTGAGTATCCAGCTTAATGACACAATTTCCTGAGGCCTGATGCTTGCCACTCATAAATGTTAGAATCAGAAAGAATATATTTATAAAAAGTTTCAGGTAAGCCAGGTGAGCTTTGTACACTATGTTATCAGCAATGTCAGTTTTTTAGGAGCCAAGTTAAGCATTGTTGGATGGTTTTTAAGCATTTAATCTTCCACATACAGTAGCATTTTTGAATAAAACAAGGCTTTATTAACGTTTTAGATAAGTATTTCAGAGTATTGTACCCTTTGTTAAATTTATTTGCACTAATCTTAAAGAAGCAAAGATATTAAGAGACTTCTTTTGAATCAAGCTGAAATGGGAATGAATGGGAGGCTTTAATTGCTACATTGACCTGTTGATGAAAGTAGTTTTTACCAGTTGCGGCCTTTGAACTACTATCCAAACATGACGTAGCCACAAGTAATTGAACCTCCACTGAGTAGTAAAATGCCCCCCATTACGTCAGTCTGAGGGGAGGCAGCAAGGGAATTCTCTATACCAGGTACATTTTCTGCCTCCCCGACTGACCCAATTGCTAAAATTCAACAGCACTCATCTGTGAATAACAGGGAAAACGATGGAAGAGCTTGGCTTCCAGAAATGCAGTACAGCCAACATCTCCCACACAGCTTAATTCATCACTCATACAAAGACCCAGCTGGGAATGGATGTTGTCAGCCAAGCATAAAGAGGGACCATGTGGCATTTTGATCTCCAGCCAAATTCTGTTCAACTGGAATGCAATAAAGCAAAGTTGCTGCTGTTAAAAGTCCCGCAGTTCCAGAGAATCCTGCTACCAACCAGCCTGCTGCTAAACTACAAAGGAGATAGAGACAAAAAACCTCTCAAGAGGTTCATCACATCGTCCTGTTTTTAATGTACAAGCACAACAGAGAATTAAGGTAGCCTCCACATGGATGTCTGTCATTGTTCTCTACCTCTTTTGCAAAGAGAGAAAGGACTTTCTTGGCATGTAGAACTCATTGCTCAGGATTCATACAGTAATGGTTAACAGTATCCCGAAGTTTGTTAAAAAGAACATAGTACATGTATGCTGCATTATAGGGCATTCCCCCATGCCCTCCCTCAAATAATGTCACAAAGTATGTGTCTTTTTAAAAAGTTGCTTCCTATTAAATTTTCTAATTTTTCCAGGTAATGAAGACATCTTTCTTCTCTTTTGGGAAGACAGTGAAAAAATATCTCCAAGAAAATGATACTTGTGTTTACTTGTAATCACTTCGTCTGAACGGTTTCTTAGAGGCAAAAACCTCAGAGCTACAGAAAAAGAAATGGAAATTATACTGATTCAATGAGGTATGAAAAAAAGAATGAGAGAACCAATTAATGAGTAGCTGGCAGTCTTAATCATTAGTGACATATTTCTTACCTGAAGAGATGCAAGTTTGTGTCTTGAATTCACAAGGATTATCCTGGCTATAAGCAGCAAAATAGGATGAGAAGTTAAGGTATAGACTGATTCACCATCTAGAACCAGCACCTTCAGAATAGCTGCATGCAGCATTTTTGGCTGAAAGAAGAATGAAAAAAAAAGACAAGTTTCAGGATATGTAAGTAAGTTTATAAACAAATTATGTAATACAGAATTAGGAAAAATAACTATGTACTTAAGGAAAAAGTCTGCTCAACACACTAAAACAAAAATTAAAAAAAAATCACCATCTCTTGGAGTCTCAACCTTTTACCAAGTCATGGTGACTTCTGCCTTGTTTCTTACTGTCCTGATACACCATATCAACATGACCTGAAAGACTCTGATTTTCTTCCACCTGAAATGCGTATGTCCAGTCAACGTTATCCCCAAACACATCCCAGTAACATAATCCTTCCCATGATCTAAGAAGAAAAGCTTCTGGTAAATCCATGCCATTCAATTTGTAATCACAGAAATAAAATATTTTTTTAATTAAATTAATCCTAGAGAACCCAAATACACTAGATATTCCTCCAGGGATGTCAACGTGTTACCTTCCTCTTTCCCCAGAAGGAGCTTCCTGCTGGAATGGCATCAGGGCAGCAATATTAGAGCCATTCTTCCCTTTGTCCAACAAATAAAAACCTCTCTCTGGCTTTGGATGCTTTCCTGTATGATGTTCCCTACAGTAATTCTTTTACTTAATCGGCTTGAGGTAGCTCTCCAGGGAACCTCTGTCTCAGGGGTGTCTGTCATCTGGAAGTCACCTATTCTTTTCTCCCTTTTAATGCAACAAAAGCATTCAAGCAGTTTATCTTAAGACTCAGGGAGATGTCAGTTCATCAGTTTATTGCAAGTTCTCATATGGCAGGTTCCTTTTGCAAACTAAAGAAAGTAAGGCTTTTTTTTTTTTTTTTTTACTTGGTATGAAAGAAGCAAGAAAAGGGAACGGAAGGAAAAGAGAGGAAGAGAAGGTTAAATGACAGCTTGCATTGAAGTCATTTGCCCGAGACAGATTTTATTCAGTTTACACAACCAGGATAGAAGTTATTTAAATCACATTTCAGCATTTTAAACTAAATGAATAATGTAATTCCTAAGTTACTTGAAACTCTTTTCAATACATTTATCAATGGGTTACATTAAAGACAAAAGTTGTTAAGCCACATTATTCCCCTAGTTCATTTTTTAATGACCAGGTAATCTTCAGGCTTTTTTTCTGATGTGCTTTGGTTTGTTAATTATTTATCTCGCATTGACATTGAAAATACTTTTGACTCGGAACTTTAAATTATTTACCCAAAGTGGAATTCTTGCATGACATCACTGCAGTCATTTCAAATCCCACCGTGGAAAACAAAGTTTACAATAGTCTGACAAAGCACTTGAGAATAAAGGAAAGAAACTGTCAAGTGTAAGTATACCAGATCCCTCCCACCTCTAGTGATTCAGAAAGGAACAGCCTTACCAAGATCTCTACTCCGATTTTGACAAGGAAGGTCACCATTCAGTACTTCTAAAGATTCATTTTTAAGATATAGACACACAAATGAGACTTAGTATAATTTTCAGTTTAACTTAAAATTTTTTTTCTGTCTGCTCCTTTTTGATCCTTTCTATAATCAAAGTAGACAGCACTCAAACTACTCAGCAGGAAAGCAAAGAAGCTATAAGCTTTGTTACAGAACCATTTTCCAAAACAGCCTTGCCATGTTATAGTAATCTATACTTGTTTAAGCACTGTAGCAACCGATTAATCTCAAATTCACATTTCAAATCCTTCCATTGGAGAGCTCAGTCCAGCTAATGTAACATTACAGGGAATGTAATGAGGGAGGGAGAAGGGAGAGATGATGACATGTCACAGCCTTGACAGTAAGCCAACAAGTCTCAGAGCCAAAGAACTGCTATTTTCTATTTTAACAAATCCATGTTCTTTTCCATGTAGCAAATGCCTTACAGGAAAGCAGACATCCTTTTCTTTCAGCTGAGAAAGCCTAAACCAGCATTCATTCTCCTAGCTTCTGCTCTAAGATTGCACTATCAGTGCAGAATTCTAACAAGAGAATTTCCAGCCCTAAGATAATCTTTAAGATGAGAGAACAGTTACATATAAAAGACGTAAACATTTAAGCTTTTACAGCTTCAAGGGCTGAAAAGTTAGGAATCAGGTCCACAAAAGTCCCCAAAGCATTGGCTAAGAATAAAAAGAAATTTTGAGCTTGTCTTCTTGCGTCTAAACACTTAAATATTCGAAGTGTTGAACCTATCTCATGTGACATTTTTGAGCTATACATCCCAAAACGGCCAAAACCCAAGACTTGCTAACACAATGTTCCTGACCTAGTAAACATAGGTTACAGTGTTGAGTCCTTCCATTCTTCACCAGATTTGCCATCAAAATGTGTAATTATTTTATTCAGGAATAATATTCTTAAAGCACAGAAACATATACTAGATAATTACTACACTGAGAAATCTGAGGTAATCATCCAGTTTCTGTTGCACCTGCAGGTGGTTCCATTTGACCACCTCTGGGCTAAATACAGACAAATGAAGCTCAATTCACTCTAAATACATGTTTTTTAATCTCTGCAACACAGCTTGTTATGTATTCAACTTCCAGACAGTAACTTTACAGCTACTGTTAAGTAGCTATTACTAAAGCCCTAAATCAGCTGCAAGGTGGACAGTACTCCTGGCTGTTTCACAGTATTTCAAAAGTATTTATTTCCCAGCACAACTGTTGCCATCTGAGTAATGACAATAATAATCAGAAAAAAAACTTCTGTCATTCACATTCAAGAGCTCTGAGAATAGAGAGTATGAGAATTTTAGTTTACAGGCTTCATGTTCTTTTCTGGCTAATGATAATGATTAGAGGCAAAGTGAGCATTTGACATGCTTTTACTTTTGTATAAGGGACTGCTCTGAACTAGACTTCCTAATGTTTCATCAGCTCTTTCTCAGTCTTGAACCCTACCCCTAAATCTTAAAAAGGTAATTGGAGACATACACAAAGGTAGAAAAAGCCAGACTAAAGGCTTGGGAAGAGGCTTTTTAATTTAAAAAAAAAAAAGGGGGGGGGGAGGAGTGTAGAAACAAATTAACTATCAAATAAAGAAGCCTTATATACTCAGCTTCTCAAATTTTAAACAGCACAAAGACTACCACACAACAATTTGCCATTTGGCAAAGCTAAGGTGATATATCTTCCAGAATAGTGGAGGATGTACTGAGGTTACCAGCCAAAGATTTGGTCCTTTGGAACAGAATTCACTCTTTACTCTAGACTTTAGGGGATGGAAAAACTGGTTTTGTTTGTAACTGCTTCTCTCTTCAACTTTCTGCAAAGGAGGTAAGATTGCAGTGGAGGCTGTCTCCAGTTTCACGATCCAAAACAGCAACAGATAACCCATGCAGAGCTGAATAGAAGACTGAGGATAATAAAGGTGAGCGAGCATAAGCAAGTCTTTCCTGAGAGTGCTACACATAGAAGTACTTTGTATGAATGCTTTTGTTCATATTCCCTATGAGGGTAACTTTGCTCCATTTTTAAGGGAGTATTTTCCAAGTGGTTGCATTAAGAACCTCCCTTCCTTTCTATATTCATAGCAAGGGAACGTAGGGCAAGACTGTAGGCTACTTCAGCAGATTATCTCTGCTTACAAGACTCTGCCTCCACATTTAGCCTTAGCATCCCTCCTTATATTCCCCATAGAGGGAGAAATTCGCAAAATCTTCAAAGCCTGTATGTCGCTGGTCACTGGTGTTCAAAGAGCACATCAGTCAGCCTAAAATACAACTCCTTCTTCTTTCTGGCTAGTTTATGCTAATGGAAGCTGAGCATCTGGGTCTGGGAAAAAAGACGGATTCTGAAAAGATTGAATTAACAAGGGTAGGAAATCATACTGGATTTGAGACAGTTGATGGCCATGTTCATAATTCATATGAAAACCACCAATATCAATAGAAGTGTGGTAATATTTCAGTCTCTTCCACCAAAAGGATCAAATAATGCATAAAGGAAGCAGTAACACAAGTATAAAGAAAAAAAACCTATTCAAACGCATTCTAAAACTAATTATTTGGAATCAACCTGGAAGTTACAAAAAGGCCAGCAGGAGCTTGGGGATACATGTATTTGGAGGATTCCTACCAGTTATTTACATGTATTACCAATTAACACATTGGTATCTTCTTCCAGATGGAGTTTCTCACTGTTACCAAATATTTCCTACTTGTGAATATGAAATCAGACAACAAACAATTAAAGCAGCTTATTCTCACAACATTCTTACAGTCATCGGTGGTCTTAATTAGAGCTACTACACAGTTTTGTCCAGCTCATCTACTGAAGATACTAAACTCATTTCTATGAGCCAATACTCAGAAACTCTGAAGCTTAAGGCAGGATAAATGTGCTCCAACTTCAACAGTTCTGTACCTTTTATTCCCTTCATGCAGAGAGACAGTGACAGTCCTTTAAGATACAAGGAGCCTATCACTATATCCCACTTACTATAAGCACTTGGCTCACTAAAACTGTTTTAGTCTAATCCCAGCAAGTTCTAAACCAGAACTGCTAATCCATTTTAACTGAAATCCAGTACTTTTAAAATCTTCCTTTAACAAAATTCACTTATTAAAAAACTTAAGGTAGCATCAGTCAGACTATTTAACTGGTGTGGTAAAGTCTCAAAGTTATTTTAGAAAACTGAAAGACACCTAATAACTAAAATGCTAACTGGCTTTCAATTTAGAAATTATTGAACTACTTTTATGTGTGGACTCAAAAGAGAAAAGCACAAGCCAGTACTGTAGGACATAAAAAGAAATCCTAATAGAGTACATGAATGTAACTGTAATTTACAAGGAAGGCTGGAATCAATTTGGGGGATGGGAAATAATGTACACATATTCATGAATATTGTTCATGGAAGACATCCAAGAGGCCCCTGCAAGCAACTCATCTAAAAAGGCTATTTTATTTGTTCTTCACTGAAATTAATTATAGTCTCATGCTGTCTTAATGCACTCATAAGAAATTAATGATGCATTCAGAAGTTATCTGGGAGAAGAAATGAAACTATGCCTCTGACCCAGAGGTGAAACTTTCAGATTGTAGAAATGGCAGCAGTTATATACCCCAAAAGCATAAAGTTAAGACTAATCCAATAAAGTGTTCTGAAAATAAGAGTAACAGTTTTGAAAATATTCCTGAAGTAAATGAGACATTGTAAGGTTGAAAGTTAGCAATATTACTTAGAGCAGGCTAAAAGAAACATGAAGACATAATTTTTTAACCTTGACATGGGAAAAGATCATTTTAGTCTGAAAACCTGAAAAATGGAAGGTCTATTTAAAAAGGGATTGTATCAGTCTTGATGACATAATATGGAAGATTACAACAGATGAAGAAAATCAGAGATATATTTTTAACCCACTTTTTCTGAATATCTGTGTATGCAAGACAAGAAAGCTGGATTAATGGAAACACAAAAATGTCAGTTTACCGAGATGTTAATTTTTAGAGTGTTTATACACTAAGAATCCTTGGTAAGAAAAGTAAGCACATAAAGAGAACTCAAAACATACAAAAGCTTTTGAATTAAGACTCTTAATAAAGAGAACCAGATATTATATTTTAGCGCATAAATATTTAGTGCTCTTGGAAAAAAACTCACTAACATTTCAGAAGATGATAATACAGATAGCAGTAATATAAAGGTAAACTTCTTCCACCTGAATGCATAAATAGCTAAATCTTGCAGTAATATCAAAGTATGATGCAGTACTCATTAGAAAATATCACGTATGCTCAAGTCTGTTTATAATTTCTTGCCAATTTGGTTCCTGGAATACCACCTCTGCATAAGCAAACATCTTTCAACACATTACATTCACAGCCACAGCAGAAATATAACAGAAACTAAACAGGAGACATGTATTCCCTTATTCAATAGGCAATTAGTATCTTATTCTTCCGTTAAGACAGACAATAAAAGGGATGGCTAATAGAAATCATGAACATTGCGTTTTACAGGTCTGTGAAGTCGGTCGATGACAGCAATTCTGTGACTATCGCCTTGGGCTGCAGCCTCTGTGTTAGACTGCAGTCTGCGCATATACACTAATATAGCATATTAGAGTTCTCCAGTAAACAGAACCCACAAATTATAAGATTATTTTAAAGATTATATTCTGTTTATAAGGAGAATGGAAGAATGAGGTTTTATTTTATTTTTTATTATATGTAAAGGCAAATTGAACTCATTTTCCCCTCAGAAATAGCATACTGTAAAATTTATGCTAACTCATTTCACATCCTAGAAGGTTTAGTCCACTTGGTTTCCACTGTTACTTCTTCCTTAGTCATCATAAGATGAGATTTGAATTTCTAGTATCAAAAATTGGGGAAAAAAAGCGCCTATATACACACCATGTCAGCTCTAAAAGATACATCAAACTGATAAACATCTATTTAAAAAAGGGGAGAGATACTGCATCTGAATTAGTTATTTAGAAATACAACCTTGCAAATTAACCTAGGGCAGGACTTCATGATTATGGAATTCTTGCAAAAACATGCCACAATAATGCACACAAATCCAATGCTTTTATGTGAAACTTTTCATATACTCAAACTTCCCCCCATTTCACAGTATTTACATTGCTCATGGTCCATACCATATTCACAGTGAAATTCTAAATTCAAACTCATGTGTAGATTTAGCCTTAGCAGATACTAGCAATATATTCTTCCCTGACATGCTGCAGTAATCAGTATTTTACCATAGTTTTAATTCCGAGAGAAAAAATTAATGCTCAAGAAGCTGTTCTGAACTACAGGTGCAGGAAAGTCATGAGATGAAGCGTGGTACTACCACGAGAAACAATATATGCGTTTCACAAATGAAGATTATTTATTTACATAAAAAAATGTCAAAGTACATAAAATTGACAGTCCTCAGTTTTATCTCCTACATTCCCCTCCTCTCCCAAAAGCTCTATTTGAATTAGCATTTTTGTACTTACACTACTACAATTCACGTGGCATCATCCATGAGCCTAACAGAATACTGAGCATCCAAATATACTGTTCTCTTAGTATCTGCCAGATATTCTCCTATTTGCAAGATACACAGTTTCTACCTTGCCCTAACGAGGGAAAGTTTCTAAGCCATTTATAAATATCTTTCTTTGACCCAGCCAAAACCACAACCCAAAATAAATAAATAAAAACTTTATTGACTGCAAAGGCCCTTTGAGTAAATGCTCCCATATAATAAATGAATCTTCCCCATCCAAAATCAACATCTCCATCAGGAAATCTCTTAAGTAGAGAAAGAGAGTAACTACCCTTAAGACACTGCTTATAAAATTGATATAGCTGAAGATGCTTGCAATAGAAGCCAGCAGGATCAATGATAAAGGCACTTCGTTCTAGCTCTGTGCCTCACAGATGTGCCTTCTCTGATAAATCAGTGCATTATGGTTATTTGTGAAAAGCAGTGACTATGAAAGGACAGCTTATTAAAATCCAAGTATACCTCACAGAATTTCTGTAACAATGCAGGAGGCAAAAAGTCCTGAAGCTTTAACTGAACAGGAGGCCCAGTCCAATTGCTTTGAACGAAGAGCTGCAAACTGCCCACACCAAGTAGAAACACCAGCCTCTGCCTGCAGTATAGATAAGAAAAGCAATTAGCAACATATTACATTTTTAATTAAGGCTACAAGATCTGATTAATACTTGTACTAATTCAAAACCCTCAGCCTCAAAAAAAAAAAATCACTCTCTTGTTAGGAAAATATAATGAATGTAGTATTCAAGAATGCACATGGGGAACTAAAAGGGTTGCAGATACGTTTGTTTATAGTGGTTATTACTAATGACAAACATTTGGGAAGCAGAACTAGTTCATATGTTTCAAAAATTAAGGCTGTATCTAACTATCAGAGGTCAGAGGAGATTAGCATAGGATGCAGATTATCCCATATTTGCCTTTTGCATGGTTGTTGTATTTTCTTATGATACATCTAATCCTCAGCATTTTCAGAGAAAACATATTGCATTAGCATATGTTAAAAACCAGCATGTATGTTTCTTTTGACACAGCTGTTTATTTTCACTCCCTGATAACAAAACAATTAAATGAACATCAAGAAAGTTCCAAACTATAATCTCCAAGTTGATTCAAACAGCATTTGCTGCCAAAGTATCTCATTCAGTCATGTTTTTTAATTTAAATTATATTTTATTGAAAGATGCAATTATGAGACTTTGTTTCATTCCTGAAACTAAGTATGGTAAAATTTTACTTATTTACAAGACTAAGATCACCTAACATCATTATGGTGTTAACTTCTTTATGCACCTACAGTAACAAATAATCTATGTGGCCTGCAGAAGGCAGGGCACAATCCCTCAGAATGTAATGGTCAATTTATCAGGTATACAGTTTTAGGAGATTTACCCAAACTTCTGGTTTGTTTTTTGATTCCTTGATGATTTAGAACCTTACTGTGTTATAATCAGTCATATGACAACAAGGGTCCTATCACATACTATAACATGCCTCCTACCTACAAAAAGTTAATATTTTAATTGTGCTGGTTTGATATAAAAATTGGTATGTTAAAGAACATAACTGGATTGGAAAAACCTAGTCTTTTTTTTTTTTTCTTCTGTAAAACAGGGACTTAAAGATGCAAGAGTCCTCCAAATGGAAACAAAAAGATAAAGTGTTATACAACCCCTAAAAAAAAAGTCACATACAAAAGACACACACAAACAAGCAGCTGATGGGCAAGAATGTGACAAAAGATGTAGAACAATGAAAAAAGTAGGGGTGAGGAATGTTTGATTGGAGGAAAAAAAAATTAACAGAACCTTCTGGAGAGTTAGACAAGGACTGGTATAAAGAGTTCTTGTTGAACAAGACAAGGTAAAATTTACTAGCTGTCATTATTCAGCCAGTAACTATCTACCAGCAAATATTATTTGAATACATACCTAAGATTACCATTAAACATCAAAATAACTCAAGAACACAAAGCACTAATGATCACTGTACACTAAATTATTATCATTACACACAAAACAACCACAGATGTACATTTTCTAATTATCCTAGGATAAATTATGTTTCAAAACTTCTAAAAGGAAAGATAACACAGAATAATCAACCTTCTCTGCACTGCGATTTGACAGATACATTTCAGCCTTTCAAAGACTCATTGTCATTAATTTATCATGTACACTACTATTTCTAGTTTTTATTTGTTTATTTTAACATTACCAACATCTATCTGGTAGGCAAACTTGCTTGAAGTCTTGACATAGTTATAATCATGCAGAAGGCCTCTGCAACAACTGATAACCAATTCCATTACTTTGGCTGGGATACTGTCTTTCCACTGGCTAATCTGTCATCACCAAGTGATTTTTTTTCCGCATTTTCAGATCCGTGACCAACTCCCAGTCTCCTTATCATTCTGTATGAGAAAGTCAATTCCAAGCTCTAATCTCTGCAAATGCTAGCCTCCCTTGCCTATCCCTTACTTCTTTCCCCCCAAAGAAAAAATTTAATTCTTTCTCCCTGACTGCCCTTCACACTTACTGTGCAGACCTGCAAATGCTCCCCCTCAAAAGGCTCCCTGAAAACTGCTCTTCTGTGCTGCCTGAAAAGCAAGAGGGACTGCTGCTAGTGTCCCACTTACTATGGTGATCTACAGTTTATTTCCTTAGACATATGTCTGTATCCATTCATCTTGTTCTTCCTTTTTCTATGTGAATGGTGGTTTTGCGGCTTTTTTTTTTAAACACTGTTTACACCAAGTCCAGTAGGATCGCAATCCATGATGTAAAATCAGATGCTTATATATGCACCACTGTAATACTCATACTTCTATACCTAATCTTGCTCAAATTCAAAATAAAGAATAATAGAGCATTTGTATTTGAAAAAGCAATGGATTTGTATATAATGCTCGAACCAAAATGTAAGAGAAAATATTAAATAGCCAGGCTATGCTTAAGATGTGATTAGGCTTTTTAGTGAAGCCAGAAATACAGAAGGGAAGCCAAAGCAAAATTAGACACTGCATAGGTATTTTTTTCAATTCATATGCACCAAAGCAAGCTGCAGAAGCAGCGACAATTTCTTCATTTTTGTTTTTCAATATACATAGCACACCAGTTAACCAACCATCAGATGCCCCAAGAGAAATACCAGAAACACCATTCAGTGTTCAAGTTGGGAATTCATAACCAGCTTTATTGTATGGATTTGTTTTGGAAAATCTGGTATTCATTTATATGTTAAGGTAAAAGTAGTAAATATGTGGTCAATAAAAACAAGTGTTTATGCTCATTTCTTTGTTCCTTTAGGTTTTGGAATCAAACATAATAAGAGACCTTCAAGCTCTTTTGAAACAATCTCTCCAAAAATATTTCATCTTTTTATTGTGTCCTGCACACTATTTCCTTCCAGTCTTTAGAATCAAACTGTATGTCACGCAAAGAATGAACCTCTTTCATGTGGAGCTCCGGGAAAAAAAGACATTATCCCGCTACATGGTTAACACATACACTATTGCTTCATCCTCTACAATTTCCTGACTTAAGATACAGCTGTGAAGCTACATTTTCTGTAGAAGATAACTGTTAAACATTGAAGTGAGCAGCAATAGCAAGAAAAAAAGTAAAAAAAAATCTCTTATTCAATCAGTTCACTGTAAGGAATGCTTTGAGACTTCATTTTTAAGCCATAAAGGTTAAAAGTGCCACAGTGAAAAAATGTCTGGGGCAGGGGAAGGAGGGAAGCAGTTAAAATGACACAAAAAGTTGCAGCAAATTGTAAAATATAGTTAAATATTTTCCTTATGGAACCATGGATTTGAAAGTGGAAAAAGTTACAGGCTGTGTCCAAAGAAGTTATAATCTAGATCCAAATGTTGAGCTGTTTTGCCCTCAAGCTGCTCAGTTTTAGCTTCAGAAAAAGAACTGCTTAAGAGTTCTTTTAATACTATTATAAAACAGTACTTTGTAGTGTGTTTATATTGTGCTAAAAGAATAGGACTAACATCATCCAACTTTCTGTTTCCGATTGAATTAAACTCCTACTGAGTTTTTTAAATCTCCAGAATTACAACTTTCAGTTCAGGCAAAAAACCCATGTATTAGAACTAAGCCCATCTACTAAAAATCACAAGAAACCAGTGTCTTACTGAATTTTCTGAGCTTAGAGGTTTGCTGTGCTTCCTTTGAATCACTCAGCAGAAAATGACATTTTACCCACAAAAAAAGTTAGACATAAACATTTTCACCACAGGCAATGAAAGGTCAGTGTGCAAAAGTTGCATTAATTCCTTCCATAAGACCGTCACAGGGCATATGGCCTGCAGGTAGGAAAAATAACTATGTAACACATTTTAACTTAAAAAGTGATTGGACACAAACATGGTACAGATTTAAGTGCTATATGCAAGTGCCTACCTACTGTAGAACCTTTCAGTAGAACCTTTTCTATCAAGTGAAAGTCACAACTTACTTCCTTCAGCACTAATATCTTCAAAGCTTCTTATGTCATTACTAATGGAGCTTGAAATATTCCCTTGACTGCTACAAACAAAAAATTATTCTGGGAGACACTGATACATTTTGAAGACTACACGTTTTCATTTTGAATAAGACTCCAGGCTGTAATTCTAGGCAGAAAACCCTCTGTCTGCTTCTGAGAGGCTAGATACTGCAGATCTGCCTCTGTATCTTTTGGCAAGAGGGCTTCTAATGCCGTCTAGAGTTGTAGAGGGAACAAGAAAAACCTTAGAAACCAAAGAGATGGAGTATGAGCATCTGAGGAACAAAATGCTTTGCTGTCTGCAGTAGGACAACAGCAGCAGTGTCCCATAAATGGCACATAGACCAATAAAAGCTCATCAGGGGAGCACGAGAAGAGGACACATTACCACAACAGGATATGTATAAAGTACTACCGAGTGCATGGTATAGATTATGATTATCTTTAAGAAGCTGAAAGGTTCATAAAAGCAGCAACATGTATTTCAAGCAGTAACACATTATTTCAAGCAGTTATTAAGATCTGGACTGGGTCTGTTTCAAGCTCTGACCAATCATTCTTTCCGTGCCACATTATTCAGAATAAATTATTGCAAGATGACAGAATCTTGCTATATTGAAAAATTTCTCTAGAGTATGATACCATTTAAACTCCAGCTAATATTTAACACCAACAGCACAAAAAGAAAGAATAAAAAAAACCCCAAAACACCGAGAGACAAAAATGCATGGGAGCAACCTCTGAACATTCCAACTCAGAAAACAGGAGTGCATCATATTGTGTACCACAATAGAAGATAAGCATTTGACACACTATGATCACTAACAAATCTTAGTTCAATATTTATAGGTGTCAACTATTAATTTCTCTCCGGTATTTTAGCAAAAACTCATTTTTATGTCTGTCATATCAGAACACAGGCATTTGTACTCAGCCACATTTACTGGTAATACATTACCATCCTCTTACTTTCGTTTTACCTTTACCTTCTCTTATCTTTTGCTCTTCTTTTGGCAAAACTTTTTCCCTCCCCTCACCTTTTAAAATAAACAAATATATATATACACACACACATATAAAAATAGTTTCCTGCTTCTACTATATCTAGTGTGATAGATTTCAGTGTGTTCGTTATTTACATAGTAAACTGTAAACAGTAGTCAGATTCATTAACAGCAAGAATTAGCATATGCAGTACAATTAGAGTCTATCAGAGAACGTCTTGTGAAGAAAATAATTAATTAATGAATAGCATTCATGAGTAATACCTTACTCATTTTACATTAAGAAGAGTAGAACAAACTTATGAACCAGCCTTAGAAATACAGGCATTGCTCAGACAGTAACATTACGTGGTACTTCAAGTAGTTATATAAATGTAATGCAATGTTTCGGAGAAAACTGTTAATAAATTGTTTGATGACACACGGCAACATGAATTTACATTTGTTGGCTTCTTTATACCAGCAGCTTCAGAGATAAGCACTGTAAATAAAGCTAGTGTTTCCAACAAACCCTCATGTCACAATACTATCCAGTGAAAGAACCAGTAATGATGAACAGATGCCCCAGGGAAGTGGGGGGAACAACCCAAGCAATCTGTTTTTCTGTCAGACCAAGAATTTTGGAGGCCCTATGTCACATATTATAAAATAAAAAAAATGCCTTTTGTAAAAATCAAACATGACCTCTCTTAATCTTCCATATAATAAATAATAATTTCCACCTTTCCACATTATCAATCTCTGCAGAACAGTCCAGGTATGCTAGAATCTGTTTCTCCAAGTAACTGTCAATGTTCTCCTCTGTCACAGAAGATGCACTGAAAACATTCTGGATGGCTGAATTTGAAAATATTGCCTCGTATTTCCCATCAAAAATCAACTGCAATAATGGTCCACTTTCTGGGGAAAAAAAAAGAAAAAGAGAAAAGAAAAAAGAAAAGAAGAATTTAGTGTCAACTTTGAAACAATTTTGTCTTACAAGAGCTATTCAAACCAAAACATATTCCACTCCCCTTTCAAGGAATGAATCTTCATTTACATTTCAGGAAAAGCACAGTTGCACTGAAACTAAACAACAGCAGTAGCAGATGTCACTTTATTCAAGATATATTGTACAGATCTTGTATTAATGTTACAGTGAAATACAAACTACCACTGAAATTTCAGGGGAAAGACATGAATGGCCTTTTAAACATGTACACTACAGTTATTGAAGACAACTTCAATTACAAGTTACAATCACAAGAGGGTTTTCTTCCTCCAAAACATTTTGTATGAATGTGTTACAGTAAAATCGTATAGACAAGATAATAATTTCACAGACTAGAGAAGCCTTTTAGGGGTAACACAACAAATAAAAATGGTTCAATACTTGCAAGAGTTCAGTGAATAAATTCTCATGTAAAACTGCACAAACTACTTAGTCCTTCCTTTAAATGCTTAGAATATTCACAAAGAACGGGCAATATGATTTTGTCTTCAAAAAATAATTATTTTCCTATGATAAGTTTACTATCTCAGTGAGAAGTCTGCATACGGAGTCAGATTCTTAGTAGTAACTACTAAGGTGGATTTGGATTCATGAATGTTTCTCACTGAAGTGATTCAAACAGAAGTGATGCAAGTGCTATACATTTAATTCCTAAGAAGCTTCAAAACCCACCACGTTCTTGACCCAGGCTACAACTTTGTTCACAGAAGATATCTTCCCTTTATTCTTCAGATAAGCTACAGGGCAATCAATCCAGCAGCTGTTAGAACAACTTCACCATGTTAAAACCCTCCATTCTTGAGAAAAATCAGTATCTATCTACACTGCAGCTGTGGCTACAACTCATGTAGATGTACTAACTGGTTTTAAACCAGCTGATGCAGATGGTGGTAACGGTGCAGCTGAGGAAAGAGCTCTGCATAGGATAGGTGCCTTAATATTAACCAGTGATTCCAGTTAGGATCACAGCTTCTGTGAACTCAGTGTTACCATAACTACACTAACCAAGCCAGCCAGTTTAATGCTAGCACAGGCATAGATCCACACAAGCAGCAGCTGTGCAAGGAAGTGAACAAAATGCCAACCCCAAGCTCATTCAGCTAAAACAAGTATTCTAAATCTCAGACACATGGGAAGACCAAGTACAGAACTAACTTCAACAGCAGCGATGGATGACTTAGTAGGAATGGGTAATAGAGATACATTCATTCTAATCTCTCCGGACCAGGCTGTTGACCACAATTTAAGTTTGTTCTTTCTAACAATCATCAACTCAATAATGTAAGGATCACTTGTGCTAGATGACTTAAAAAACACTGTAAGCTGTACCTGGAAAGGCATATACAAAAGAAAAGTAGAAGTTCTGCAGCCCTGCTGACACCATATTCTCACAGAAAGTAAAAATAATGAGAAACTTTCTCCAGTCTATGCTTTGAGGACACTTGCCTTCATAAAATGACAACTTCATTATATGGCATTATAGTCGCCCAGGCAGGTGATACTGTAGTTCGTAGAATAACTATCAGTTGTGAGGACACTAATGAAGAACACTGAGGTTTTCCCTTTCTAGTAACACTGTAACATAACTATAAACACATAAAAATCTGCTTTTGATTCTGTGTTTAGCTTCTGATAAGACACAGTACAAATTCAATGTCACAGTCTTCAAATTTAGTTTCAGAATCATCAATAGGAAAGGCTCACATACATGATGACTAAGAATAATTTCAAACCCCACCATTTTCTACCTCTACTGCAAGATACCTTTCATCAAAAACAGTCTCCCCCCCAGCATATAGCAGTACACTCCTTAAAAAAGCAAAACAAAACTAAAAAAAATAAAAATCAAAACACACCACAAACAGCACACACAACTCTAAGTGAAAAGGTAAGACCGATCTGACAGATGTCAGTGGTGTCACCTACCATTCCTAGACAGTACAATGATTAAGGTTAAATACAAAGTAACATAAGGAAACAGCTGAGTAGCTCTGTATATCTTTTTTTCCAAAATTCAGTAAGTGCTTGGGTAAGGTTAAACGAGTCTTTCAATATGCCACAACCTCTAAATGTTTTAAACAGCATGGCACATGACCTGAGCAAACTGTATTTCTAGCCTAACATATGGAAGTGCCTTTTCATAACAAATGTTACATTTTAAAAGCTGCTGCCTTCCCCTGAAGAAAAGCTGGGTCAGAAACAACATAATCAAGCCCTCTCAAGAGACTACTTTCCATTGTTTCCTCAAGCAACAATGACTAAATAACTAATAAAATATAGAACAGGTAGTTTATGCCACTTTTTCTCCTCATGGTTTGCTACAAGAGCGAGTTTCATATCACACCCAAATTCAGACAGGTAGTCTTTCACTCGTGGGTCATGAGGCAGTCGAAGGAAGCACTGTGATTAAAACCCTCCAGAGTGCCAGCATGAAGTGGGCCGTGGGGCGCCTTGCCGGGCACCGAGGGCAGGGCAGGGACTGCTGCAGCCGCAGGCTCTCCACCTGAAGCCCAGCTGGACCGGCAGGGAGCGGCCGAGAAGCTCTAGAGGAGAGTCCCGGCGCGGCGGCCGCGCCTCTCGCCTCAGCCCAGCCGGCAGTGCCGCTGCTCCAGGCTGACGAGCCCAACAGGCCTCCCCCGCCCCGCGGCACCGCCAGGAGCCCCCCGGAGCCCGGCAAGGGGCAGGAAGGGCGGGGGCCAGGGCGGGGGCCGGAGGGGTGGGCGGGGGCCGGGATAGCTGGGGGCGGGGAGCCGCCAGCCGTGGCCCTGGCTCGGCTTGGGGCCGGCGGAAACGTTGCTGGTTCCGCACACCCACAGCAACGGCCGCGCACACGGGCCGGGCACCTTTCTACCGCCGGGCCGGGACCTCCCCTCACCTGCCGCAGCGAATTCGCCCTGCTTCCACTCCAAGGACTCCGCCGCGCTGAGGAAGCCCCTCAATAGGGAGCGCTCCAGGGCCAGCATGGTCCCGCCGCCACGCTCGCTCGCGACCCCTGCGCTGACAGGCACCGCTGGCGTCCCCTCAACCCATGTGCAGGAACCGGCGGCAGGGAGCCGCCATGACACTGTCGCCGGGCATGCCGGGAGGAGGTAGTGCCGCGCAGGCGCGTCAGCAGCCCGACTGCCCACACCCCCCGCGCGTGCGCTCCCGTCAGCGCGGGGCGGGAGGAGGCGCGTGCGTGCTGCGGGTGCATCGGGGGGGCGGGCAGGGAGGGAGAGTGGACCAGGGAGTGATGGAGCGCGCGCGCGCGGTGCGGCTGCTAGCCGCGTTCCTCGGCACGACCCCCACGTGCGCGGGGCGGAGGATTGGGCGGGGGGGGGGAGGGGGGGACACGGACGGTCTCCGACCCTCCCCCGGCAGGTGCCGCGCCCTCGCGGGGCCGTTGCGGGCAGCGGCGGGGCGGGCAGAGCCAAGGTCTTCCCCTTTCCCTGTGAGAGCTGACGCTGACCCCGAAGCAATAGGGAGTTGTGGGGCGAGCGAGGGTAGACGTATGCACGCGTACATGTGCCCACGTATATGGCGTCTGCCTGTGCGTCTCCGTGTGGAGACTCCTCTGGGAGATCCCCGGTGGGAGCGGCAGGAAGCAGCCGAAGCGCGCAGCCCTCAGGGGGGAGGCGGGCTGGGCAGGGCAGGGCCGGGCCGTTGTTGGGGCAGGGCCTGGTAGCGGGGGCATTCCACGGGTCTTGCCGTGGCTGCGGCGCCAGGAGCACCTCGGGCAGCTGATGTGCAGGGAGCTTCCGTGTGTCTGTCCGTAGGAGTTCGGTTCCCTGACTTCTGGGTGGTGTGTTCGTCGTGTGTTCTCTCAGGCGACGTTTGCACAGGATCGGGAAGTTAGAACGTGTAAAACCCGGTTTTTTTCAGCTGCATAGGTGAGAAAAATGATAGTGTTTCAGATTTGAAGTAGATAACAGAGAAAACATTATGATTAGAGACCTGGCAGGATTTCTTTTGACTAGGTATGGTCAAGGTACCTGCACGCCTAAAGGTGGTTTCGATACAGACATGCAGTTGAATTGGCCTAATAAGATTTAAGAGGAGGTGAGGACTGTGCTTTGGTCTGTTCCCGTATTAATTTCAGCACCTGTCCAGATACCTGCAGGAACATAATTCTGTCCCATCATTTCTGAGCTCTTCACTTTCATTATGTGCATGTACATCAGGAGAAAAAAGGCCATGCCTTCCTGCTCATTCAAAATTGAACAAAAGAGTTGAAGCAATAAAAAAGTTCTCTCAGAGTTGCTAATGAAACTAAAAGGCCATCACAGCAGGGGGCAAATTCTTGATATGGAAAGATGACTGCTCTGAAGATAACTGTACTGTAAGGGTTGGAATTCATTTTGCTATTTGGAGCAGTGTGTCGTATCATGAAATAGAATATTTGTTAATTTTAGTTTGATACTGTTCAAAAAGTAAAAGTGTTTTCCTATCCATATCCAACATACTGGCTAAAATTTGAGGAAGACTTACTGCAGCTTTTTATTTAGATGACTGTAATAAGTTATTGCCTGTTTGGGCTTTAATATGCAGGCTGTTAATTTTAATTTTAATCAGATTCATCAGATTAATTTTTTTATCAGGTTTATCAGATTAATCAGACAAAAATGCAGTTAAACAAAAATGTTGCTTTTCAACTTATTTGCTGACCTGAAAGAATCTGTTCTATTTATATCTGTTTTGACCAAAAAAAAAGGATAGAAATTTATATAGTTAATAGATAGCCATCAACACGCTGTCAGTTCCAGGAACTGCAAACCAGAAATGAAATTCTTAAAACATAGTAAATAATTCAGTTTCCATGTACTGTGTTAGAAAAATAATGAAATTCATTAAGTTCATTTTATGAAATACATTGTTAAAAAGTAGAATGTTTGAAATCAAAAATGATTTCACTCGCTTGCTCTTTGTGTGTGTAGCAATAGAATTGTGATTCTGTACGAAAAATGTAATGGTCAGGAGTTAGACTAATTCTTTGTGTTTAAATGTAACTTAGACAGTAACAGATTTCTTCACCTTCCAAGTAATAGATCCGCATTAAATGTACATAGATTTTGCAAAATTAAATGGATACATTCATAAGTGAGGTTAAGTGAGGTCTAACTAAAATGGAAGATAACACTCCTTTTCACCACCACCGCTGCTTTTTTTCTTTGGCATGGAATTCAGAATATCTGTCAAAATACAACTAAGGATGTAGTAAATCAATGAAAAATACATTTGCATGGTCTGTTAAAACTATTAAAAAAAAAAATCCTGTTGTGAGATTTTCTGCTTTTTATTTTCAGGGAAAACTGGTAAAGTAAAATTTTCTCAGAATAAATAGTTGGTAAATATAATTACTTAATGAAAACGAGGAATATTTTGCTGTCTTTCTCACCTCTGCTAGTTCCCCCAATGTGAGTTTTTTGACCCCTACAGTTCAGTTCTGGAGGCATCCAGAAACTATACATGTAGACGTGGCACTTTGGGACATGGATTAGTGGGTGTGGTGGTGTTGGGTTGACAGTCGGACTTGATGATCTTAGAGGTTGTTTCCAACCTTAATGATTCTGTGATTCTATGATTCCATAGCAGGTATGTGGACAGGAATACCACCAGCAGGAGTTAGTGCCCACCTGACTGACAGCAGACTGAGTGTTACTGCTGATGTAAAAGATGTTTTTGATTGTGTATCAGATGCTATTTGCCACAGACTTACTGGTCTGCTGTTTAAGTTTGTTTCCCCTAAATGATTTGAAGTATATATTTCTCAAAGAGTAGTCAACAGGTTTTGTTTGCATTTAGGGATTGCTTCTGCCAGTTGGCTCAATGGGAAGCAAGTCTTTTGCAATACTGTGTACTGTGGATTCACGATTTTAGCATAGTGCTTCTTATTATTTCTAAGCAGGAATTAGATAATCAAACCTTCTGATAAAAGAGTTTACAGAGAATAACCATCTTTAACTTTTTTCCAAGAGTATAAGAAATTTATCCATATGAAGTGTTGTGCTACTGTGTTACCTGAACTAACATGTTTAATGTAAGTTAAACATGTTGCAAGATACCTGTGCTGCTGTTTTGATGCAGTATCTATCTTCTGTTGCAGGTTTTTTTTTTTCCTAAAGACTTTTGAAACAGATTATCTCATTGTGGACTACCAAAAACCTGCTACCTGTAAAAAAAGATTTGGTAAGTTTAAAGTAATTATTATTAGCATAGACATTTATTGTGACATTTTTAAAAATAAGCTGCTGGTTCTAAAAGCTGCTATTACGTGAGTTTTAAATTCATTCTCAGTTCCTTGTGCCAGGTCTTGGTACTGTTGAAGAAAGAAGCTATTATGTTGTATGCCATTTTTGAACAATAGTTAATTTGCTATTTGAGGAGTGGGGAAAAAGGAAGGAATTGTTGAGGAGAAAACCCACTCATTGGTGTAACAGGATGAAAGCTCGCAAGATTGTGTAACCAAAATTCTGCAATTTTCAAGAGAATATTTGATGTATCTCGTGAGAGGAGAGGAGCTGCAAGGCTTATATTGGGGAATTCTATCAGCTTTTCTTACTTTGGATCTGTTAGTTCAAACTGTATCCCATTAGCCATTCATTTACTATTGTCTTTCCTGATGTCCATGTATATATTTGCTGTTCATTTAGCAAATGTTTTTCTCCTCCTTCTTTTTTCTCCTTTCTGTCACATCAGAACATACCTCATTTGAACTTTTATAAACTAATTCTTGCCTGGTTAATTAGCAGAAAATTGCTCTGCCTCAACTGCATAACATCTGTGAGTTTTCAGACAAAGAAACCAAAGCTTATGCGAAAATAATTCAATTTACTGTTCAACAGAAGAAGAATTCAGAAATTACTCTTTTATTAAATAAGCATGTCATATCATGCCTGAATTTGCAGAGGGTTTAATGCCTTCTCAAATGAGCTGACATAGAATCATTATCTCATGATGTCTTAGTTTTTTATACAGCAACTTTGTCATTCTTTGCTAGCTTCAAAAAGAGAGAGAAGGATTTAAAATGAGATTTTTTTTTAATATATTAAAGGGCTTTCATTCGTTATATTCTCTTTGCTGGTCTAGAGAAGAAAGCTGAACAAAATTGGTTCCGATCACACTACATCAAACAGACATTTTAGCTGGAACAGAGAGAGTCTTGTATTAAAGCTACATGATAACTTTAATCTTTTTTGTGCACTCAGTAGCACATTGTATTTTTGAACATAGAGTGTGAAAAGTGCATGGTCACCTGTAAGCAGAAATGTGGTTTTGAGTTTACCTCACATTTTAATAAAAGAACGGATAGTTCTGGTTCTTGGTATGCATGTGTGTCACAGCTAGTTCAGGGTGGCTACCATGCTTCTACTGTGTGATACTGCTGGCCAGAGATTGGTAGGTTCATCACAAACACTGATAATGACAGGCAGCAAACGATGAAGGGGTGCCGAGTTTCATGTTCTGAGTACCTAGTCGAATTCCTAGCATATCGTCTTTCACCAGGGAACAGTGAAGCTCTTAGGCAGTCAGTTACAATTGTGCTTGAAAATCACTTACAGTGCTGCTTTTCCTGTTGGTCCTCTGAAGTTTGAGGTATCTCTGTGACTTTTGACTTCAATAAGGTTTGGTGTGTGACTTAGAGAATGAGGACCATTGGTCATCCCTGTTTTATAATGTAAGATTTGGTGAGTACTGTGGATGAAAGGGGGCATGGGGATTGTATGGATGTATGTGTTAATGACAGAATATTCCATGTGAATAAGCAGAAGAATAACTGATATGTTTTTGTGACTATTTTTACAACAATATGATAAGTGTTTCTCTTCAGCTTTCTGTCTTAGATTCTGAAATCAGATCATTATGTGATTAAGCGTTAATGCATTTTACGCAAATTGTATTCAAACATTGTTTCAGATCTGTAGAAGGGTCACTGAACTCTTATATGTTACAATGCACCTTCCAATATGATTTTTCTATGTAATTATTGTGAAGGATTTAACTTTAATAGTGGTATTAGGTCTATGGTAAGTTATAATGAGAGTCAGGAACATCCTCCCTGATGAGAAGTGTACTACCCTGCAAAACTTCCAGTTGTTTACAGCTTTGCCAAATAGCACAGGTATGTAGTTTGATGTTTTCTATTTGGAGAATGTCCCTTAGCTTGAACTTCAAGGCAAAGTAGGTGCAATTTATCTTTTTTGTGAACAAAGGCACAAAAATGGGTTTTTTTGTGTGTTTTCTACTTTTTTTTCTCTGAAATGTATGTTTTGGATGACGAGGTATTTAGTGATTGGGGGTGTGTTGCCCTATATGTCAGAGAAGTACTTTTTTGTGATCTCTATTTTTGCCATCTCAGTTTGAATTTGCTTAAGTAAAAGTTCAGCATAGTTACGCTGTCTGATAGAATTATAGCAGAGGAATAAAGAGTTTGTGAGGACCAGCTGTTAAGGCAGGAGGCCATGAAGTCTCGAAATAACAGAAATTCAGTTGTTCTAGTAAATTTAATCTAGGTAATCACTTCTGCAATATTTATGAGAAGTTAATGTTTTACAGTATTTTCAAATGTAATTTTGAATAACATGGAGTATCACTGAGGATGCTGTTGGTCCTCCAAAGTTTGAGGTAGGCGAAACTGACTGCAAATACTGTAAGTTGCGAAGAAGGAGGTTCTAGCAAAATAGATAACTAGATTCTAGTGAGGGAAGTGGGTGGAGAGAGAATATTCACACTTAAAACACCAGTAGGTGTGACCGGCCTTTAGCAACCAAAAGTTTGCACTAGAACAAATGTTCATATTCTCCATAATTAATTTCTCCCTAAATCTTTGAAACTACTAGCTTCTTTGAGGATTATCTGTCCTGGGAAGAACAAAATCAATGTAAACGTTCTCTTTCAAAACCTGCCTCAAAATAACTGTCAATGTTTACTATATATTTGTAATTTGACACAGTGAAGGATTGATGAGGTCATTAACAGTGGACTAGGATGACTTATTTCCCTGTCCTTCATGACTGTTTCTGCTGAGCTCTTTACTTCTCCTGGCTGCCCAAAGGAGAAACTCTGACATGTTCTAAGCAGGCTTCCAGAGAGTTGGAGAAAACCAACCCATTCTTTTACAGTTCCTAAAGGTGACCAAAGGATTCTTCAAATCTCTCAAGTTTTCTGTGTACTGCCAGCACCCATGATGCACTCGAGATTTTTCCATTCATTTTGCACAGCTGTTAATCATTAGACTCCACAAATACATGGAAATCTGTTGGTGTCATTCACTGTCTCTTTCTTTCCACAGACAAAACTCTTGGTATCAGTAAGATCAGGATTTGACATTCATTGACATATGTAACATGTATAACCTTTCAGATCCTATGGTAAAATGAGTGGTATCTGTTCTATTTCAATCCCCTTCCAGGTTTCCTGTGGCTACTAGGATGAAATTAATTTCCCATAGGTTTTCCAACTGTTCTTCTCAGTAGCAGAATTGTGCCTTACTTTTGCTGCTGTGGGAAATTCTTTCTTCTTTCCACTGTTGTAGGCTAAGGAACATTCTAGTAGGGTTATGACTAGAGAGCAGAGCAGAAATGCGCGTGATGAGAAATCACTTTTTGCATCTTGTCGCATGCCTGAACTCTGCTGATCTATTATACATCTGTTCTGTTCAAAGGCTGATCGTAGCAATTAGTAATAAAAATAAATTAGGAAATAGTAAGGGATTAGTCCATGTCATGTTAATTTATGTTCTGCCACAAAATAAATTACAGGGCATTGTGACCATATTTTGAATGTGAGAGTAGGGAAAATATTCATACTGTCCTCAACCTGTTCCCTTAAGAGAAAAGCAGTTGCTTTAGACTTAGTGTTGCGTCTCAGAGGAAGACCTTTTCTTGTTCAGCTTAATGAATAAAAAATGATTAAAGGCAAAACAGTTCTTTTTTTGTTTTTGGTCTTTATCTAGTCTCGAGTGTTGGTTTTAGGATATTTATCTTAATTACCTAAGGTTCTATTTGGCTATGTAGTACCTCTAGCTTTACTGATAAAGAATGGCCTGAAACAAATACTGTCGCTTTACTAAGGATCAAAAGTTAGCTAAAAACAGATTTGCAGAAACAGATGGGGGGGGAAGAAAAAAAAAAAAGCTCATCAGAAAGTTGTTAGAGATGTAGGAGTCTATTAAGAACTGGAGAATACTTTCTGTCTTTGTATGGATTCACACAGAGCAAAAATACGTTGGTGGTCTGACATCCCAGAGTAGCTTTGAATTGCCTGAATCACAGAGCTGCATCATAATGACTCATTCTCATTGCACACTGACATCCCTGCTGGGAAAGAACTGCTGTCTCTCCCTTGTAGCAATTTCAGTTTGCACATTTTTGTTTTTTCCTCCTACTGAAGTTTTTGTTCTTACAGTATATCTACAAGTTGAGATTGCCTTCTTCAAGAAGACAGGCACTGTTTAGATGGTGCAGTAGATCATTTATTTAGTAGGTTATTCATTCTATACTTAGAAGCAAGTGTTCACTCCTCCAAATGGAAAAGGAATATAAAGTCCTATCTAGTGTCTCTAGGGGCCTTGCTATAACTGAAGTCCTTCCCATGTTGACACACAAGAGGATAGTAACGCAAGCACCAGTTTCAGATTTGTACTGTTTGTGTACATCTTTCCTTTATATACGTCACATCTAAACCCTTTAGAATAAAGATGCTAATCCTTATAAAACAAGCAAGTGAGCAGCCACTGAAAGAAAGGCCTTTCTAAAATACGATGATCAACGAGTACCTTGAATTCTTTGTATTCAGTTCCACTCAGCTCAGAACTATCCTGCCTGGGATTAAATGGTACGTGTACTGTTTTTCCCCACCATAGAAAGAACAAATGAACCAGTAATGGTACACAAAGAGTAGATGCTTCAGTAACCATATGTTCCTCTAATGTGTCTGCATGTAGATGAGACATTGTGTTTTCAGGGCAGATTCCCATATTTATGCTGGGGGGGACACAGGGAAACCAAACCATCCTTTTTCTAGAAATTGTGATTTTTTTTTTTTTCTCTCTCTCTCTCTCTCTCTTATGCTTATCATCTTCTGTAACCTTGGTGACGTTCTGGGTGATCTGTCCTTCCACAAAGTCATTAGAATTGTTACTCACTGCATTTTTCACAAGGACTTTTCAGGTGTATGTTGGTATTACCACCAAATTCTTGTCAGCAAAGAGCATATGACTGTTGATATCTGGCAAAACTCCTACAGGATTTGCTTTTAAAAAGTGATAAGCCTGCACAAGACGAGGAGAGATCAGGCCAAAGAGGCGTAGCGGTAGTCCCCTCATGAATAAAACATTCTTTCGTAGAAATTCCAAGGAATAGGTTTAGGGTCTGCTGCTACCTGTGTCTTGGTAATATTCTCAGAGCTTCTTGACCAGTTTTTTTTTTTTTTTTTTTCTTTTTTAACTTTATGCATCCATGCCTTGCCCTTTCTTATCCAGGAAATTGAAGCTTAGGTTATTTGATTCAAGTTTTCTTTGGAGTTGGCAGTAATTCTAAGGCTGAGGACAAATTCATCATTCCCATGGTGGATGTTCACATGCCATTTTAACCTTTAATGCAGTTAAACTTTGTAAAACCGTTTAGCTGGGTTTTTCCCTTACTGACAAACAATCCTTCTTAGAACCCATTTAGAAATTCTTTTTTTCACCAAGAGCTTTTTGGAGTGGTTAAAATGCATTTACGCTTAACGTTTTAATGAGTATTTTTTAATTCCAGAAATAAAGTATGATAATTTAAAATTTCCTCAGTGAAATTAAGTAAATGTGTCACCACAGGCTCTCTGAATGCTCAGAGACAAATTAACTGAGATTTCTTGAACCTTAAGGACAGGAGGTTTTGGGTTGTTGGTTGTTTTTTCCTGACAATGGCTAAAGAGTTAGGGAACCAGAAGGTTTCAGTTACATTTCTTAGCTTTATTTCTTCTGTTAATCAGTAATTCTCAACTTCTCTCTGGTTTCTTTCTCAAATTTTGCTTTTTTCTTTATGAACTAGCCTATGAGAAAAGAGTTAGGATGGTATTTAGTAAAAAAAAAAAGAGAAGCCTTAGGGGAGTTCATGATAGTCTTTCCATTTGTGAAAGTTGCCATAAAGAGGACGTACAGGATGTTCAGCATACACATTTGGACTTTTGTGGTCTTCTGAGGGTAGGAATTTTGCCTAAATGGTCTCCTGACCTCCCTGATGAAGCTTTTTCCATGTGATTTTTGTCTCCTCTTAAATTTTTCTCTGAACCTTGAATCACCTTGATGGGAGAATGTTGCATTACATTTGATGGCTATGAAATACGCTTTGCAACTGTATGGCGTAGAAACAGCTTTCATCAGTACAGAGCTTTACTGGTCTGCTCGGTTGAAGATGTAGTCAGGAAAAGGGAGATGGAGATCTTTGTGTAGATCGTTGTGATATGATAAATAAGCATTTGCATTATTTAAAACTACATATTCCGTTTGCAGTACTGCTCAATCACACTTTAATACTTCTTAGTCTAATGATTTTAGACAAAGAATTCAAAGCATTTAGTCAAATGCTTCTCAAAAAACCCCAACAACAACAAAAAAAACCCCTTTTCCTTCCCTTCTTCCTCTGCTGTCCTGTTTTAGCTCATTATCTCAGTCCCTACTCTGTTCCCAAGCAGAGCCCCAGATGGGTAAGTCTCATTGTGTGAATGACACTTGCCTGACCTTAAAAAGACTAGATAGAATTACAGCTTTGATTGGAAATTGCTGCTGCTCTTTTATTGGTGTTCTTAAAAGTTATGTATTAGTCAGTCTTAATGGCATTGTTTCATCTACTAAAATAATGCTTTATTACTTTTCTGTAAACTAAGAAAGGTTATCAACAACTGTGTGTTGCTTTCCTTCTTTTCTATAGATAAGTCTACTTTTTAATAGCTAAATTTAGATTGCAGAGGTGACATGGAGCCACATTCTGATAGCATCACAATGTGGTATAGGTCGAGACTTAATTTAGTTTGGCTTCTAGGTGAACAGATTCTCCTCTAATGTCATCTCTTTGCTCCTGACATAGAATAATAGCTATTTCTATTTACATCTCATTTTCAAGCCATGAAATTTCTGTGCTAGTACTAAAAAGGGAAGAAAGGTACAGGATAAAGATAGTGTCCTTGCTACATTTGAATTGTTTAGAGAATAATAGAAGTAGGTGTCACAGACGTGATTTCTGTCCCACTCTCTTAAAAATTAATAAATAAGGTAAGATAAGGCTTACATCTTTAAGTTGCCTAGTTAGTGTAGCAATATATGTTGGTTTATGTTGCGAAGCCCTCCAGTTTCTAACCTAAATGAATCTGCTGCAGGGATTTAGTATATGAAACCTGAGTTTTGCAGAGACTATAGGTCCTTCCTAGTGAAGTGACACCTAGCTTGTACTTGTAAGTAATATTGTGTCTTGATCTTTTGGGTTTTTTTGAACATGTAGTAGAATCACAAACACATTTTCCTGTCTTTTCGTTCCTTATTTCTCCTTGCAATGATTTTCTCCTTAAAGTCTTTCTTGACAAAGTCACGAAATGTATTCTATTTGTCTCTCTTTTTTTAAAATAAGCCATACTGTTCTCCATTTCTGGCAGTCAGGTTTGTGGTCTTTCCAGGTTTTCAATCAGTCATTTGGGAATTCTGCTTATGGTTTTGTTTTGTAGTATTTGTATAATCTTCTTACTGTTCATTGGGATTTGAGTTTTATATGCATGGGATCTTTAATCACCATTTTTTGGCATCTTAACATGTTGAATTAATTTAAGTAGATGAAAGCGATCAATAGGTAAGGTCTTAAATATTCTTGATAGCCAGATGCTCCTATGTTTTTCATGCAGAAATCTTCCAGCTGCTGTCAGGTTGACAAATGAACTGAGTTTTGAATGTGTCCCCTGTTTACTTTAATGGCCGAGTGTTCAGGTATTCCAAACCCCATGTTCTCTCTCTGCATTGAAGTGCAAAGGTCTAATAGCAGGGAAGCTTCATATTTATCAGTTCAGTATATAGTACATTTCTGGTTTAGTGCCATCAGAAATAGTTAATTTTAAATGTTTCTAAGTATCTTCAGACTTAAACTCCAAACACAGAATCTTTTAACTGCTTCAGACTTGCATGGGGGGCACCTGGGGGCGGAGGAGCTTATTTCAGTGGCTGGCTTTTGGACCCTAGAACTGAAAATGTAATTATTCATCACCTGTGTTACCTAGAATTATTTTTTTAATTTGCCATAAAGTTGCTATAAATCAAAATTGTTTTGCCTTAGCATGTATACAGATACTGCAGCTAGTCTTAGATATTACTGCATTATTATTCCAACCTTTGCAAACAAGCTTAAAAAAATATATAAAAAAATATATACAGTTACTGTATTCTCTGATACTATTTATGGTAAGGACTGATATCAAAATACAGACACTGTCCTGCTGTAGGGAGGTCCCACACTCAGAATGTACAGAGTACCTGTTGTCACAATGTAAAGCCTTGAGATTGTTGACACATAAGTTGGAAGGTAATGCAGCATGTGGGACCAAAATTGAAAAGACATTATAAACTATATTATCATCATACTACTAGAATAGTTGTTGTAAAATTCAAGACATTAGATATCATAAAGATTTTATTGTTGCTTAATGACTTGGAAATACAAAAAGAGGGAAATCCCATGGGTCTAAGCACAGCCAAAATCTCTGCCAAGGTACAATTTGGAAAGAAGCCATTTAACCTCCAGGAAAACATCCTGCCAGAAGCTTGGACTAATAACAAAGAGTGTTCAGACTCACTGCTTAAATAAATAGACTTTACAGTCTATTGGATGATGATGATACATAAAAATATATTAACAAATCCCAATAATGGGATAATACCAACATTTTAGTCCTACATATGATTGAAATAAACAGAGCACTTAAGGGAGCAGAAGGAAACTATCCAGCCCCTGTGTTACTGTTCTTGCTAGCCTGATTTCCTAGGGAAGATGGATCTATGCAGTCTTGTCTTGCTGACTGTCCTCATTTAGTACATTCAGAACCACTGGCCACATTCAGTCAAATTTAGAGAGGCATAACATTTCTCTAAGATTATTAGGCTTTTTCTAAGTTTGTGAAAAAGCTGGATAGATAAGGAAAAGAGAAATATAGCAGCCCCACTTTGTGTATCCTTCATGAAAACTTCTGTATTTATGTAACAGAGAACTCAACTTTGGGGGTTGAGAGGTGTAGGGGTGGGAGTGGGGAACCACTAAAGACCCTGAGAGCAGAAAAAGCTTGAGTTGGAGCTTGCAGTCAGCTGAGACAGAAATCAGTTGGAAGCCAGGCCTCACTAACTCTTGTGTATGCAAAAGTCCTGATTTAGTTATATCACCATGATCCTTAAAATTTCTGCTCACAGCACACAAATTTGGAAGCTGTTTACTTTTCCTGTAAATTTTTCTCTCTCTGAATTTCTCTTTGTATAATGTAGTTTTTTGTACTTACTACAACACTGGAAAAGCAGTAATAGGTACATCCATGTACATCTAGGCTAAATTTTGCATTGCCAATGGCAGCAGGCCACTGTTGTAGTTCACTTTTGTCCAATATCGCAATTAGCGGTATTACTTTCATTATATGACAAGCTTACTTTCAAGTCTTCATCAATAAAAACACGCACCTTAAAATCTCCAGATTTCAGTTCTGAAACAGAATTTTTGACTCTAACTCATGCTGATGTCTTCTGGGGAAGGAAGAGGAATATTGGATTCTGTTGTACAGTGATTTTCTTTGTAAAGTTTTTCTGTGTCTGTCATTGTAACACTAGTTGTTGTCAATGTGTTCCAGACTTTCTAACAAGAAGAATATGTTGCTTTGCTTCAGGTTACTAGCACAGTCTTGAAAAAACATTTCTAAAAAAATACTAGCTAAAGAGAAAGGGTGAGAGGGAGAGATGAAAGGGGAAAGGCTTTACATTTTCTCTGTTGAGTGAGATCTGCCAAAATCCTTGGATTGCAAAGCTGACACTGATAGTTTCTTTTGGTGTCTTCTTAATTTCTCTTGGGATACAATATATAATCTTACTGAAATATCTTTGATTGGTAGCAGGGCCTAGCAGGTGTTTATGAGAAAGATATGTAGTATCGTCCATAAACTTGAAAAGCGTATCATTTAAACTAAAAAAAAATTGGGAAAAAATTAAATAGTCATATCAAAATACCCTCACTGCACCTGCTCTTGCGAAGAACAGATGAATGTTGCCATTAGGTTCTGTATGTTTTGATGAAATTGAATGTTGCTGCTGCCACACAGACACCTTCATGGCGGTTTCCAGCAGCAGCAGCACTGGCTGCTTCCTTTTCATATTTAATGCTTTGTCTGGGCCCAGGAAAATAGCTGTGAATTTCTGGACAGAGTTTATTTAAGGAAAGGATTCCTATTCCTCACTGTGTAAGAGGTCGCAGTTCTGAGTTACAATTTAAAAAATGCCAACAGGAAGGGTAGAGCTTCAGTCTCTGGATGAGTGTTTGAGGCCAGAATTTTCTTTTCTGAAGCTATTTTCAAATCACACTTTAGCTGGGCTTTTTTTTTTTTTTAATTAATAATTTGCAGCAACGGTAGCAGATTCAAGTCAATCAGAAATAACCAGTTTTAAAGGAGTTGCCTTTGAACATTTCTGTACAAAACTTCTGGGCATCAGAGCTATGCTGATACTGGAAGTCAATATAAAACTTGTTTTATATACCTGTTGCTTTTCTGTAAGGAAACCTAAAGCAAATTAGTAAACATAATTAAGGTGTTACTACTAGTTTATTCATTTGTGTAACTTGCAGGACTCCTGAATCAGTTTGTAGCTGGCTTCACATTTTAACCCAAGAGAAAGTGAAATTCAGCTTTCATGGTAAGAATGATTGTAGGTGACATTCAGAACTTCTCTTCTGAAGGAACCCACCAGGAGCTTGGGGCCAGCCAAGCTTTTCTCCTCCTCGTCCTTCATACAACAAAAAGCAGCAGCCAAGGCCAAAAGTAACTGCTGAAAAGGACACACGGTGGAAATCTCCAAGCTCTGGAGGTTTCATAGAAAAATTGCTTTCTGAATATGACTGGAGGATGAGTTAGCTGTCTGTCTTGTTGGTTCTTTAAAAAAAAAAAACAAAAACAAAAAACCACAACAAAAAACCCCAGCTATCTCTGTTCTCGTCTTTTTTTTATCCTAACAATGTTTATCTATACACCAGAACTAAAAGTGAGATGGGTTCCTTGCTCACATATGTGTTTGAATACAATTCAAGATGGAAGAGTAGTGTGAGACACAGAAAAATGATCAGTTCCCAGAAATAATGATTGCCTAGTATTTCTACAGTCTTCATAATTTCCCCTAGGCATGAGTGAATTCACAGCTTCTGTAACGTGTGACTTTTTGCAGAAGCTGAAGTAAAATACAATTGAAATTTAAATAAAGCCAATGATAAAGCTTACTGCTTTGTGTGGTAATGCAGCAGCAGTCCGCATTTTTTTTTTTTTTTCGGCACACACTTCAGTGCTACTGTAGTCAGATATTTGCCCTTGGAAAATTTTACAGATTTCTCAGGCGGAATACTTACTTTTAAATTTTCTTACAGTTTTTGTAAGTGAACCTAATACCTGTTATTCAAATGACTAGTTGAAAAGTGAAGGAGCTGTTTTGTTGATAAATACTGCTGTGTGGTGCAAGGCATTGGTTTTGCGCATAATTCTGGCAGCTGGTAGATTTAAAATGGGAGAAACTTGGCAAGTTCAGCGCAGGATAATCTTCAAGCTGCAAGTAGCTGGGATGAAGCCACAGGATGAAATAAAAACAGGAATGACTTCTCTTGGTGAATGCAAATGAATCACTTTTAAATGTTAGAAAACAGTGACAGTTTTTTTTCTTTGATGTTGACAGTGCTGTTCAGTGCCACCAGCTTAGAGCCTTGCTTACAAATAGGGTGCTCATGTAATAGAACACTGGCATTTTTTCCTATTTGTAGGTAAAATTTTTTGAATAGAGAACACTTTAATAATGGTTTTCAAGCTCATGTCAACAAAGGATGAGATCCTTTCTTTTTGAATTTCCAGAGTTGCATTGTTATTTATTCATATTAGGGTAGTTTCTCTCATAGACCCTGTTGTGCCAGTCACTGTACAAACTCAGTATTAAGAAGTTTGTCAGTTTCCAGAGAAATAGTA
Organism: Phaethon aethereus; assembly: GCF_964289735.1. NCBI lineage: Eukaryota > Metazoa > Chordata > Aves > Phaethontiformes > Phaethontidae > Phaethon > Phaethon aethereus. The sequence continues at coordinate 93,743,039 of NC_138576.1, read as the reverse complement.
GTCTAAATTCAGTACTGCAACAGAACTGCTTTGCTTACTCACTGCCTGGGAAGTAATTTTCGTATTTTTAATGGACCACATTAAAATAGGACCTAGAAATCTTAATCATAGCAGAAGGACTGGGTAACGGTTCTTGCTACAGGGCTGTCAGGGCACAGTGACTGCTGGCTAAACCTTAAGACAGGTGAGCTGAAAGGGGTCACACAGCTGGTAGGGCAGGCCCACAGGCTGGGGTCAGGTTCAACCGAGCCTAGATCATCGCACAAACTCACAGTGACGAGGCAGGTCCAAGGTCAAGCTAGCCCAGCGGTTGGGATCAACAGGCTGTGACAGAACTGGAGACCAATACTGTGGTAGCCTAGCTCAGGCAGGGACTGATGGCCCTGGTCTGGGCTTAAATAGAGCTCCTGGGCCGGCTGGCAGAGATGTGAGTGGAGGCCCCAGGTGAGTCTGGTCAGGGCTGTTAAGGCCTATTAGTGCACGTAAGGGCCTTGACAAGAACTCTTTCAGTGCTTAAGATAGGAAGATAGAATGGTTATAAGATGTAGTTGGAGATGCTGTGGGGAAGTAATGCAGTGAAAGGCAGAGAAAATAATGTTTTCATAAGCCAGCTGTGCGAACAGCTGTATATTGTCTGACTTTATCTTTTTAATAGAAAGATCTGAATGCTATGTAAATAAATAAATTTCTGCAAACCCTCCATGTATATACAATCTGTATGTTATAGGAGCTGTCATGGTAGATACTGAAAAAGGGTGAGAAAAAGAGTGTCGGGAAGTGACATTGCAGACAAGCCTGGAAGGGTTTTGTTTTCTTTTGTCCATAATGCAATGTGAAAGATAGCATGAATGTGTTGTGGAGGAAAGGGTAAATAGGCAATGGAAGTAGATGTTGCTAGCAGAGTGAGGGATCAGGCTGTACCAATTTACATATATGTATATTAAGAGCTCTAGTATCTTGTTCAGGAGGTGATGAATAAGGAGAGTGGGTGGACATTTAAGAGGTCTGATACGTTATTGTTACTGACAAGGAAAATAATCATTAATGGTAGCATTTTATGCTGAGAGTCATGTTCTGGAAGAACGGCCTGGTAAGTTGTGGCAGCATTGCTGGTAGAGGTTAAGCTTCTGGACAAGAGGTTCAGTGGTTGACTGAGGCTATTTTGAAGTCTGCTTTGTTTCTTTGGAGTGCAGTAGAATTTTCCAAGCAAATGAAACCTAGTCCGTGTTCTTTCCTCCCACACACAATTTATATCCTTTTCTCCAAAAGACCTCATGGTTGTCTTGGAATAAAGAGCATTTCAGCCTCATAGCTCAAATACAGGGCAGATGGTGCCCTTGCAGAATTTAAATAAGCTAACAGCATGTTGTCACCTGTAAGTGCAGTGGTTAGAGCAGTTCTGCAGTGCAGTCACTGGGATGTCAAAAACAGAGGAAAGAGAAATTTTACTTTAGCAAATTCTGCATGCAACAGTTTTGTAAATAGGTTAATGCTATTCTTTGGCTTGCTGCAGCACACCTGACAGAAAATTATTAGAGACACATATGCACACAAAAGTACTGAGAGTTTAAAAAAAATGTAGTTGGTTTCAGCATATAGTAGGTTGAGGGAATTGAAGGGAATTTAATATATCTGTAGCTGGCAGGTTTAATTTGTCAGCTTTTAGCATGGCTTTAGATTATAATGGGCCTCAGTATGAATTTAAAAAATATACTACCTTTATCAATATCAAGGACTACAAAAGTATGAGTACTCGATTTTCTTAAATACAAGGTTGTCAGCTGCAGTCTGTTCTTGAGTTGAATGCAACAGGGAGAATGTGTGCATACATTTCCCTTTTCCTTTGTGTTACTATTGTCATTATCATTTAAACATTACATGAGCGATATGTTAAAGTGAGTCATTGTTTCAATTACTGAATTCTGTTTTATATTTTCTGCTTAAAAGGGGCAGAAAGGTGAAGAGCTTGAAAAATAATTCAGATGGAACAGGATTATTTAGGCTGTCATTTTAGGAAAAAATGGTGAAACTTTTATTTTAACCTAGAAAATACTGTAGCAATTAAGAGAATTCGCCATCCAAGTATGAGGCAAGTACTAAACACTACTTAAATAGTATGGAGCGAAGGACCTCACATTACCAGAAGAGACCATTTTTTAAAGAAGTCAAGCTTTGCATAAGCAAGGAGAATATAGAAGGGGAAGAACAGTGCAAACATTGGAAAAGTTTTAATAGTTTTTGTGGTGAGAACAAGATAAGTGAATGTAAAAATCTATGGACTCATGAAGGGAAACAGTACTTGAGAACACAGTGTTTGAGTTCAAAACATTTTAGTGAGAGGAATTCGTACTTGTTTTAATCAGTGTTCTTCAGATCTGATTCTGTGTTGCATCTTTTGAGAGTCAGCAGTAAAGATTACATTTTGGGGATTTACACTATCCTAGAACCTGACTCATTGCTACCAAGGGTTGTTCTCATTTAAGGTGGCATCCTCCAAGATGCCATTGAACCAATATACAGCTATAGATAATCCAAAGCACTTGACGTTGCACATTAATCTGTTTCCTTTCCCTTCTGCCATATCAGTATTGACAAATTGATGAAGCTTACCAAAGCTCATCAGAAGAGACCATGTCATCCCTGTCAGAACAAAGAATTGTTTTGCTTTTCTGTCATGATCAGTGGGCTTACACAGAGACACAACTACAGAGATACAATCTCTGTCTTTATGAAGGATAAGAACAGAAGGAGGGGTGAAAAAAGATTTATTGTTCCTGAGGTGGTTGGTTTTTATTTTTATATGTCAGGTGAGAGGCAGAAGGATTCCCAGACAGTATGCAGACTTATGGAAAACGAAAGATTTCTGTTTGTTTTCTCTGTGTGTTCAGGAGGATGCTTTCCTGGTGATGTATTGTTTGGGTTTTTTTGTCCTGTACTATGTACTAAGGTTTTTGTGGTGCAAGGGCATGTTAATGATATGTCTTTCCCCAAAAAAAATATTTCGTAGCACATCTAGAGGAATTTAAAGTTGATGAGCTTATCAAGCTGAATAAAAATGAATAAACATCACTGGTGAAGGCATTAGGTTGAATTCACAAAGAAACTGTCTAGTTGTAATGAATCGAATTACTTTAAGGTCTATTAAAATCTATAAATAGATTTTTTTGTTTGTTTTTTTTTAAACAGAGAAGGCAACTGGCAGTTGCAGGGTAAATTTAAAAATTAGCAAGGTAGAAATGCTGAGGCTGTACTTAGATGAGCAGCTGAGCTGGCCAAGACAGCTCACTGCCTCTGAGAATGGGAGGTCTCACCACCCACCCTCCTCCCTTGCTTCCATCCACCCTGCCCTGCCTTGGAGGTTGTTCCGATACCCAGGAGACCCTTCCTTTGGCCTGCTGCAGTTCCTGACAGGTTCCTCTTTGTACAAGCAGCTTTTTGTCAAGTTGAAGATGACACCGTGACAGTGATGGCAGATGAGCACCAGAGCTTGTCTGGCAGCTCAGCTGTAGGAGTGCAGCTCTGAAATGAGGAAAAGGGGACAATCCCCATTCCCGCAGCACTGATTGCTGGGTCGAGTCATGCCGTCTCATGTGGCTGTGTACTATGTTTCAGCATGAAATGGATGATTAAAACATTTGTGTTAAATATCAAACCTGCTTAACTGGGTTACAGAAATAAACTGCCCTGACAAAATTGCTTCTCCTTTGGAGTCAGGCGTTGAAGTATAATTTGAACATGAAAAGAAACAAATAATGAACCAATCCATAATTTTAAGTGTTGTTTCTCTTTCACCCGGACTAGGTGTTCTGCAAGATGGTGCTCATTAGCGGCTGGATAAATGCTGAGGAGATATCCAGCTTTTCATTTTAACTGTATATGAAGTAACTGTTTCAAAGTGGACTTGGTTCTTTCATTGCAGCTGGTCTGTGTGGACTGTAGCACACCTCTGATTAGATCAACTGTGTGGAAAGAGAATTGCCATGCCTTACCCAGCAGGGCTGTGGTTACTGAGTATACCCACTGCTGCAGTAAGGAGCAGGGATTAAAGCTATGTGAAACACAGTTTTTGATCTATTTTCCCCATATCGTTTTTCATTTGTTTTGCCCAAAGGAAAAAAAGAGCAAATAGAAAAAAAAAAAAAGGTTTGAATCACACCAAAGTTAGTAATTTCTTCCAAGGCTTGACCTGGAGAGATTTTATACAAAGACACAGGGAGTAACAGCTTTGACTTCTAGGCTTTATCACAGTCCTTCCATTTGTTATGAAGCAAATGTATTTGTTCTACTGTGCTGCTCTAGGCTTTCAGTAAATAGTTGCAGTTTGGTTAAGGTCTAGACTGCAGTTCAGACAAGGTTGGTTGCTACTGGGGGGAGAGAGAAAATTCTACTTCTCTCTTGTACTACTGTTTCATTGTTTGAGAATTCTTATGCACATAGCCAAATTATATGCAAAGCTAACTTCAGTTAAAAGAACTTGTGTGTTCAACTGTATGTACATGTACAAATAATGAATATAAAGCACCGAATTATTGCTTAAAAATTGTCCTTAATAAGAGGAATGAAGTTACACAACTTGCAAAGTTAATTTTAATTTTAATAGTCTTTTACAAATTTCAAAAAATTTTACTATTGGCTGGAGCTGGATTTTTATTCTAGAAAGGTTTTGGGTTCTTACTGCCCCAGTACTAAGTTATGTGTGTATTTTCTCAGTCTGTAAAAGTGTGTCTGTGTCAATATAGTATTTAGGTCTATTTTATGACAATTAAACCAAAATTTTTCTTATCAGGAGCTGACATCAATTGTGCCCTGCCCCCACCCCCCACCAGTAACCTTTAATGCTAAACTATGTTCCAAAAGGGAAATTTATTAGATCACTTATTTAGATTCTCTGACATCATTCTGTCATGGCAATGAAGTGATTTACATGGAAAAATATATTACCTCTGCTTTTAGACAAAATGAGTTTATGATGATTAATGGTTTGGGAATGTTCAGCCTTTTTAAAGTGAAACATGACCTGCGCTCAGTTTTTCTCCTTACTTTCTTCCTCTATTGTAAAATGGTTTTGAGTAAATTAAAATGCACAAACACTGTCTTGTAACTGAAGTAAGCTATAATCGCAGGGTATCCATGGTAACATCACTGCATAACCGGGACTAGAGACAAAAGGGAGAAAGCGATTACCTTGAAGCACAGAGTCTAAACCAGGGTGATGGTAGGCAGCGTAGGTCATGTATTCCATGAGTAGTCGTAGTCGTTGAGGGAGCCAGATATTTCGTTTGGGGAAGAGCAGGCTAAAGGGTGGTCACCTCCAGCTGCCACCCCCGGTCAGCATTTCTATGATACAGTTGACTTTGGGCAGAGGTCTTAGTATACAGAATGGTCATATGAATGGCAAAATAGTATTTTAACAAGAAAGCAAAGAGCAAGTCATCTTTTCTGATACATACCTTAAAATGACACTTGTAACATTTCCTTTAGCTTCATACAGAGCTGTCTTTTTTCCTTAGATGTCATATAAATAACAAGTAATACACAAAGGTGTAATCTAGGATGAGAAGATGATGCTGAATAAGAATTCTGAAATATTTTCTTTAAATACACTAACTGAACTAAAACCCAAAGGCCATTAAGGCAAAAACTGTTCAACTGCGGAAATACTTAAATTTAGGAAAAATGTAAATAGTGGCATTTTTTCCAGAGGGCTTATGGAATAAATTCAGTCTGATAAAAAGGCGCCAAAGGCTGAGGTGGACACTTGCTGACAATTCAATCTGCATGGAAACTTTGCATCAGTCACAGGATGTAATATTTGGGAATGAATAATTTCTGTGTGACAGCTCAAGCAAGCTTTGCTGTGGCACCCCAGATTCTGACCAGTAGGATGCTTAATCACAGCCTGTGGTGAATGCTGGGGCATAGAGCACTGTTCTGTTGCCTCAGTGGAGCTTTGATGCATAGAAGGTCAGTGTGTTGAAAAGTGGAAAATGAACTATCAGAGGAAAATGAAAACTGGATGAAGTTACAGTCCTGGTTTGACCTTAGTGACATTGACTGGACGGCTGTCTCTGAGGGCATGCTTGGCAATGGAGAATCACTTGCTGTTGGATTCTGTGCCTGAAAACGCATTTGCAAGTAAAAGTAAAAGTGTATTTAAAGTAGTAATTAAAAATACAGTTATGCAAGTCGTACTAATATTTTCAGGAAGACAGCAGTATCACAACAAGCATTTTAACTGTTATTTTTATTCAGATGATTCATCCATGTCTTGCATTAGGCATACATTGAATTTAGCATTCTACTGCAGTTCTCTCTATGCAATCTTGAAATTTCAGCACTGTCCTTCATTGATCTCTGCTAGCAGTACAGTCTCTTGAGAGCTCTTCAAGATAGAACCATCTTTCCTGAATTACACAGTTGTTTATCAGGAGCCATGTACTGTTGTTCTCCTATTCTTTGTTTAGATGACTTGGCTTCTCCTCCGATACAGGTTATTGATGTTCAGTTCCCTGCTGCGTGTCATTTGTTCATCTGGCTATTTGTTTTCTAACGTGAATGATTTCCTTGGAGGAACAGCTAGAAAAGAGTGGAAGGAGGTTTAACACATCAGTAGGCAGTGCAGATACAAAGGGGTGTTTTGTTCTCTGGAGTAGCTCTGCTTCAGTCTCCATTTGCTGTCACGAACAGCAATCGTTTGTGACTGTGTATTTGTAATGTTGCTTTTTGTGGGTTTTTTTGGTCTTTTTTTTTTTTAAACTAGAGTGAAATCTGTATTGAGCTAAATCGTCACTTGGATGTCATTTCCTCCCTTGTCTTCCCTGTTCATGGATCCCGTCATATGAATCAGGTGGTCTCTGTTAGACCCTTCATGTTGGTAATGTCTAATGCCTCCCAGGGAGCTATATGGCAGCCGGGGTTTCTGTGTCTGTGTGATCTGCCTGCACACTCTGTTGCCTTTAGTGACCATGAGGCAGATGGGAGATGTGTTGAATTGAATCTGGAAGAATTTTTTTCCCCAGTTTGGGGCTTCTGTAATTCTCTGGAATTTATCCAGAATACCACATACTATAGCAAAATTCAGCCAGCCAGATGGTCGCATGATTTCTCTTGTGACTGCTGCTCAGCTGGAGGCCAGCCCCCCCATCAATTTCATATATCACACCAAGATTCACTGGTTGAAACTGCCTCAAAATCCAGTTGAGATTTGCACAGCAAATAGTTGAGAGGATGGGTCCTGATGGCAGACATATAATTGCCTTTCCAGCAATCCTGCTGTTGGCTAGTAGTTTTTGATCTGCCATGTCGCCTCTCTTTCCTCTTGACTCATTGCCACAGTACGTTGCCACCAAACATTTGCAAGGTTTTGAGGACAGCCGGAACTGTAGCTACAGCCAGGATGGAGGCTGGGACTCGCATCCCGCAGGACCATTCCCAGCCAGTGTGCAGAGGGATGTGGCACCCTGGCTGCGCCTGCGAGAGAATGCCGGTGCTTGGCTAGGCTGGTTGTGCGTACGTAACGGTGATGGCCGTGTTACATCCTAAATTAACCACGCTGGTACCCCTCATGCAGTGTTACGGGGTTGCTGTCATACTCTAGGCTGAGAATTGTGCTGTGCTGGACTTCAGCTAAGACTGCTGTATAGCTGTGTGGCATCCAACTCATTGCCACCATCTTAGAAGTTGCTTAAAATATTTGTAGAAATAAGCTTCTTGTTATTACCGCAGGCTTCAAACAAAGGAATTTTTTAACTGACAAAGTCCTGGAAGTTTGCATTGATGTGGTTATTGCTGATTTAGGTATGGGCAAAGATTTTCTGTGGCTGAAAACTTACAGTTTCAAGGTGAGACATCAGGACTTCTGGAGACATCCAAACCATTGTTTAGGAGAAGCTGGCAAGACATTTTCTGTTGGTATCCTTTTTCTGAATCACATGCTTGTTTAAATATCTTAAATATATAAAAAAGATGGAACACCCCCCCCCCCCTTGTGCTTTTACCATTTGCTCTCCTGGTAAATGAGAAAATGCTTAATGAAGCAACAGAAGCAGTCTTTAATGATGGAAAGTTGAATTTTTTTTAATTATGAGATTTTAGTTTTTCTTCATTTTCTGGTCAGGGGTTTGCTTTTATTTTTTAAAGATGCGTTCACATGTTTGCTATTGGGGGACTGGGCTGTGCTTGCTTTCTACCTATAGAACTTAATGCAAATAGTTTATGAATTACTGAGGGCTTTGTGCATGTCTGTGGATGCGGGTCTGTACATGAGGAAGAAAACTGTGAACAGAGGTGCAGGACAAGTAAATTTACAAAAATGCAGAAGTGGTTAAGCTGGAAGTATGGAACACAACTGTGGCAAGTGTCTGCAGGTTTTTAAATGCAGTGAGACACAGTATGTTTGAGAAGCATGTTCCTCATGTAAAACTGTGTCTGACATTGCTCTGTCAACCTTAGTAGATCAACCTCTGTGTTATTTTTGCAAATATGCATTTATATTTGGTTTCAGTGTAATTCTGGGCCTTACTCCTCAAGGCTTAACAGCGTCTGTTGTGTGCAAGTCCCACCACAGCTACCTCATTTCTAAGTGTCTTTGAGGGGGACAACAACATGCCTTTTCTTACTCCCAGGACACTTTCTTAGAGCCCTAAGATGAACTCACCTATCTTCCCATCAGAATCAGGGCTGCTAGATGCCCTGCATGCTCTCTGACTGATCGAGGACCTGCTTCTTTCCCTTCTGGACTTTATTAGTTGAACAACCTTAAACACAAACTTTTGCTATCTGAATTACAGAAATGTTACTAACTCTAGCATTATCTAGACATTTGAGGATGATACTGTATTATTAAATGATGCATATATTATAGGGACTCTTAATGTAAAGGATAAGTAGCATTCATACAGCTGGAGAACTAAGTGGACAAGGTTATCACTTTTGAAGAGCCAAAAAGTTGCTTATGAGGCAAAAAGCACAGAAAAAGAAGAGATTGCAGCCTGCAGAGATGACAGGTCATAATATGCAGAACTCTCTCAATCAAGATGGAGCATTGTGGTCTGGGATTTGTTTTCTCTGAGCCTTTATTAAAAACAGAGGCAGTAGTGAGATTATTTTAGAGCTGTACTATAGTAATTCACTAGGTAGATATTGTATTTTCTGTACTCATGTTCTAGGAGAATAAAACAATGGCAACAGCAGCGTCTCTGAAGAATGAAATCCTTTTACCTGTGATTCGTTTTGGTAATCCATCCCAGCTGAAACCAGGACAGTGTGGAACTTACTTTTACCCCCATTCAGCCTACTATATTTCAGTAAGCTCATGTTCTGATATAAATGCCTGCACATTCCACCTAATGTTGTAACTGTCTATGGAAAAGGAGAGGGGAAATAAAGCTCAGAAACCTGTTTTTCCAAGACAAATAACTGCCAGACCTGATACATTTATACATATATAAATATGTATATATGTATAACTCTGTATATATATATGGTAAAAAAAAAAAATTGAGAACCTGTATCTTAAATAGCTTCTGTACCTGATACTTGTTCGTTATGGTAAGATAAATGTAAGTCTGTGTTTTGTTTTTGTTTTTTAACTGCAGAGTTGACCATTGAGGGAGATGAGTCCATGTGATGGTGACTGGCTTCTGGGGAAACAAATAAGGAAACAAGAACAGAACACTTCTAAAATACACTAATACAAAGGCAGCATGGAGGTAAAAAGTGAAGACATGCCTGAGAAACTCAAATTAAAAGCCTAAGCTTAAATAATTCTACTTCACAGGGGGTCAGAATAACATAGTATAGTCCCAGCTTAAATGTAGGTCAGCTGGATTTGTGTTCAGGTATTTATGGGTAAACAAGGTAAATTAATAATACGGTTGTTTGCTTATCAAGTTGTTTGCCTCAGGATGTAAAATACAACATTTGTTTATGTAACACCAGAAGCATTTTGGAGACGAAAAGCTCCCCTAATAAACATCTTAAGTATAGCATTACATAGTTGCATGGAAAAGAAGATTGTTTTCTAGTAATGTTTTCTTAACAAGGTGATTCCTGCCAGAAGCTGAGTGCCCTCTTTGATGTAGCAAGCAGAGGTTAAATTGGCTTAAAGCCATCATAAGAAGTAGTGTACTATATTTATTCCTGTATGAGAGCTTTCCTTTTTTTTTTTTCTTCCTAGTTTTAAGTAAAGAATTCAAGCTCTACTGCTGCTTAATAGGTCATCATCCAACCACAATCCTGATGAGACCCCCACACTGAAGCTCCCTAGAAGCTATCAGTAGGCCATTGCCTTACCTGTGTTAGCATGATTTTACCTGCTGCAAGGTAAAAAAAAAAAACCCACAGGCTAGCAGACATGCACAATCTCTACCTTGAACTTTTTGACAAAGAGTTAGAGAAGAAAAACAGTAATAAAACCCATCCAACCATGCCAAACAGATTGCTGTAGACCCAGTCAATCTATAGTCACACACGCTATATTCTGCTAGTACCTAAACATCTAATGTGTAATTACTGGAGCACAACTTGACGTTGTTTACAGGTTTCTTATGTTTCAAATTTTCTTGGGGTTTTCTAGATTGTCATCTTCATTTTTTCCTGTATAGCACTGGAAGGATTACAGACGAGCATGGATCCATACATTTATGTACACCTTTTACTCAAAGGAAATGCCAGAGGAAACTACTAACTCTTGCAGAGGGGTCATTCATGTCTGTATATACGAAGAGTACTGTATCTACAACTGCAAAACAGAACAGTTGTTTATGCATAGCAATCAATATAATGAGTGGTTTGCTGTCATGGAGCACAGGATCTCAGAGATTGCTGAGCTGTTCCCTCTTTAGTAGAGGTGAATCTTGGGACAAAGGCAGCACCCAAAACCCATGGGGTGAGAGTCCGTAATGAGCTAATAGCAGTTTGCTGCCCTTTGCACTTTTGAAAATAATTTCTGTTGATTTTAGAACATTTTCTACAAAAAACAGTGTAACAGTTGAAACAGTACTTCAATGTGATGGCTAGGAACTGTGATCCATCTATACAGGTTTCTATCCAATCTGATGAAATGGTAAAAGATGAGGGGAAGTGGTTAAAAAAAAATTCTCAGTTGTCTACATACTTCATAGGACTTAACTGTCATTTTACTGCAAAGTAACACGGCTACCTTGTGTTTTATACCTAATAAACTGAAAATATGTATTTTCTATCGGTTGCCAAGTTCACAATTTACTTACTAGACTGTAACACAGTTGCAACTTAAGGATTGAACCTCTGCATTAATTTGGTACAATACCATTCCAGTGCAGGTTCGATAAAAAAAATGGTAATTGGTATGTGGATACAAATTAGAGTTTAATATCCCATGCAGCTGTTTACATCTGCTTAATTAAGTAGCAGTGACTTCGCATTAGCATTGCTATGATACCATAAATACACACAAGAGAAAAGGTACAATGATGTTAGCCGCCCTCTTAATGTGAAATCAATACAAGCTAGGTACTTTTTCTTTTTTAATGGAGAAAAAAAAAGTCTTCACGTTTAAGGAGGATCTTCAGGTCTGATACATTTGGTTTCGGCACTTGTGCCAAGGTTTTATAAAAAGACTTCTGCTCCTGTAGGCAGCCAGTTTAAGCAATAAAAGAAGAGCTCTAATGGAAAACACTAAAATATAGTTGGAAGTCAGCAGGTAATTTTGCTGTTTTAACACTGAGGAAGTTCTAATACTACACCTATGTGGCATAAACCCTTTGTTTCATGTATTTCCCAGCAGCTCTGGTGGTTTTGATTTTTGACTGAGGATCCCAAGAAGTGACACAGATGTGCCTCGGCTGGTATTTTGAGAGGTATGTACAATCAGGACAGGCCTTGGATTAACACAACATAGCAGTATAACAGAAAAATTGTATTTTAGTCAGAACTAGCAGTGTCTGTTAACCATCAGCATAAGAACACAACCTCAGTTGGTGCCATTTTTAATGATTAGAAATAATACATTGTCGAACAAAAAGTGAAAAAATTCCAGCGTGATACTTATAAACAAAGAACAAATAGAAAACAAAAAAGCTTCGGTTTTGCCTGGTTTATAGTATTTATAATACAACAGATCATTCGTCTGAGGTAATACCAGTAATAACTTTTTAGTCCTTCAAGGACTGCTCAAAAAGTAAGAACAGTGATAGTAACGCATGCTATGTAAAAAGCAAGACTTGATTGTTAAATCAAACAAACCCCTTGCCCTTTGTAGTTAGTTAGGGATCTGTGGTTGCAAGTATAAAACTGGAAATAAGTCTATACAGTAGGAACTACAGAACAGTAGATCCTGCGTGGCACGTCATTAGCCCCTGTCAGTACTTCGAGTACAGCTGATTATGTAAAAATCTGACATTTCAACAGAAAAAAGACTTTGTTCCAGAATAGCCCTTAAGAAATTTAGGATGCTGTTAGTTTGCATAAAATAGCCAAACAACAGATGAATTCAGAAGTCTGAATTTTGGCATGAGGTAAAACCATGTGCATTTATTTCATCTGCATTTTAGAGTCAGTAAGCATAAAATTAATGTTGACTGTAGTGAATTCAGTCATACAAGTGCAAGTCTTCAGCTAGAATGTATTTTATGGCAGTTTATTTAAAAAATGTACCAGTAAATCATAAAAGAGGGATCATGTCCATTTAACGTTTATTGAAGTATACAGGAGGATTTCTTTAGAATCAAATATGAGCATGAATATATGGCCAAACGTAAAATCTATCAAATTCAGTGAAAATTTTCTGACTTTAAATAGTAGCTGTAAGAATGACCAATATATATTCTTTGTTACAACCGCCCTCACTCTACAAGTAAAAAAAAATAATAAACATTCAGTAAACATTCTTTCCTAAGGTAGTTTCCCTTATATATCAGTGATTTATCCATTTCTTGTATACATAACTTTTTAAACATACCAATCAGTGGTTCTCACAATTGAAAAATAAAAGCACAAAAAAGTTTACACTCTTGTACAGGTAAATAAAAGATCATCTTGAATTAAACTGTATATCCTTAAGGGCATAGTATAGTTTCAATTTCATTACCTATTACATAATTAGCTTCTTACATACAAATATTGACATATTTGGCTTGTGCTTCAAAGCCTTTGTGTCTAGAAAGTCCATGTCAATGCAACTCATAACTTGAAATCAGTGGGGATATCTTTACTGCTGCTGGGTTTAACCTGTTCGTGCAACGAGGTCTCTTCTGAGCTTGTGGCACCGCATTTTTCTGTGGGGTCATCAGTGTCTGGATCCAACCCTTCTGGACAGGGTAGTTTTAGAAGTTCTTCCCGCAGCTGAGCTGTATGACGCTGAATATACAAAAAGAAGTCAGCGTGGAAGAGACCATAGTTAAAACATTACTTTTCACAATGTTAAGAGGACATAAGGCAAAAAAAGGATGAAGCAGAAAAGGTTTAAATGTACTATTTCAGTGACCGGATAAACTTTTCCCCTCTATTTAAGGATTGGTACTTTCCTTGTAGTGACAATTAGCAGGTGCTGCTAGGGACAAATGAAAGGTGGTAAACACAGCTGCAGCAAAGCAGCACATCACTATAAATGCTACACTACTTGTCTTGCAGTTGAGCCATATCCGTGGTCTGTGACCACAGCAGAGCTGGCTTGGACTAGGTAGGTGTCGTGGTTTAGCCCCAGACGGCAACTAAGCACCATGCAGCCGCTCACGCTGCTAAGCCATGACAGTAGGTCATACAGTCAGAACAGAAATTCATAAAGAGTTCATGGTCTTGATGAGCTCTCTTACAGAGACAGATATACAGAGATTTGTGTACTGATCATAGTAACTAACAGTAACTTCATTTTGACGGCCAGTCGCATTGAAAGAATACAGGTTGAGCAGTAGAAAAAAGAAGCCTTTCAATTTTTATTTTTTTTTCTCCTCAGGGGAAAAAACCACTGTAATGGTTATAACCATTGATAAAAGTTTAACACAGGGTAAAACTAATTGTAGTGGACCACAGTTTAATAACTGTGCTTCTCTATGCAAAAAGCTTGTTTTCTGAGAAGGAACTGGTAGTAGTACAGTTTTATCATGAACACCCACGCACCCTTAGAGAGAACAAAATAAACTCTCTATCTCTTATATAAGTATTTACAGAAAAATAGGCAGAACAGGTACAAAAGGAAAATCTAACTTGTAGAAAAAAATACCAAGGAAGCAGAGCACATATACACTTTATCTCTTGACAGTTGGGAAACTTAGGTTTGTTTACATGCTTTAAAGTTGCTGGGGTTTTGTCTTACTGCCATTTGTCATCTTTGGATTAAAGAACATAAAATTACAAAAGCAAGTCTCACCTTTAGAGCTGCTGCATGATGCGACATAGTCCTGCCTACCCGTTTGTCACTGCTGTACTGCTGTATGTCTGCTATCCATTCCTCACACTGAGCCATGATCTCCACTCTTTTCAAGTAAAAATGTTTGTGGATGACCTGCAAGAAAACATTGTGAATGAAAGAACAGTGGCTCAGAACCATATACTTTAGCAACGCAGAATTTGCAAGATCCCTCTGAGTCTAACTGGATATAAAGTGGGGGGGAAAACAGTATGAGGATGATTCAGCATTGAACCAGGTTGTAGATAAACTGTGGAATTTCTGTCCTTGGAGGTTTCCAATACCCAACTGGAAAAAGCCCTGAGGAACCTGGCCTGAATTCAGGTGATCCTCTTTTAAGGAGCAGTTGGCCTGGATGTCCCCTTCCAGTCTGTATGAATCTACGACTCATGTGCAGCCTGCCATCTCAGCATTCACTTGGGTCGCCTGGGTGAAGGGTAAATGAGTGCCAGACATACAGTATCACACCAGGGAAAAGAGAGTGACAGCAGAATGTTAGACACATGCTTCAGTTCAAAGATGTTCTTACTATGCAGGCAGTACCTACGGATGTTTATGTTTGAATAGGGGCAGGGTTACACAGATACAGTATTAAGGCTTTTATTGTTGGTTTCACAGTCCTATTTTATTAAGGAAGCATAGGTGGGAAGTATATGCATCATGTCTTCCCCTGTCACTAACCACTTGCTGCCTGAACAGAAGACAGAGGAGCAGAAACACTGTCAATGGTGTGGGCACAGGAGCCCAACACGCTTCTGCACAGAGAAGAAGGATCATACCAGCTGCTATGGAAGAGGTACTACAACTGCAGTTACA
This sequence comes from Phaethon aethereus, assembly GCF_964289735.1. Classification (NCBI taxonomy): domain Eukaryota; kingdom Metazoa; phylum Chordata; class Aves; order Phaethontiformes; family Phaethontidae; genus Phaethon; species Phaethon aethereus. The sequence goes on along the minus strand of NC_138576.1, from coordinate 93,727,837 downwards.
TGCCCTCGGCAGAGGCAGCACCTCTGGGGACAACTAGAATTCCCAGCAACAGTAGTTGAGCTGCCCCCAGTGTGGGTGGGAACCAGTATTTGATCGCAGCATAATTTTGGTATTTCTGTGCAGATTTGAGTTTAAAAAAACCCAAACAATCAATCCTCAAAGTTCTGAAACTTAGTGTTGGCTTTGTCTTAAACGGTTTTCTAAAACTCTGCCTGGTGAAAGAAACAATAAAATCAAAGAAATTTTATTGAGCACAGAGAGTTCTTGGCAATATTGCAACATAATTGACAAAATCATCTTTCCCTCTAGAGGTTAGAGAGTATAGCTATCTGTTTAAAGAAAAACTGCATATTGAAAGCATAATTGACTTCAATTCTGGATGCATTCTTTATATCCATAATGGAGCTTGGATGAACTCCCAAAGACCAGCAGTTTAGATCTCCTGAGCCTTCCTGTTATTTAAAACACCGAAGGGAAGACAGCTCAGATGTGTGAAGACAAAAGATCGGAGGGGCTGAAGGATGTACATTCTTTCTCAGACCAGAGTTTTCAGGATGCCTTTGCATTTATGTTACTGAACGATCATCATTGTTAAGGTTCCTAACACAACCCTGCAAAAAACCTGAAGGTCTTCACAAGCAGCTAGTCGCTCAGACATGTGCTCAGATGATCTGTACAAGAGATGCCCTTTCATTTGAATGGGGTTGCAGACAGAATCTAGTGTTATTCCAAAATTCAGCTATTGCATTAGAGAAAAATGTAATGCTTTCCAGTGCACAGTGTCCATGTTTTTGATATGCAAAGGAAAATACATGCCACTTTACATAACAATAGGGAATATGTATTCAGAGAAGATGAAAGGGAGTTCTTGTGTTTCACAAGCTGGTAAGGCACTGGGTAGGACCCCAAGCTTAAGCTAGTATGATTGTGTTTTTAACACAAAAGCAAGCTATCTCAGCCTCAAACTTCTCACAGAAGCAGGCTATTGTAGCTTCAGACTTCTCAGAATCTTGAGGATTTCATTGTACTGTCCTAATAGACCTCAGCAGAGGGAAAACCAGAAAATTGTATCTTGGGAAATGAGGAAAACTGCAGTCACCTAAACCAGAAGAAAACGGTTTGGATGCAAAGCATTTAAGTGTTGGCTGGTTCTCCTCCATGCAGCAGAACTCTTGTCTGTTCACAGGTAACAGAAGGGAGTTTGAGATGTTCCAGGATACCTCTGCAAACTGCCGTCTGCCTCTTAATGCTACTTATGTGCGTGTGGCTTGCTTAGCTTAACTCAGTCCTAGCTGCACACCACATTTAGAAAGCTGGTAGTTGTACTGTTTTCAACATCTGCCTTGTGGCAACGATGTTTTCAGCACAAATCCAAAACATAGCCCCATACTAGCTACTACGAAAAAAATGAACTCTACCCCAGCCAAAACCAGCATATTCACCCAAGTCATCTGTTCTTGGGGAACAACTGGTTTGCCACTGAATCACCACCATTTGGATACACCTTATTACTTTACCTTCCTGAAGAGGGGCAGGATGTCAGCTTACAAGCTGCCTTTCTCATACAAGTAGTAAAAAAGCTAAGCTGCAGAGTAAGCACAATATTGCTGAGATTCTTTTGAAGAGAAGTGCAGTAACAGCAGACTGGGATTAATTTACCAAATGCTATAATAGTGCATGTCCTTCATTTCTGTATATGTGAAAAGAAAGATGGAACATTATTGTCAAGGAGCCCACCGCCTTCTGGTATCTTCACTTGGTTTAAACTTACTGTAATTTGGCAAATTTTTTTACAAAAGGGAAATTGTTACGTTTAGCTAGAAAAAAGGACCTATTAGCAGAGGTTGCTTGATTATGTGCCACGATATTATGTTTACCATGGTCTTTGACTTACTGCATAAAACATTTAAGAAGTAGTTTAGAACAACCACCATGTTTTTCTCCATTAATTCAGGACACCAGAGTACACAGCACATCCTCTTCCATGTGCAGGTGGGTAAAATATTTAACTCCTGTCCTGCAGATGAAGTGTCTATGGTTTCTTATTCCATAAGACATAGGAATTTTAATGGAAAAAAGTTTTTGCATTCCAAAGGATGTTTTTGTGGACAGCAAGAAAGGGATGGGAGACTACCATCTCACTCACAGGGCACACTTAGCAATGTGCATAATCCTAAAATAATTATGCTTTTTCAACATCTTAGTTTTTAAGATAGTGTGACTGCATGAAGGTTAGTACTGCTTTTATCAGCATCCAAATGGATGCTGATAATAATCAAAAAGTATATATATTCAAAAGCATAGATTTCTAGTTTAGCACAGATGCTTTGTGGATCCTTCCATAAATAATGTGCAGTCTGGAATTTGTTGTAAAGTATTTTTCCAATCTGCATTGTTTTGGTGTATCCAAAGTGTTTCTTAATACTTGTTTCAAATTCATGTTTCTTGGAAAAATAGTTACTGCTTGCTCTGCGGACTAACAAATACCGAGTGCTCACTTTTAGGGCTGCTCAATAGTTTTCACAGGGATTATAAAACGTACCACCTGGCATTGAGAACAAGCCAGGCTGTATAAACCAGGTTTTATTAAGCTGTGCACCAAACCTCCTGACAGGACAGTCCCAACTTGTGTGCATTCCCCTTTCCCAGAAAGGAATCTGTGAAGTCAGGTGCATCCTCACTCACTTCGGTCTCTGGAGTCAGCTGCCCCAGGGAATACAGAGGAGGCTAAAACGGACATCTTCTGCATGATGTTTCCCAATAGTTACATTACTCTTGTCACTCAAACAAGAGAAGTAAATAAACAAGAGATTCACTGTGTTTCACAAAACCTACCTCCTTAAAACATGGCGATGGATTTCTGATCTGTTCAAGCATTGCCCACTTGACTGTGGCCTGCCGTATATTTCCATCATACTCTCTGGAGCTCTGGGTACCACTCGGGGTACCTCTTGATCGTTCATAACCCGGTTCATTAAAATACGGTTCTGCTACCAGTATTAGGGATTGGACAGACACTAACACCTGTTAAGAGAAGAAACTAAATATTAAAATTGTGCCACCTACTTGATTTTACAAATATCTATAGTTTTGCGTACCTTATATGCAAAACCACTTCTATGGCAAAGCACTGTCATGCTTTCAAACCAAAGCCATTACTACACAGAAAAAACCTAAGTCCTATGACTATGTATGTAGCTTCAACACTGAGAAAATGACAAATACAAGTTAAACAAAAATACAAATATAAGTAAAAGAAAATGTTTAAAGGAAGAGATGCCTGATAGTACCCTTTTGTGAAAGGAAGTGCATTTGTCAAGTTCTCAGTCAATAATTCTTGAACTTTTCCTGTGGCTGAGCTGACTAATTGTTCTGATTCTGAACTAGATGGAAAAGGAACAGGGAAGCGAAATGCAAACCACTGAAATTAATCTTGGTATACATGCTCTCCCATTTTTTCTTTCAAATGCATCCAATGGATTTAGGTGTGGTTTTAGCCCTTTAGTTTCATATTTTACATGTAACAGTATGTGTCATAAGCCATTAAAACAAAACCTCAGTATTTCTCTTGAGATAGCAAAAAAAAAAAATGTTTTCAGCGCTATAGCAACAAAGCACAAACTATTCAGTGATAAGGAAATGACAGTTTTCCCCCTTTCAATTTTATTATCAAGTACATGTGGGAATAGATGCTTACATACATACAAGGCATTAACTATATGGCCAAGTATTCCTAATATAAACAAAAGAATTAAATAGATACATAAGGCACTTAGGAATCCAAGTGTATATGTATTGCATATTTGTGATTTGATGCCTTTGGCCCTGTCAACTTGTTGTACTTAAAACTATTTTACATGCAAAAACGCTGTTCTATAGGTAGAAAAATATCACTGACTTCTTAAGAATTTCTTTTAAATGAATGATAGGTTTTAATTATGTACTTAGGACCAAATCCAGCACTAATTTTGGGGATTACAATTTTGTGACACAAACCTACTTCCAGAACTGTAAAGAATTCAAAAAAAGTTATTTGAACACTTTCATTTCCTCAAATATTGAAAAACTGATGATATGTTACATGCCAAAGAATGGCATTTCCAGCACCTGGCATACTTAGGTGCCAGACAGCCACTGCAGTGGATTAAAAATGTCAGGGCAGCTGTTTCTGGAAAAAACTCTCCTCCCAGCCTAGATACCATTTAAAGCTTGGAGCCATCCCTTAATCTGGCAGCCCAGTTTGTGAATTGGGATATGGATGACACCAGTCCTTCTTCTTCTTGGAGCACACAGAATGTACAGCTTACATCAGGTAGATACTCTGTCAGCGACAATTCAAGACTTTGGCTCTTTCACAGGGCAGTGCCCCAACAAACTAGGTAGTCGTGCTCTGTGCTTAAGTGTGGCATCCCCTCGGAGTTTCTCTTGTAGCAATGCCAGCACAAAAGCGTTCCAGCTTTCCATACTCCCTGTGATGCATTACTCACTCCACAGACACAATGCCAAACCAGCAACTCGTATCAAAGCAACAGCCCAGGAATCAGCTGAATGACCCAGGTTAATCCCAGTCCCAGCATCACCTCACAGAAACACACCCTTATTCCCTTTGGTGCCGCAACACTTTGTGTTTGTGTAGTTGCTGTGCTTTAACTACAGCACAGAAGGGCAATCTAGGGCAGCTAAATCTTTAGCCTGACGGACAGGGCGGGTGGCTGTGCAGTGGGAAGTGTGAACCAGCATCCTCCTTTGGGCTGAGAAGGAAAATTAAACAAGTTTCTCTGTTTCCCAGGCCGGTGCTCCAGACAGCTGCTGACACATGGTAGAGTGTGTACCATCCCACTGTCTCCTGTGCCTGCCACGCATTCCACTAGAAGCAGCCACAGCTATTTTGGGTTAGACTTAAAAATTGAAGTATGTATAAATGCATTAAAATATACAGAATGTGCCTCACAAATCAGGTTCCAGCCAAGAAAACGGCCACTTGTGACACTAAAAAAGGCAGAATATTAATGCAAATGTGCTATGCCAAGTACTTCAGGTAGCTAAGGTGTTTTGGTGATCTGTGGTCTTTACATGTGTCTGGAAGTAGTTGGGTTTTGCTTTTTAAAAATTTTGTATTTTAGAGACATATATATTTTTAAATAGCTGTGGTAGAGAAATTTGACAGTATGCAGCATTGTACTTTTTTGGCCTTAATAACCAGTTGTTACTTTCAATTAAATTGTAATGACTGAGAAACTCTAAACTGATCTTCCAGTTTCATTTCGGTTATAAAAGTTGATTCCTGAAGTATTTTGGGTGGTCTGACAATAGCTTCATCTTTAGGCCAGAAAAAACATATACTGCTTAATTCTTTCCAAGCAATTTATTTACTCCTACAGCTGTTTTCCATTTAAAAGCTACAAAGTGTTTTTCTCCCAGTATGGGGGAGACTTTTTCCAACAGCTTTCTTACTATTTTCAAAATGATACCCTAAAAACCTTTAAAATTGGAAGCTTAAATGCTGCTTGAGATTTCTAGCAATCAAATCTAACATTTTAATCTAAGAAAAAGGACTTTAGTGAAAATAAGACTTCATAATACTTGCACCTTTCTACACTGATTTTATAGTTATAGTCCAAAATTTCAGTCCATCTCTTGATTAAGAGGTTGTATCTTGGGAAAGTGACACTGTGTAAGGAACCACAACTTAGACCTCCAAATCCTAACTGTCCCTTGAAGGGAGAGGGAACACTAATGTCGCCAAGGATAGAAAAGGATAGAAAGAATAGAAATCCACAGTCTCTCTTGGACACCTGTCCTAGTGTTTGATCACCCTCATAGTGACAAAGTTCTTCCTAATATTTAATCAAAATATCCCACGTCTCATCTTGCGTCAATTGGTTCTTGTCCTCGTGCTCTGCATCTTTAAGAGGTGTCTGGCTCCATCTTCTCTACACCTTCCCCATTTAGGTATTGAAAACAGCGGTAAGATCTCTTTGCCATTGGTCCAGTCACTTTTTCACCCACTTATAATGCACATCTCACCGATATGGCTACAAGGGCACTCAGGGAGACTGCATCAGAGGTCTTGCTGAAGTCAAAGTAAGCTGCCTCCACTGCTCTGCCTTTGTGCAGAGTCAGTCACCTCACTGTAGAAGGCAAGCAGGTTAGGCACTGTTCACCCGCAGTAAATCCACGCTGGCTGTTCTCAATCACATTCTTGTCTTCCATGTATTTGAAAACAGCTTCCAGGAGGATTTGCTCCATAATCTTCCCAAGGAGTCAGGTGTTGCTGACCAGCCTGCAGCTCCCAGATCCTCTTCTTGCCCGACTTGAACCTGGGTGTGAGATTTGCCAGGAAGCTCCCTTGATTGATCTGACCTTTCAAAGTGGCTTTGCACTGACATCGGCTGGCTCCCTCAGCACCCCCTGGGTGCATAGGATTTGGTTCCATGAACCTCTGGGTCCAATCAGCTTGAATACTGTCTCCTCTACTGTGGGTAATTCTTCATTCTCACAGACCTTCCTAGTGAGGGCTCAGGGACATGGGAAAGCAAACCTTAGCCCTAAAGACATGACCTCTGCCTTTTCTATGCCCTTGTCTATAGGTTCCCTGCCCCACTGAGCAGCAGGAAAGCCTATGGAAAATATGTTCTTTTGCTGCCAACATGCTTACAAGAAGCTCTTCTTGTTGCTCTTTATATCCCTTGCCATTTTCAACATGGTCTGAGCTTTGGTTTTCCTAATTTTTATCCTGAATGCTTGGCCAATGTCTCTATTTCTAACGAGTAGCCCATCCCCTCCTTCTACCTTCTGTGTACTCTCTTTTTGCAGTTGAGTTTCGGCAAGGGTTCCTTGTTTGCCCATGCTGGCTTTCTGCCACTCTTGCTTGACTTCCACACACTGGAACAGACCACTCTTGAACTTTCAGGAGACTGGTCAACCAGCTCTCCAAGGCCAATTCCTGAACAAGCTGAAATCTGTTCTGCTGAAGGCCAGGGTTGGTAATTATACTACACTGAAACAGAAACTGTACAGTCTTTTAGGATTTGGAACAGAAAATGTACCTTGTGCTATGTAATAATTACTCCAAGGAAGGAATTAATTCAGAAAGCGCCATAGGAAATAAGCCACTGCAAGCTGTACTTTTATTTAATGTATGTGCTTATTAGTCAGTGCATTTCTATGACATAAAGCTGAAAATTATAAGGACTGTGTGTCCTAATAAATTTTGGTCTAATTTAACACTAATCGTTATTGAACACAGTATACCTATGCTTTAATTCCCTTCAGCTTTATTCCTCTATTCAGCTTACTTGTAAGACTTCGGAGGAGTACCTTTACAGTTCTCACTAGCATATTTCACTTTCTCATCTTTCTCAGTGTGGAGCCTGTGTTGTCTTCACCATCAATAGCTTGTAATAGAAAGTTCCACAAGGTGTTGCCATCTTCCAGTCTTTTTTTATTTCTTAAAAATAAAATACTTGAAACATCCAAGCAAAGTCCAGGCAGTGCAGGAATGAGCTGCACACATGAACAGCCACTCCTCAAGACAAGACCAATAAAAACACTGGTTGTAAAGAGCACTTTGAAGAACTTGTCTACTCTACAGTGTTTCTGTTCTAGTGTTCCACGGTGTTTCCTGGACATTTGTCTTACTTATGCTCATTTAAGAAAATCCTGGTTTAAAAGCACTAGAAAAAAGAATCCTTAGGACTGAGAGACCACTTACTACTCCTAATTGACAACTACTGAAGAGGAAGAAGAAACACTCACCTGCAAAAAACTTGATGTTTGGGGGTTCCATTTCTCTTCTGGCCTCCCATGCCATGTGTTAAGTATGCTTAAACACACCTGAAAAGGTGACATTATTAATACCACAAGCAAATCACTATGATAAAATTGTTCTCCTGGGCAGAACAAAATGTTAACATTACATTTACTTTTTTTGACAAACTTTTGTATAACTGCATTCTAAAAGACAAATTTGTTTCATATGAAACTAATTTTAAATGGAAGCAGATAAAAATAATGTGGATGAGCAAGAATAGCATGTTAATAAATGAACAAAGTAAAGTGGATTACTTTTCTTCAAGGAAAACCTGTGGATTCTAGTGGCTCCAAAACCAAATGAATCATGAATACTATCTGATTCTTTACTTTCCTCTTTACTGTTCCAACACTTATTGTTACAGGTTTTAAAGACATGCTTAAGCATGTGAAACGTGGTTTCCATCACATAAGACTATCAAGGAATTGAAAATATTCATTAACATTTATGACTGATCTGGACTTTAATCCAGATCTGGTCTATGGAGTTCTTGCTCCTTACCACAAAATAGAACAATCAAAGATAGGGAACACAGAGACACAAAATAAACAGAAGAAATTTAGAGGCAAATATTTGCCAGGACTTAATGTATCTTAGGCAAAGAAAAAAGGAGATAAAGTCTCCTGTATGAATTACACTCTGTGTCCATGTGAAGAGAAATCCCTGTATCTAATACTGGAAAGGGGCATTATAGTTTGTGAAAACAGGGAGCACGGGGAACCCATGAATGACGGTGGAATAAGGGAAAAATCTTAGCATTTAAATGGATTAAATGTTCCCACACACAAAAAAAAAAGCTGAAGGAGTGCCACAGTTATTCTGTGGGTCTGTGCTTCAGTGGAGACACACAGGTAGCCATCTCTGTAGCTCTGCAGAGAGTTTAATATGTGCTTATTTTTAGTATAAATAGAAGTTGCACCTCCCTGATAAGTACTTGACTCTGTTAGCTTTCTGCAGCCTTTAGAATGAGCCATAACATACCAAGGAGATGGAGGGAGGGAAGGGGGAAAGCTTGTTTGTTTTAACTTTTAATATTATTTCCAAAAGCTTTACTGTTTTTTTGTGAAAACGTCATTACGTACATATTTTAGAGTTACTTTTTATAAATAAAGGATACTGAGGTTAAGGAAAGCATTTATCTTCCCTCAAGTAAAAGCACTTTTGCATGGAAAAAGAGAGGGCACTTGGCAAACACATTCAGTTGCAGCTGATATGAAGCGTACTTTGTCCATGGAAAGGATCCTGGGTATTTCAGCTCGCCAAAATAGACTTCTGCTTGGTTAATTTAGCAAAGAAGATGGAAAAGAATGCCTTTCTAGGTCAAAATTACTTGCTTTTTGGTCCAATCCAGCTCATTGAAGGCTTTAAAAAAAACAATCGCCAAGACTACTCAGAAAGGAGATTATTCCCATTTGAAACTGTTAAATCACTCTTCATTTCAGTCTGAAGACCAGTTTGAACCAAACACCTTCCTGCAGTATGTTAGGAGCATCTGATCAGTTTGACTTCCTTGTTACATCTGTACACAAGAACAAGCTGACCTACCTTGCCATCATTGTAGAGGTTTGGATTAAATCTCACGCTGTGGCCTCCAGTTGTTTCCAGATTCACAAGTGGAGGGGAATTAGGATAGTCTTGTGGAAAATATACATCAAATTCAAAGCAACCATTTGCGTAAGGGGTGTCTGCAGGACCAGTAATGAGAACCTACCATTGAAAACAAAGACAGACAACAGTTTACAAAAAAACCCCCACCCTTATATTTGTCACACGGTTGAGATTTTCCTAAGTTATAGAAGCATTTTATTTCCACACGGTACTTATCAGAAAATACCGTTAGCTGTCATAATCATATGCAGGCTGTCAGTCTGTTCATTTGGATGCTCTGGGTAAGTGAAGCCCTCTGCCAATGTTCATTTCTCCAGAGTACAAATGGAAAGCAAAACAGAAGGAGCTAAAACTCTACTCCCTACTGGATGCTCTTAACAGAATTTTTCTTCAAACTTCAGGTCCAGAAATAGTCAGTGTACTTCTCTGTGCCTGTTGCTTTCAATTGACTTAAACGGTCGTACGCAAAGACACTCTTTGACCATAATGGAGTAACAAAATTAAACTTTTCCTTTCGGAACAGCTGAAGAAGAATGAAGCTTGTCCTGTGAGGCCTCCTTAGCTACCAGAGCACCCCTGGGGTAGATGGACTCTCCCTGCCCCCTGCCAAGTTAAGAAATTAAGATCAGACTCTAAAATACTACTACTTAACGTTAAAGTTTGGACAGCAGTTAAAGTACATGTGAAATAGTCCTGTTTTTAGTTAAGATTTAAGGCAACTTCTTAAACATTTACAATGCCTAGCTGAAAGAGGGAAATAAAAATAACTTTGGTGCTTTACCTTCATAATGTCAAGCCGCTCCTCATCACAACGCACAAAAACGCTGGATGAAGATGAGAGAGGCAGGGATGTTGAAAGAGTCACAGCTTCTTGAGCAAGACGTCGGGCTCTGGCAGCACTGTTGGCGTCACTTGCATTTTTTACCTGAGACATGTAGTGGTAATTTACTTTAAAAACCAATTTTCCATCATCATCTTCAGAAACCATTTCAAATGTATCTAGAAGACAAAAAAAATTTTAAGGCATTGGGAAAACAGTGAAGTTAATAATGGATTAGTCTTGGTTAAAGATTGTGACTACTAAAATCAGGAAAGTTTAATTTGCATTATACTAATGCAAAAAAATACATATTTTGTGAGTTAACCGTGATCACAGAAAACAAAGCATTAGCAGTCCCGGGTCGAATTAATTTCTGCAGCGAATTTAGAAGCTTTCATGTGCAACTTGTCAAACGTACACCATTTCTGATTTGGAAAGCTACCAGCTACTCCAGACCAGGAATATAATGATACTTATGCTAATAAGGGCATCAGTGTGAAGCAGAGTGCCAACAGTATTTACTTGTGTGGTGCCTGCAATGTCATTAAAGAATCATAAAAAATTATAGCGAAGCTAGTTTTCTTTAATCGCTCACTACACACAAGCTGCAGCACGGCTGCCAGGGTGAGAAGCTACCATTACAGATTTTCCCGGCCCCTATTCTTGGCATACGCTCCACAAACCTTTGCGAGGAAAATCCCTTACAAATACAACAGCAAAGAAATGCAATTGCAAATGCTGCCACTGCAACTCAAGAAATACTCATAGAACGTGTTTTTGCGATATTACAGCTCTTTTTGGATGGGGTACTATTTGTTCTTTACGAATTTTTTTTAAACACGTTCCCTTTACAGCCAAACTAAGCACCGATTCCCATCACATTTTCCAAATGCAACATATTGCACTCCATGAAAGGACACAATGAAGTTTACTCAGTTTCATTTTTAAAACACATTTTGATCTGAATTCTATGCCACTTAAAAAATAAAAGCTACATTAATAAACATACAGACACAGTCACATGATCTTTAAAAAAAAAATCGACTAACAGTTCAATATAAATTGAGGACTAAAAGACAAATCATTACTGGAATGAAAACATGAACACCATCCTTGAATTCATCTGGTCCCTTGAATTAATCCAGTGTATGCTTAAAACTTTTCTTATTAGTTCAGAGAGTGCGTTAGTTGGTAACCTGAAAGTACAGACTTAGATAATTTTCCATATGTGAAAAGTATTGGTGGTCACATAAACATTGGTAACTTTCTAAAATAATTAGGGATTCAGTGCAACAGACTGCGTATTTCTTAGGTATCTGCTTTCTAAGACACAAATATTCACACTTCTCAACCTACCGAACTGGAGTTTTTTCATGACAGCCACATACTTTTCTTCAAGAGACCGTAAAACAGACAAAGGCTTGGGCTTCACAGCAGCCTTTTTGGAGTATTCAGCCATCTTCTTTTCTGTTACACAGAGCGTAATGATTATTTTTAGTTAACCATGTAATTTTGAGATGAATAAAGCAAGGACTTGGGCATTATTTAATGTGAAATGAAATCTAATGGTGACATCATTTGCAGAGAAGTCTGAAAGCCGGGGATCACTCACAACGTACAAATCTGTTTTTCACACTACTGTGTATTCCATTATCTGACCAGCTCGAAGTAAATAAAGATTGTTATCTCAGCTCAGAAATAATTCATGACTCCTGCTGCTATGAATATTCTTCTATTCTTTCTTCTAATTTATTTTTTAAAATTTAAAATAGGAAGTATGACACACGCTTGTGTGGATGGACATTCACACATGCATTCTTGAAGCATTCTCCAAAATCAGGAGCTGATTATACACAACTTTTTAAAATCCACTGCACCGATTAAGCTACTTAATCTTTACTAGACAACCAGATGGTCCTCTGAATGTCTGCAGGTTCAATCCATGACTTAGATTTTTGTTCTGCATTCATCTAGTTAAGAGTTAATCAAATTCATAAGGTTTAGTTTTAACTGCAAAGACTTTACTATGAAAGGTCATGTATGTCGCCTTCTGCCAAGGCGGGGGGGGGGGGGGGGGGAAGGTAAAAGGGTGCCACATAATTGTGCTGAAAGTCATGAGATGTACTCTCACTTGAATTATGCTGTTTCCTGATCAAAACGTTTCAGACTACCACAAGATTCCAACGGCCTTTGAAAATGTAGTCAGTGGTTGGGGGCAGGAGGGAAGTATTTTTTCTTGCTTTTAAGCTAATTTGGAAGTTACCTGTTAATGAATGTATTACAAATAAACACTATACGGTATTTATAAAACTATTTCTATTTTACCTTGGTTTGCTTGGCGCAAACTGGTGGTAGCAGCATAAACTATCTCCGCAGTCTTTTGGATGTCTGGTACCAAAAGTGTCAGTCCCTCTGGCTCCTGATCAGAAGTGTCTGGTTTTACTCCTGCTTTAGCTTTGTCTTTTTTAGACCTGTTTTTGGCAAAGAAATAGGATATTGCATGAGGGAATATTTTTCACCCTGTCATATGGTACTCAGCCTATTTGTCAACAGGGGAAAATGCCAAAGATTAAAGATCAAGATTAAAACAAGTTTTCTGAGAGGGAATGTCTCTGTGGATCTCCGGGTTAATCACCCAATGCAGCGATCAGCTGTGACAATACACAACACACGGTTTTGATTTGATATACAGAAATACATCTGATATGAGGAGTAAAAAGTATGAAGACAAAGCCAGTGATACCAGTATACTAGTTTCTGCTTCAGCCATTTACTGGTTTTGGTTGTTACGCCTGCGTGCTGACCTTACATTGGCAAACTTTCAAATACTCAAATAAGCTTACGAAATCAGCGGAAGAACGATCATGGATGTGCACTTCATCCACCCACGTAGATCCTGATGCAAAATCAAGTCCTAAATAGGTAATACAAAACTCTTTCCACAATACAGTAGCGGTTCTTTCAAATACACTAATGGTAAAACACTAGGAAACCTCCTGTAAAAGTTCACTGTATGTCTATGAACTACAAACGAAGCATCACAGGAGAGTGGGTCAAAAATGAAGTTTGTGTCTCTCTGCAGTTCTCTTCTGGGCTATACATTTAAGACCTTTTATTTCAATTAACAGTTTAATGTAATATAATTTTAAAAGTCTTACAAATACAGAAGGTGCCTATGTTATACTGGATGTTATAATCAATGTATTGCAAATTAAAATGTCAATTTAGACACGTCAAATTTTATAACTAAATCATTTCAAATACAGTATATACTAACACTGTTGTTTGATAGAAGCTAATTGCGCAGCAATTTAAGATACATTTAAATATTTTGATTGTGATAATCCAGTCTTTACTAGCATATTTATTCAACTGTTGAAATTAAGACATGGTGTTTGATAACACTGTAGCCTAAATATATATATTTAAAAGCTGCTATGTTTTAAGAACTAGCATAAATTTATATTGTTATTCTGCAAAACTTAAGAGATGTTATCACTAACAGCCCCCAAATTATTTTACTGTAATTCCTGTATTTTTTTCATAGAATCATGGAATCATAGAATTGTTTGGGTTGGAAGGGACCATTAAAGGTCATTTAGTCCAACCCCTCTACAATGAGCAGGGACATCTTCAACTAGATCAGGTTGCTCAGAGCCCCATCCAACCTGACCTTGAATGTTTCCAGGGGTGGAGCATCTACCACCTCTCTGGGCAACCTGTGCCAGGGTTTCACCACCCTCATTGTGACACATTTCTTCCTTATGTCTAATCTAAATTTACCCTCTTTCAGTTTAAAACCATTACCCCTTGTTCATTTTAAGATCCAAACCAGTTCAACAGCCAAGAAGCACTGGTTTTCTCTTTCACACTACCATACCTAGAAGCAAAACAGAAAGCTATCTACACAAGAAAAATTAGCAGTTTAATGCTTTGATGCCCCAAACATATTTTAGCAACTGCCAAATACCGTATCCTTTCTGTATTTTAATCTAGACCGAAATAATGCGTAAAGAATCAGTCTCTAAACTATTCAATAGAGGTGATTACAGTAATACTGAAAGTCTTTTTCCTGTACCTAATCAAATGAGAATATCCCTAGAGTGCATTAATAACAAAATTCATTACTCCAGCATGGTATATCTTCCCTGTTCCAGATTTAATCCAAAAAGGCACTAGCCTGTTATTGACTTCAAGCAATACTGAGCTTTCAGGTGCTCAAAGTCAGGAGGAAAGCATCAGAGCCAATGGTGCTTCAGTGTTTGAGGAACGGTTTAAGACTAAGAAGCTGCAGCTTCCTCCCCCATTCCTACTTTCCAAAGTCTTCATCACTGCCTTTTTCCTTGTGGAAATCTAAGCCAATATTTTAAAAATAACCCAAAAATGTATATTTAAGCCCATCAAACTGCAGTCATACCTGTTTTAACACCACAGACATGCTCGTAGCCACCAGTCCCACGACAGGTGCACCGATTTAGAACTGCTTGCTGTTGATGTAGAATCCTTAAGTTACCTGCTACAAAACCCCTGGAGAAATTTTGACTAAAATGAAATGTCTGTGGGCTTATCCAAGAGAGATGCGTGAAAAGCAATGAAAATGTGATTGGTGAAGATACTGAAAGTAAAATTAATTCTTACAAGTTTATTTTCAAGTCAGGTATCTTCTAGGGCTTTTACCTTCCACATGGTTTTACAATCTAGACTACCAGCCTTTTCCTCCTACTTGGTCTTACATTGAAACACAAATTAAACGATGGGCCTCATTAGACGGAAGGCTTAACCACATGCTTAAAACCTCCTACAGATACACTGAGTTACTGACAGCAACTACCTAAGCAGACAAGGAATATATATCTAGCTGAAGACGTAGGAAAAGGAGACATCTACTCAAATGCAAATTCTCAGTACCAGTAATAGAATTTCTGCTCATTCCCCTGCTGTCCGGACAGTTAACACTTCAGCACTTTTCAACTATTGCAAGAGAACATATTTTCTTACTTGTTCCTTTTACCACCAATACAACTATTCTGTCCACAGTTACCCCGAGAAAAATAGAAAAAAACCCCACCACTCCTCAGAATGTAACTTTTATATCAAGGGTTGGCAGAACAGCTCTACCTGTAAAAAGCTCTGTAGGTATCTGGAGTTTGTGTGATGGTCTACATCACCGGGCTGCCTAACTCCCCAGTCAGGCCAGAACTCCAACTGCATAAAAGCAGTTTAGGGAGCAAAGCGCAGGAGAGATTCCACCTTGGACACAAGAAGAAACCAGGTCTCATATTTGACATTGATTCTGCCAAATCAGGGATTTCAGTCAGTTTCTTTATGAGTGTAAGTTAGCTGACATCACAAAACCCCCACAAGACATACTGCCTTATCAACATTTAGTTTCCTCACACAAATCGTGCCTGTATATTCTAATGATTAGGGGAAAGATAATTTTTTTCTCTCTTTTGGGGAAAAACCCAACTGACACTGCCATAACTTATGAGACTCCTATTAATGATTAACTCCATTTTTTCTTCCCCCATTTTGCCTTCCTACCCTTGTCCTTGTTTGATTCAAATCTTTTGCTGTCTAACTAAGAATACCAACTTAGCATGATTAATCCTGCACCGTTCGTAAGATGTCACCACATGACCTTCTTTCCATATTTAGTGTTATACGCAATTATTTGGAGATATTTAACAATACTTTACAGCTTGTCAGTTTATTTGCAGTCAACATATGGTAAATCAAGTAATTCCCTAGACTCTAGATCGGCAAATCTGTCAAAGGTTCCCCAGTGGTATATAGTTTCACTCTGATGATAATCTGTGAAGTTCACATGGTTTTCTCACCTCTAGCCATCTGAGACAGAACTGAATTTCAGACATGAGCTATTACACTTGACTTTGTATTTCTTTTACATTAGAAGACCACAGCAGCCCTTTCTAAAATCATATCCTTACGATACCATTTATCATGACTATTAAGTAAATGCAATTTAAAGAAAATTAGATTAGGTACACTATAAAGTGCCATCTTCATGTGAAACAGCTCTGGAACTGCAGATGGAGGTGTGTAGCTGGTCCATATACCCATCCCCCCAATTTAAAAATTGGCCTGGAAAATCTAAAAGTCTATACAGTTTCCTAAACTATGTCGTTATAAAAGAGGAGACACCAATGTAATTCAAAGCCCTGTGAAAAAGTTGAATAAGTTTTCCACGTAACTGATGCAGAGATGAATCTTACAACACCTGGAGAAGCAAAGGTAAAAGACTCTTGTGGCCTCTGTAAGCCTGCTGTGGCCTGTCAGCCTGCTGTATGGATCTTAAGTAATAACCATTTTAACAGGCTTTGTCAGGTTTGGTCTTGGAGGTGGGAAGCAGGACTTTCAGGGCAGTGAAAAGGACAAAATTACAGCAATACCAATGATTTTTTTTTTAGTCCCCAAACCCATTTCTTAGTGTAATCTGCAACACATAGTATTACTTTGTGTGCATGTGAAAAAGCAACCTGGTAACCATTCTACCATTTGTGAGCATGTATAAATAACATGGACAAACAAAATTATTAGTTGAGAAAATATCATACTCCCTTCTTGGTATCACCTCCACCTTTACACTGCTGCTGCACTCCTGCCTGGATTCACAGCCGCAGCAAGCTCCCTCCAAGCTGTGTGTGATAACACAAGTTTTTCAGAGGGACAAGTCCCTCGAGAGAGGGAGTTGCTGGGAATTACATGGCTTTCCCCCCAAAAATATGAGTGAGAAGATGAAATACCAAAATTAAAGTGATAAAGCCAGTAAGATCCTTCCCTGCACTCTAGCAGCCTGCATAAAAATTTATGTATGCAGATAAACTAACAGTGTTATCAAACTCTTAATTTTTCCCAATGGTATTCCAAAGAAACATAAGAACCAATAATACTCATAGATAATAAATTAAGATAAAATATATAGCCATATGAATATTTTGTTGTAAATTTTCTCTATTTTTTGGAAACATTTTTAAAGTCTGTGTTATACTGTACATTTCTTTCCGCCAAGATTCTGCATGTGAAACAAATTTAATACAGTCCAAACCTTTATCTAGACCTTACAATTTTCATAAGGAAGGAGGAGCCAAAAATTTAATTTACACTTAGAAACTTCCCTATATGGTTTTTCAACCATTGAAGAAAAAGCAGAAAAATCATGTCAACTCATATTTAAAGGGATGACAGTCACTAATATATTTGGCTAGAAGAGACAGCAGTGTACATGCTAATAATTTAAGCCATTAATTTAGCTTGTGCTAGAAGATGACAGCCTTCTCTTCACGCTGTGCTAGACGAATAATGAATGATATGCTCCCAAGGCAACTTTAATTTTTAAAGCTAATACTGATAGTTACTCACCCATGCCTGATACTTAGAGGTAAACGTGATGCTACAGACTGATACCTTTATCAAAGTATTCACAAAACAAAGCCAATGAACCATTCAGCCCCTCGGTACTACAGAGATGGTTCTTATAGCAGAATTCTGCTCAGTTTTACACTGACGCTCACTGTGTTGGGATAAAACTGCCGCAGGTTTGCAACCGTGGTACCACTCGGCCCTTATGGTCCCCCACCCTCTGTAGGCTTCCACAGGTACCAATTGAAGTTGTTCCTTCCAGTAATTCACAGATTCTTAAACCAATCTCCTGAAATCAGGCAGAACAAGCAAGGGACCCTGCCTTTGCAAAGAAACACTGGTGAAAGCTAGTAACTTCCTCTGAGATGGCGCTGCATACTCCTCCTTGGGGTTTCGAGCACTGTATTTACAGACACCAAGCTGAAGCACTCCAAACCAGCAAAGGCTGCAGGACTGCTCCCTGCAGCCAACCATCAGCTCCGGACGTGAGCTTGAGAGTACTGCAAAAGAAACCGACGGTTGTTTTGTTGTTTAAAGAAAAAGAAAGAAAAAGACATTAAAACAAATTAGGCCTCAATTCTTGGAACACAATTTTAAAGAAAAATTTTTGTTTGCAAAATGCACCATTTCACATAGAAGTTCTGGAAGATTAACAGCGAAGACAATGAAAAGCCATAGCTTTTCATTAGCTGTAGCATTTCATAGCCATAGGAGAAGCATAGTTAGGAATTTTAGACATAGGCATGCTATACTCCACATTACACAAATAAGCCATCAGCCTTTTGCCAACTTTCACAATTTGCCATGAAGCTCACCCAGCAGATGGTGCTTCAGACGAGCCCGCTTCGGTACGCAGCAGCAGTCTTCTGCAGCAAGGCGCTCAGCCATCATGGCAAACAAATGTCTCGAACTCAGCCCTTGTGGGAACCCATTACACCAACCTGACCACTCTCAAATTAGTGATGGCTTTTGACTCCTTAGCAGTCCAACAGTCATGCAAAATCATCTCCCACCTAAATCTCCATTATTCAGAATTTTCCCAATTTTCCAATAGATTATTATGGCCTTTGAAAGTAAATGAAATCAAATGCCAAGTGGAATCCAAACCCAAAAATGTTCCCCTTCAAATTCTGGATCCAAGTGGACACTCTGGCTCAAACATGGAGATGACATTTGGTAGACATGCAAGTAGAAAGGCTTGTTCAAACAAAGGAAAGTTGTGTCTTTGAAAGCAGATGCCATAATTATGTTGTTGTTCTTGCATTTGACCTAAAAGGGGCAGCAGATTGTCCCATTTAAGAAATTCATGCCAACACTTGCTTCTATTGCTGGCAAACCTTCAACTAAAATGCTGAGAATTAAAACCTTCCACCCCAATGATTCCAGGCTGTCGGTGTTTTCATCCTTGTCTATATGCTGCTTTAAAGACAAACAGTATTATGCTTAAACCAAGCAGTGAAAGACAAGATTTCTGTTTGTGCTGATATATCAAAGTAAAACAAGAAAATTGTACAGATAACGTAACTGAACCAACCATGGAATTTTTATCAAATTCATCAATTATTAAAGTAATGACGACTGTGCTTCTAGAATTGTTCTTAGTTTTCAGATCCTAAGTTGACACTGAAGAACTAGTCATACCACATTTTAATTTTACCAAAGACTAGTAGTCATGTGCCATTCTCACAAAGAAACTTGTTAGACTTCAACCTGGGTAAGTGACATGAGAAGATACAGCTTTCCATGCCCATTAAATCTGAGGCTAACAGAGCCCAAAAAAATGTAATTGTGGTGGTGAATTTTATACATACATCTATTCTGGAAAGGGATTACAAAGCAGCCAAATGTATTTTCTGTTTTAAGCAGATGACATATACTGTGATTTACATAATATAGCCAGGAAGCACAAGCTGACGTTTATAGATGGGTATCCAACATGAATAACTGTTATTTCTTTCCTAATTCCATTTCTTTTGCATTAAGTCAGCAAGAAAAATCCCACCACAGGTACATTACATGCTTGATATGCAATACTAGCAATCTCAGTCAAGAAGGATTAGAGAAAGTCACAGGTAAAGTCCTGTCCACCAGGAGTTACTAGAAAGAGTTCCCAATAATGAGATACCTGCTCAGATAATCTCTCAGATATTGGTTGGTAAATATCGTCAGTTTACAGTGGGAAGAAGAACATTCAACAGATGCATTTTCCCTTCTTTTCATGATGTTTCAGCATATGCTTAGGGACAACACCAAGTTTTGCAGGGAAGGATGGATATTATTTCCTAATAGGCCATCTTTAAATTGGGAGCAAGTAAACAGAATCGAGAAACCAATTAATTGCTGGAAGCAGAAAGTTATTCAAAGAAAGAAATGAAAATTTATATTGCAGCATTTGCTTTTCCAACTCCTTCAGTCAGGGCAGGAAAGGATGATTCAGCTGTTAAACCCTCCCTCAAGTCCTCAGTTCTGGAAGCCAGAATGGTTGGAGACATATAGAAACAGGGATGGAAGGTCAGTTGTGAAATCCGTACCAACTGTAGCACCTCCCAGAGGCAGGAGGAACTGGGAGGCATGCCGGCCTTCCTTCTTTCCGTGTGTGCAAGTCTGCCGACTGTCCCTTCAAACAGCAACCACATGCAGCACCGACTTAATGGGTCAAATGACTAGAAACCAGGCCCTCTCAGGCTTGTATCCTGGCCTGTGAGCCGTAACAGGAGTGCAACATTCACAGAAGGTGACAGTCAGATCTCAGCGATAGTGGCATTTCTGAAGATGAGATGCCATAGTTTTGCAGAGTGAGAACTGATGATAAAAGCAACCATAAAGTAACTGTGTGAATCACTGAGAAGTGCTCTGAGAAGAGATTTTGACCTTTGGAACAGTCAGAAAAGCAGAAGAAATATCAGTAAGGTAAAAGTAAGCAGTTTTGCCAGTTAAAATAATACAGAGCTGCATTGTATTTATCCAGAATGTTCAGTTTTTCTTTGTCAAAGGAGACTATTTAAGAGGGGGAACTGATTTAGCAGTCTGGGTGCTGGTTGTTACTGAGTAGAACAGGAAGACGACTGCCACCCTACATTTTATTCTTCTCCAACTTCTATCGCCCAACCAGCCGGGAGGATAATAGAACAACAATACAGGTTTGACAAAAGCACAACTGTCTTGTAACTGTGGACTACACCAAAATCATCAAGGAAGAAAAACAGCCAACAATTTAGACTGGGCTCACACACTCCCTGGAAGAGAATCTGTCCTTATTAGCACCTTTATAAACTCCCTTTTCCAAAGGGAGTTATGTAGAGGGTGGACTATGGTTACTGAAAGAAATTGTCATTCATGGTTTGTCTGTATGTGTGTCCTTAAAAAGTTGGCTGAACTCTGGAAGGTGTGCAGAACAAGCTCTTCCAGCATTATACCGCATGCTTACACAGCCCAACGGCATCACAGCTGACATGGGATATTCCCGTACTTTTCCATTTGTTTGCTAATTGCTCTGCTGAACCGTCAAACACAGAGTTTCTCTCGGAAGAGACTGGAAGACCTCAAAGCCTGGCATGGATGGCTCCAGGGCGTTCCTTTGTAATTTCACATCATCTTTAGCATACCGGCTCGCCTCTGACGCCTGTGCTAATGGACAAACGAACTGTCGTAAAGTCACCAATGCATGGAAGCATGCTTTTCATATGTAGCACCAACAGATACCACTAGTCAAAAATTTTCAACCATCTCTATACAGTTTGTCCCAATAACAAAGTCCCAAAGTCCCTTAAATAACAAGTCCCAAATATTTTGCCTCCTGAACCTTATTCTTCCTGACAGAAGCCAAAGGCTTCTCTCCGGACAGGTTAGCCTCTGACAGAGAGTTCATTGAGGAACCTGGTCCTTACTCAATTGGTAATGCAGCAAGGAGCATACAGAAAATAGCTGCGACTTTTCTTGTAAAAACTACTGTTTGGTTTGGCCCTCCCCAGTCCCATTCTTTACAGAATAGGCTTGTTCACCAGCTCCCAAGGAATGCTCCTGCCTTCAGACTGACAGCAGAAAATACACAGTCCTACAAACAGAAGATCCACCTCGTTGAAAAGGGAAAGAAATATAAGAAATACTTGAAATTCTTCAGATTCTTCACCAGCAATTCTCTTTCTAATCAGGAGGCAGTTACTAATGAAGAGAGAAGAGTATTCAGATCTACCAGCTTCTCTGTGTCACACAAAGAACTCCTTGTAAATAGCACAGAATATATACATATAAACATAAATCTAGATCAGATAGTATGTTCTCACTCTGGACTGCAGCACCTGTTCAGGTAAATATACAGAACTGCATCTTCTTTCACTTCTATATTGATAAAATGTAAGTGCAAAATACAGTTTAAAGGAAGTTTAGGGACAGTAAAAGTGATTACCTCAGTCGGTTGGTATAGGTATCTACACAAGTCTTCATTTTAGCCAACAAAGTCCCAACAGAAGCTTGTGACTCCAACTGTTCTTCTTCCTCTTCACTGTTTTCTCCCGACAGAGGAAGCAGCAATGGTACCATCGACGTGCAGGATGCAATAGCACGGAGTAATTCCAGCAGGGCTCGGTAAAGGGGAACGTGTCGGGCCATATCCAAAACTAAGAGAGAAAAACAGTTAACAAAAATTACTAAAATTGAAAATGACCCTTCCGCTCTTAGTACAGATATTTTAAATAGGGAAGCTATTTAATAAGTATTAAAATATTAATGACATTTAATGATAAAATACAGTATTTTATAATACCAATTTATAAGTTACGTTTTGATGGACTTGTCCAGAAAAAATTGGATAAGATACCTGAAAGCAAAGGTTAGCAAAAGACACAAGACGACAAAAGTGCTAACAGGGAACAGAACAGGATTATCACACGCTATATTAATTTCTAGTAGCTTAATATACAATCCTGGCTCAAGTTGTATGCCAACAGTAATCGCAAACAAATATCTATGGAGGAAAAATTGTAACCTATGGTGCAGCAGGGTAGCGTTTGCTGATTCTGAAAGCATAAGCATTAATAAAGATTTTCATATCACCCATCACCCACTACTTATAGTTCTCTTCTCATTTAGGAAAATTTGTCTGCATTATTGCAGGAATATTTATGGTCATGAAATAAATGACGTTATCCACCGCAAAGCCTAGCTCGCTTTTTTTCATGAAGAAAGTATCATTTTAAAAAACATCACGCATTCTTCAGAGCATGCAAAGGCTCTGAAGAAGATGCAAATTTTATCTGCATAGATAAATAAGCATAGATTAATAAGAATATATATTAGGTAGGCAAACCTCACTGTCTTAGCCTTGCTCAGTGTGATGTATATGTATTATAGAAGTAACTGTGAGTAGAATGTAGATACCGGCTTCTCTGACTAGGAAAGAGAGAAAAAGACACACAATTCTAACGGATTCTCTAACACCACATTGTTTATTTTCCTTTTCCACTTGCTTGGACAAATATGTAATGGATGTCATTTCAACTGACTTGGTATCATTAATAGAAATCCTGAAAATGGAGCAATACACAGATACTTTAACACAGCTGCTTCCTCTGTCCCTAGGACATGCTATTTTTAACCTAGCTGCAGAAAAAAAATTGCTCTAGTTCTAAGTATTTACAAATGGCTGAGTTTATGATAAGTTTATGCTTTTTCCAGCACCATCTCCCCAAACAAAAAGCCCCTGACAACTCGCATCAGGACAGAACAAAGCATAGAACAACTCTTTAATGTTTCATTTAGCACATCTCGCCCTCCAAGCTAAAGCATACCACAAATTTTCACATCCCCTCACCAAACCCTTAGCTCTAAATACAGCACAATGGGACAGTATAAATAGCCAAGCAAAATTCAACAAGCAGATTTATCCAGGTCTAAAGCTGGATTTACCTCTACCAAGAGTTCTTTGATCAACAGCTTGCTATTCATAGTTTGAAACTATTACAATGGCACAAACTCTTAATTGGGTGAACTTCTGTTGTGTTGAACAGGAAGAAAATTTACTGAAACAAAGCAGTAATCTGTCAGGTCTGGTATTTATAGTATCATGGCTCTAAAAATATCCTGTGTCAAAATATTCCATATATTTAGAGCAAACTCCATTGAATTTAAACACTGGCATTAAGAAAACCAGTTTCAATTATCTGTCAATTCTTACTCTTTATTGATCTATCTATCTATCAATTGCTTATGCTTAGTCTCTAGTCAACAATGATTGCCCACAGAAAAATCCCCACGTGTAAAATGGCCTTAAAATAAACGCAAACAGATCTCATGATGATGTGTGAATAAGGAAAAAAAAAAAAGGGGGGGGGGGGAAACGAGTGTGGGGGGAAAGCAGAGCAAAAGAAAGGGAGAAAGGGAGACCATAAATCCCCGTAGTGTAGACCTCACCAGAAACCACCTCCCACCTGTAGTGCTTAAGATCAAACAGTTCTTCAGTTAAATCAATAGCTGTTTATTATGAAGATAGTGAGTGAAGGAGAGATATGACCTCTTAGATAACCATTTCACTTCTGGAAAGATCTTATTTATTTATTTTTACCATGAAATATTCATAAGGCCAGAATATATAATTGCAAATCCTTCAATGCTTGCTTGCCCTCTCCTTTGCTAAATGGATACTTAAATTCAAAATTACTGTCAGGAGGGAAACTGAACTGACGTAACTTTAAAATGGGAATGTTTTCCAGAAAGATAGGAGACATTTTCTGGTTTTAGCAGATGCAACTCACTTGCACTGCTCTGCAACTGTTCCCATGTGAAACAAATGAAATGCATTCACTTGGTTTCAATTTAAACAGTCTTTCAGGGAACAACTACCAATTTCTTTTTCCTTAATGCTAGACACTTCTGAACTCAGTTTCTTGATATCATTATGTGTCTTACACTATTTTAGTCCAAGGCCTTTATTATACTTACTATGGATTATGACCCGCGCAAGTATGTTTGTCCAAAATGCCAGAATTCTCCCCCATCCCCAATCTAAATCCTAAAAATGTTTATCAAGACTGGATATATGGACAAGTATCAGAAAAACTTGCTGTAAAGAACTCAAAACTGACAAATTACTGTTTATTACCTTTATTTGGCAGTTCATCTGCTCCTTGTGCTTTCAGCTGAAAGAGGATGCCAAATTGACTACAGTATATGTTTTCTACAGATACAGCTCTGCTTTCTGAAATAGGTTAAGACGACTTGAGCTTTTTTTCAATCTCTATATTTACATGTAATTAGACATTCCAAATTGGATAACGCTCAGTTTTTAAGGCACTACGTTTAAGCCGCTATGACCACAAGACACTCCTTTTTAAAATAAACCCCTGGCCCAGATCTACTGTTTGCTAACCCGTTCATGTCCTCCTGGTGTGGCCGGCTGCAGCTACAGATGTCCTAACAGCACCCTTCTGGACTGACAGAGGCTTAGCAAGTCCAGCAGCGTTCCAACTGGAGCCTCAGTGCTCAAGCTGTACCACTCAGACTCCGTCACCACCTTTACCGATTTCAGTGCTTGCAGCATATTTAGTTAGTTGGGATTTACGATAGACATCTTCCCTTTAGGTATTGTTATGTATATATTTGAGGAGAGTATTTCAGAAATATAAATGACACAGCTTTGTCCTGTAACAAAATCCTTTAAGGGAGTGAATTAAAATACTAAAAACACAAAGAAAAATTTAAAATACAAATTGCAAATTAATGAATCTTATTTCCATCAAATAGAAGCAATGGAATCTTTGGACTATCGTGCTAACACACAAGTCTTACCAACTAAGACGCCAGCAATTTGGATTTTAAGCAAATATAAACTTCAATGAAGAACAAGCGTTAAAAGTAATCCACTGCTGTCTTCAAAGTTGGGAACAAAGTTGGAACTTTTTTCTGCCTGACCAAATTGGGCAACACAGGTCTGGCATAACATTTTACTCAAAGTAGCTTTTTGTGTAGGAAAGAAAATCCAACCATCGCAAAATAGAAACAAATACTTTTGCTAGCAGCAGAGCTATAATTTCAATAGCAATAGCACATCTTAAGTATATCAGAATTTTTTTTTTATATGTGTACTTCATTCGTATAAGAAGGTACTAACAACATTTGAGTTCTATGGGCATGCACATAAGCACACCAAACTGCAAATACACAGCATTCCTAAGAAAATGAAAACAGAAGATTAACATTCTTGGCTTTATAAAAATGACAAGATGGATATATTATCCAGGATTCTCCATTATCCCAAAGTCAAAAAAGTTTATTTAATAATGACAAATATCTTTTCCAAACAGCTCAATTTGGTGCTCTCAGACTCCCACACTGAGTATGCCTGGGCTGTCCTGGCTGTTAGGCACGCGCAAACTGTGGGGTCTTTCACATCTGTCCATTTCCGCGTGTTTGTGCTCCCCAATTCTACGGGGCAGTGAACTGCTGAGGAAGGTCCGACCCCCTGTACCAGGGACCAGTTCAGAAGGTCCTCCTTGTTGACTCAAACAGAAATGCTGCCCGAGAGAGCCTATCTGAACATTTACTAGGTTTCCAGAGTATTTCTTCAAATGGCTACTGTATGCCACATACTTACATCAAAAGAGAGGTGAAGATTAAATTATTTTATTACTAGACTCAGAGCAGGGATTTGCACTCGGTTTTTATCCTGCTTCCTTCTCTGCCTTAAACAGGGCCGGCAGGACAGGGCTGCCGGGCGACAGCATTGCTGTCTCAGAAAAGGCTCCAAAACCAGTGCCTGGAACGTGGCTTTTGCACCGCCTGACCCAGCCTGCTTCCCCCGCAAGCTTCCTATGTGTTTCTCAACTTGCATGCAGTAAATACGCATCAAGGCCTCGCCTTTTGTCTCTATCAGCAGTTAACCAGTTCAAACAGTGGAGCGTGAAGCAGAGCACAAGCTAAAAACTGCTGCCGAGCCTGAAGCGCGAGCAGCCAGCTGCAGGAGACCGGTAACACAGTCCCTCACCGGTGGCTGGGAGGTGGCTGACACAGCCCCGGGCGAGGGAGCAGGGCCGGGAGGTGACAGAGAGCAGGAGGGCAACACCACCGCGGCGTGGGAGGCAAGACACGACAGCAGCTCTTGAAGGCTGGAACCCCAGTGCTGCCACAGACAGCTGCCTTAAAGGATAACAACAGCAGCACCTTTATTACCGTCTTTGTTTTATTAATTGCAGGGGTTATGAGTTTTAGAAGGATGAGTGGACATGTCCAAAAAACAGGCCCATGTCTTACTGTCCTTGATATTTAGCGAGGAAGTTCACTGTAGCCTTTCTGGACAATAGGCAGCATGCGCATATATACTCACAATTCACATCAAAAAAGTGTCTTTGGTCTAAATGTATTCTGTTGCATTTATGAGAAGCAGAAATCTCAGCAAGATCACTGCATACTAAGATAGGTAAGGGATGGCAAACACCTGGAAAACATCTCATGGTTTAGTGGCATAAAGTCTCGTCTCTCCCATGCCTTTGCGTAATAAAGGTCAAGTTTTACTGGAATGACTACAATTCAGTTAGCCTCTTGCCACACTGCTTGCAATTTAGAAAGACACTGAAGGATAAACAGGTAAAAAATAGACATTTCATAAAACCGTATCTCACTTATATGCTAATAACAAGCAGTTCTGATTTGGGGTGGTGGTGGAGGGAAGGAGTCTGACTGAAGTTATAGAACTTAAAAAGATTTAAAAGTCTTTAAAGGCTTAAAAGAAGTCTTGACTTTCAGAAACTGCTGAGCATCCTGTCTTTTGAAAACGGCAGTCTTTCACAAATGCCTGAAGGTCATGAGATATTAAGGCACTGACCACATTCTTGAAAAATTCTAGTCACAGCCTACTTATTCCTGGGAAACAACTGCTTACCATTCAAAGATTGTGTGTGTGTGATTTCAAAACATTTCAATTGCTTTCCACACATCTATATATTCATCACCAAAATAGATCTTTTTCTTAAAAAAAACCTAAGACTACCCATATGCAATTACAACCTTAATATAATAAAAAAGCATATGAAGGCAGGTAGTTTCATAGGATCAAGGTATCACCTTAAATTGCATATATATCTGTAACACGGTAATGGCCCAATGGAGTCTAATACTCCCTTGCTTTCTTTTAATATTATACAATATTCAAACAAAGAATAGCCAGGCCTAATGGCCCATTAAATAGATAGTACTGAACAGCGATAAATTTTTTTTGCAATTCATTTAACATCCTCAGTACAACTTAACTGGCTATGAATAAGATTATGAAACTTATTTCTATTGCAAAGGATACTTAAAACGTATCACAAAGAATATGCACATTTATTTTAAAAAAAGGAAATTATTAATATAGCATATATCCATTATATCCAAGAATCTTCACACTTTACAGCAGATTAAAGAAACAAATAGAGAAGAATAATTTGTAAGAAAATTATGAAAAGTTGCATCTAATGTGAAGGCCTTCCCACTGTGATTCTCATGGTGACCAAACGAGGAATTCCTACCCCAAAGAGCTTACAAACTTGATGTAAAATAAAAGAAAACAGACACTTAAGGAAAAAAAAAACCCCACCCAAACATGTTTACTAGTTTTACATATATCACATCACCAGATGCATACACTCCCTGCTTCTGCACTGTAAGAATAGCTGTATATAGATGCTCTCAAGGTATCTCCTGTACGTGATTTCTCATTTACTAGACTCATTTCATTTCAAGACTTCTTCTTGAACTTCAGTTATTTTAGAGGCCCATGGAAGTATGACTTTTTCAAACTGTTCTTTCTTACATGCAATTTCTTTTTACTTCTGACCAATACATGACTGACTTTCTGCCCTTGCTGAAAGAAAGAAGGGTGTGCTGGCAGCCACAGCAGAAAGCACCACTGGAAACACTTTCCAAATTACAGCCATTTTATTTGTTTTTGCAGAGAGATCTGCCACTGCAAACAAGAGAGGGATAGTCGTGAATGGACAATTAAAAGGAAATAACTAAAAAGAAAATTCTCTCTCTGGAGAGAATGCACCTCTGAAAACAAGAAATGTAAATTTAAACAAAAAATTTCTTGCAAATGGCTACAAGTGTGGCTTACATTTAATAGATCAGAAGAGGGGGAAAAAACAGGTTAAAACATGAAATGAACAAATTGATCTCTACAATCAAAGATGAAGTAGAATTCTGATTTTAAGATTACACTCTCATCTCCCATTCAGGCCAAAAGGCCTTGTTCTTGTGTGCGGTAGAGTTTCCAGCGACCCAAGAGACTCCTTCAAGCCTCATTTCTTATTTTGTTTTGGATCTATTTTTCTCCTATTTCAATAAGACTTTGTATCTTCCTGGAAAGATGATGGTTGTATTTTGTTAAGTATTTGTCCAGAAGTAGACATCAAATCCTGCCTCTGTTTTAAGTAACGTGAAAGAAAACCACAGGCAGTTATGTAGACCAGCTATATTATAAAACTGTTCTATTCACATCATGCACAAATGCTCAAAATTTACTAGTATATCCAAACCTCCCCTGCAAAACCCCAAGAAAATACCTTTGTATTCCAAGTAATTTATTTTTTCTTTTATAGTAATAAAGTTTAAAGGACATTGGTCCCATCAATTTAAGAAGCTAAAAGTAAAATAAGACATTCTCATTACTATGCTACGTACTAAAAAGTTTTAAGTCCAATGCTAAGATCACGACTGGAGTACCACACACACCTGCCACTATATTTTTCTTTCTTATTTTGTTCTACCTTTTTTTATCTCCAAATAATTTAAAAATTAAGAGTTCAGCTTAAAGTTCTGTCAATTTTACGCCATTTCTAAAACACGCTTAGTAATTACTAAGGACATATTTTTGATGCCTTAGTATGGTATTCACAAACATAAAACTCACAGCCATGGTTAAATTAAAGACTTCAGGATCTCATTATCATATTAAAGACTCTCATTAGCTACAAACGCCGCTGTTCAAAAAAGCCACACAAAGGATACACTCATTTTGTATTTTTAATTAAAATCTTCAGACACAGTCCAGTAGCCACAGATACTGCCAAGCATGAGTGAGACACACTGTCTTTCCGATAGGGCCACACATCCTTTTTCTAAATATTTTAAAACTGGAGCCATTGCTCAGTCCCCCTTTACTGCATCTTTGCAAACATATGATCTATGAATGCAGTCCACGCTGCAGGCAATAGTGTCAGTTCCAAATGTATCATGCTCTACTGCCTCTTGATTTTCTGTTTCAGAATCAACCCAGGGCAAGCCTCTTTTATAATAGGCCTAATTAACACCCTGTGTTCTGCTCTGTTTTGATAGGAAAAAAGATTGCCTACAGAGTGTTTCGAAATCAGATCTCTTTAAGAAAAGATTAGCCTTCCAGTAAAAATAGAACAAAAGCCTTCTAAATATTGTAATCGTGCTATTTTTATTATTATATAATAATATATTATTATTATTATTGCTAATTTAATTAGCTTGACTTTTTCTTCACTTTTCTTTATGGGAATATTATAAGCATTTTCACAGTACCATTTTGAGTATCAGAAAAAGTGGCATCAGAAAAGACTAGTCCCCTGGCATAATGAAGCAGAAGGACGGGTTAAGGTCCTTTACAGGTCACGAGTTACAAATCCTCTGTCAGAGCAATAAAACAATGCAAGAAGGGTGGGCCTCTGAATTCAACATGTACAGTGTCAGGCTCCAAGTTGATTGTATCAGGAATAGTGTGGCCAGCAGGAGTAGGGAAGTGATCGTGCCCCTGTACTCAGCACTGGTGAGGCCGCACCTTGAATCCTGTGTTCAGTTTTGGGCCCCTCACTACAAGAAGGATGCTGAGGTGCTGGAGTGTGTCCAGAGAAGGGCAACAAAGCTGTGAGGGGTCTGGAGCACAAGTCTTATGAGGAGCGGCTGAGGGAACTGGGGTTGTTTAGTCTGGAGAAGAGGAGGCTGAGGGGAGACCTTATCGCTCTCTACAACTACCTGAAAGGGGGTTGTGGCGACGAGGGTGTTGGTCTCTTCTCCCAAGTAACCAGCGATAGGACAAGAGGAAATGGCCTCAAGTTGCACCAGGGGAGGTTTAGATTGGATATTAGGAAAAATTTCTTTACTGAGAGAGTGGTCAGGCATTGGAACAGGCTCAGGGAGGTGGTGGAGTCGCCATCTCTGGAAGTGTTCAAAAAACGTGTGGATGTGGCGCTTCAGGACATGGTTTAGGGGACATGGTGGCGCTGGATAAATGGTTGGACTTGATGATCTTGAAGGTCCTTTCCAACCTAGTGATTCTGTGATTATTATTGTTCACATAAAGCCTTAAAATTTTGCTCTTCTGATGTCAGCAGTGAGCCCATTAGCACTCAAAAAAAAAAAAAAGGGCAAAAAACCAAGAGCAAATGTTAGAAAAGGTGATGAGAAATCAGAAATTACTTAATGAGATTTCATCAATCATTAGCGCCACTTCAACACGATGTGCGTTTTTCCCCCTTCTCAAAGGGGCAGGAGAGAACTGGAAAAGGGACGAGAGAAAGGCGACTAAACAACCCAAGGTATGGAATGAGCTGCTGTACTATCTAAAATGAAATAAACTAAAACTTTGCAGCCTCAGTGAGTAATGAAGTATATGATAAAGGGTTTTTTTAATTATGAGCGGTAAAAAAAGTGAATAGGACTGATCAATGCATTCAAAGGACTGGGCACACCATTAGAAGAAATAGTGCCACTTGTAAAAGCACATACGCTACACAGCACAGCACATCACATCGTTGTTAAGCTTCGGAAAAGCACAGCACTAAATGCTGGGGCAGTAAATATTGGTGCAAGTTTAAAAGTAATTAGGTAATTTCATGTAAAAACAGGCCATCAAGGGCTAATAACTGAGGAGACACCACCCCTGGCCATATACCAGGGTAGCATCTGTATGTCAGCCCCATTCCCATATTCTCCACAGGTATCTGTTATTGTCCACTACAGGTAATAAAGTAATGGGTAACAACCTTGGTCTGTCTTGGCTTTGCTATTCTTACAAGTGTCTTCTAGGAAACTTGGGAAAAAAGTAACAGTTTAACTGCAATATAAAAGGAAAACTGTGTATTTCAATTATAGAAGCAAAATGCGTTGCTCAAGTTAGCTGGTCAGTCATCTGGAGTCAGTGTAGTAATGTGGCTCAAGGGAGCAGACTGTTGCTCTTAACTATTGCTGGTTTGCTTATTTTTAAAGAATATTTGATTTTGGTGAAGTTAAGTATTTTCAGGAAAGTTTTGTTTACACGTGAAGTTGAACAACACTTAAAAACTTGTCACAGATGTACCCATGAATCCAGATAAAACTCTTGCCAGAAAAAGCACGACGCATTATTTCATTAGGCTGGCGTGTACAGTTGAGTAAACGGACACAATTTCCTGTATTTTGAAAGGACACGCAAAATAAACCCATAGGATACCAAAGACGTAAGAAAACAAACTGAACTTTTAAACCATAAGTGACTACTAAAACCATGCATAGCCCCCAGTTTCAGAGATACTACTGTTTCCGTGCCACACTCTAGTCCCTCATAATGGGAATCCATTAGAGAGATCACTCTGCCCTTAAATAGTGCTTGAAAGAGTCTTGAGAAGGTGGACAGGTAATGAAGGGATGCTTCTTGGAGGCCACAGAGCCATCTAACACAGGGGGTGGGGAATACATAATCAAGTAAGAATAATTAATGAAAACTAAAAATGCAAAATTCTATATTCATTGGTTTTGTCTGTTTGAAAAAATGGCCCAGTAGACATCGGTGTAGAAAAGGTGTGAGCAGAGTACTGCAGAGAAGTTCATACTGCCACAGGATCCAACCCCACTGCAACTTTAAAGAATCTCTCCTCTGAAAGACTGCAGGTTTTGCCCAACATCAGTTCTTTAAAACCAATAAAATATGAAGAAACACAACTAAAGCATAAAGCTATAACCAAATCATGCTTGTGTCCAAATCTAGAAAACAAGTGTAAGGAAGTGTTAATATAAAGTTACAGGATTGCTCTACGTTACCCAAAACATAAGTAATGATATAAAGAAAGGTATAGATAAAAGAAAGATATAAAAAAAAGATCTGAAGAAAAACATAAGTCATTCAGAGACTGCATGAGAATAAAGTTGTTTGCCTGGTCAGTGGATGAAAAAAAAACTTCATTATTAATAGAACTCTTTACTATGGCATTTAACTAAGATTAAAAGGACCAGTAATTTCTATTTGAGGTAGATGTAATGAAATAAATCTAACGCTAAACAGAAGCTGGAAGTGTCAAATTAATCTTACACTTAGCCAAGAAAATGAGAAAAGTATTTTCTATAGAGAAAAAAAGACAAGATTTCAATATTCTGCAGACAAAATCTTTCTTGAAAAAGTAAAAATAAACCCAAACCAAATCAGGTGCAAGCTTGCCTACCACCTCATGTTAAGTGTCTCAAGTGCAGGAACTCCACAGAGATAAAAAGAAAGGCATGAAGCAGGATTTTTACAGAAGTTAATTTGGCTTTTATCATCCCTGCACTGGAGGAGGGAATAGTGATTTCACTATTTTTGGCAGAGGAGTGGGCAAGCAGCCATCTTGAAGTGGTCCTCAGTCTAAGCATTAGCCCTTCCAGCCCATAAAACAGTCACTAATATTTTAGAGTAAGATGGGAATTGAAAACAAGATGGAAACCTGCCATTTCATTGCACATGCTGCAGAAATTGACATGGAAATGCAAAATTAGGTAATGAAGATGTGGGGTTTTTTTTAAATCATTACTTCAGCGTATGGAAAAAGGCCAAGATTTGGGTCTTCTGTTCTTACTCTCAGCAGAGGATACCAACTGGAGTGAAAGGACGTGCGGTTCCTGTGCTTTATGGCAAACTTTCCATACGTGTGAGCACGCCCACGAGATAGTGTCCCTCAGAGGACAGAAAGGAGAATACTTAAGAATCTCACACTGCCTTAAATATCTAATTATTTTGCTTGGCCAAGATGGCAGAGCCCATGTGCATATCGGAAACAGAACCTTTACCACTTTAGTGTATTTTCTAGACAACAGTTGGTTGCTTAAAGGCTTTTGGTGAACACACGAAGTGCAGGCTGAGGCGAAAAATTCAAGCCTAGTAGCCTCCTTGAGACTAAGTTAAATGAAAGGTAACCCCTTGCACTCACTGCATATGGAAAAGGCCTTAGAGTGCAAATAGGTATGTGGTAAATTTATCCACCAGTTTAACTGAGCACCACATATGACAGGGAGAATCATTTCCATGCCCCAGACTTGTGGAATAGGTGAATTTGCACCTTCTGTGCAACCTCATGCAAGTTTCTGCATCACTTCTTAAAATGGTTCATCCTCCATTATATTAGAACATAACAACAAACTCGGAAAAAAAAATTCTTTTGCTAATGAGTGGTATTATCTTGAAGCTGTCCTCTAGAGAGGACAAGATGATATAAATACTAATCAAAAAGCTACAGTTCGTGTGTTGGAATAATCTACCATAAATTAACTCTTTCTACACTAACACCTTCAGCCACAGGGATCTGCTTCCTTTTGACTTGTACTCAGTATTATGACTACCCTCAGAGCATAGTAAGAAAGGAAATACTACGAATTGAAAGTGTCTGCATATGAATATGGGAAATGCCTGATACAGTTACAATATTTTGTTTTCAAAAACAGGAGAGAAAACAAGAACACAAAAGAAATAAAAGAGAAGTGACACCGTTACTGCCCGGAATAATGACAACCTAGGACTTGACCAAACAAATGAGACTTTCAACTGCTGAAAATGAAAGCCAGTCCTCACCTCAATGTTCCAGTAAGTTCCTCTTCAAAGGCACGCTGAGCTACATGTCTCAGCTCACAAAACTTTCCCCTGAAAGTACAGAAAGCTCTTTCTTACCTGAAATAAAAATATCTAGAACTAACCCTGGCAATCTGCTCTGTACATGAACAGGAAGAGACTGCTAGTTTGTTTGGTCAAGAAATTTTTAGCAGCTTATCCAATTGTGTTGCCACTAATTGACAAAGTCACTAATATGGAAAAAGAAAAAAAAATTGAAAATGCATTGCTTACAGTCCTTTCAGGAGTCTCTTGTGTGTACCAATAAAACATACGTGCCCCATTAGCAGTTACTGTATCTTTAGCAACAAGGACCGGGAAGGCATGAGGGTTAAAAAAAAAAGGAAAGAAGTGGATCATATATTTCTGCGATATAATATGGAACCGCAGGACATCTAGTATGGTGTCACATTATCCTCTGATGTCACATTCTCTTCGCAAAAAGGACTGAGTCTGTTGGTAATGAGAGGCATCATTTTTAAAATTAATTCTTAATGCCTCCAGTAAAATCTGTGAACGTTTGTAGCATGTGGTGCTGCATAGCAACGTATTCCAGACACCCAGCACTCACAGTCCCAGCCATAATTACCAAGCCTAAATGAAACCATTTGAGATGTACTGTCTGACTGAAGTAAAATAAGAAAAAAATGGGAGGCCCAGTAACATTTATTCTGGAAATTTTGAAAGACGAAATGTGATATCTCAAATTTTAAAGGGCTTGCTGAATGTCTTTAGCAATTACCTTCACAGGGAAAACCAGGCTAGTACTTAGGAATACCCAATCTTGTCCTACAAGCAGGGACATAGCTACCAGTTTAGGCTTCCAATTAATGAAAGGAAAAAACAGGAACTCCTGGATGGAACAATCACGGGCCTTGGCAGTAAGATAAATGGACCAGGAAAGCTTAAGGATAGGCTCCCTCCACTTTCAACAAGGCAGAAGCTTTACTGTCATGTGCCTTGAACAGTCACATCAGTCACCTGTACTGTTTTCTGTAAAGTAAACAGATATCGCAAGATAGTGACAGTCTATTGCCAGAGAGAATTTCATAGAATACTTATGGCCAAAAGTAAACACTTTCAAAGACAACAGCCCCTACCTTTTATTTCTCAAGTGAATAATTCAAAATAAACATACAGAAACTAACTTCAGGAATTAAATGAATGCCAGCTGCATCTCATGTATGATTTGTTAGCTTCTACACATCCTTCTGTCAAGGATCAGCATTTCTCTTGAAACTTATTAAAAAAAGATAACTCATTTATGGGAGGCAGGAAGGCAAACACCACAGTTCAGTTCCTTTTACATAAAACATATTACACAGTCAAGTGTAAGGCATCAAGGTCTGTCAAGAAAGTGTATCTCATGTCCTTGGCAGGCAGATATAGATACATAAGTAGTCTGTTGCTCATGCTTTCAGGACAGTCATACTATCTTCCAACCACAGAGGTCCAAAACTTTATAGTACTCTCCAGATGAGAAAGAAACCTTGTTTACTTACGTTTTCAGGATTGTCCTGTAAAGCACCTTCAGTGGCTAAGTCATAATTTGGAAAAATTTCTGTGATTTAAGGCTCATAAAAACAGGCAGACAAAAACCTCCACCTCACTCTTGATTCCAGACTACTGGTTTTCTGAAAAGTACTCTGTATTGTTCTTTGTCCTGCTGCCTAAATACGTGGGTGAGCAGCAGAAGGAAGAACAAGGTGAGATGTGAGAAGCACCACTGAAATCTAGCCTTTATCCCTCCTATTTCTCACCTGGTAATTTCTTGGCTATCTTTGCCACAAAACTCCCTTCCGTCTGGAAAATCTAACATGCACTTTAATTCATTGTGATCAAATGAGTGGTGCCAGAGGTTACAAGCTAGTCTAAAGTACGCTCTGTAGATGCAGCTGCAAAATCCACCACCAGCTGTGTAAATGAATGAAGAGCTCTCCAGTTAATGGATTTATGTTTAAAAGC
Organism: Phaethon aethereus; assembly: GCF_964289735.1. Taxonomy (NCBI): domain Eukaryota; kingdom Metazoa; phylum Chordata; class Aves; order Phaethontiformes; family Phaethontidae; genus Phaethon; species Phaethon aethereus. The sequence goes on along the minus strand of NC_138576.1, from coordinate 93,691,423 downwards.
CATATAAAGCAACGTGCAGTACAGAAACAGATAAGGGTTGAAGCAGAAGTTAGAGTCTCTCAGAGTCTCTCAGTGATCTTTGCAAAATAATTTTTTTGGGGGAAAAAAAAAAATTCCATTAGCTCTTTAAAGTAAACTTAAGTCTTTAAAGGACTAAGTGCTTTATCTGCCATGCAATCCAGTACCCAGTTACAAACCAAATCTAAGCTGCTTTGTTCCTCGTAACAACTAGGTTTTTAATTCTTAAAGATCTCAATGCCATGATGTTTCCATACATACTTCATAATTACTCCCTATAAATTACAAGAAATTTCTGCAACACAGTAGAGCTGGAAGGACAAACTTACAATTTGTTTCCACAAATCTTTTATATTATTAACCACTCAAAGAGATAATCGGTTCTGACATTTAAAGAAAATTTCGTTATTTTAAGTTCTACTCCAAAAGCACTATCTACTAGGAAATAGTACTTTCAAATGCTTTGAAAATATAACAGGCATATATTCACATTCTTTTGCAATAGAAAAAATGAGATTTCATGAGATAATAATTTCATCCTCTTATTCCAAAGCTGTTTCCAACTAGAAATGATAAATCAGAGGAAAGAGATATGGCAAAAGGTGCTTGGATGGTGGCATCTTTTAGGTCTGTTTGTTTTTTAAGTTCAGTCATCTGGAAACCCGTATGGGCAAGATTTGCTCTTTCTTGCAAGGTAAGATGTTTAAGGGCTTTGGAGAACGGGGAACTTGTTTTACTACTGTTGTTCTCTGAGAGCAACCCTCCTGGACTAGGATCAGTTCTCACTACCCTGCTTCCCTTTGTTTGCCCAGCAGGGACCCAATATTCACTTAAGAGACTCCTCTAACACAATAAAATTTATGAACATGACAGCTCAAAAACCTGATACTTGAAAGCCCTAATACTCCTCCAGAACCATGCAGCCTACACTCAAACCAATGTGAAGAAACAGTCCCAGATACCTGCTGTCTTTGACAAAAAAACCTCTTGAGCTGCAGAGGACAGTGCTGAATCATGACTGAAGCATTTTTAAAAGTCACTAACCGCTTTTTAAAGGTACAATACCCATACAAGAGATTTTTTTTGACAACAGTGAAGAAGAGAAAAAAAGGAAGACTGCCTGATGTTCCATGGGAGACTAGAGACTAAAGAAGGGAAAAAACCTCTAGCCTTTTTTTTCCCCCCCATCATTTCCTTCCACCATATCCAGGATGTCACCACACACAGTAGGGGCTGAAACCCTCATCTCTAACTCAGGAACATTCAGTCACCAACTTCTGAGTTGCTTCAGTTCATCAAGAAAGTGATTAAAACAGTTCCCTTCAAAACTAGTATGTGACATGTCACTCGACACCCTCCAAAAGCAGGTTGGCTCAGTTTTTCCTAAGTTATTACTCAACTGTCAAACTTACCACTTTTCTTGACAAAATACTGGTATGCATTCTGACCATATTCACAGATAATAAAGCAGTGGTTGATCTTGACTGGTGCTAAGAGAAGCTGGTGTCGAAAGGGGTGTGGCAAAAGAACTGCTACTAGTCCCTGTCTGTTTAATTAGTTTCTTAACACAGAACTATTTTAAAGCAAGTGTGAGAGAATGGAACCCGTAAATTTCTGGTAAGTGAAGACTGACAGGTGGGAACAAGCTAGAGGAACTTCTGTAGTTAGTTATGAGATAATTCTCGATTGTTCCAAGGATATTCTGGGTCGGTAACTAAGTTACAAAATCAGGCGACAATAGCCAAAAGGCATCGAAGTTCCTCAATCAAAAGGAAAACAAGATGTAGACACATAGTTGAAGTGTCAAAATCATCAAGTCAATGCTGAGATGAAATACATAAAAGATGTGTGAATGAGAATAGTAAGAAATCTAAAAGTAACTTGTGTTGCTACAAAGCATCTGACTTCCTCCTTGTTTCAACAGAAAAGTAAAAAAATACTTTGAAACGTGGCTCAAACTGGCCATGCCCATCACTGCTGGCTCAAGGGCATCACACATCAGTCTGTATCATAAAAAATAGGCTAGCAGCTCCCAGAAAGAACAGTAGTTGTGTTTAGTTCTCAGGAGAGAAAAAGAAGAAAAAAAGAAAAAAAAGGATAATGGAAGGAGCATGGATATCCACTTCCTGCTTAAGCTACGTGAACTACTTCATCTTAATTTGTGCATACTATTACATCTTCCAACAGACACAGCTTTGCTCTGTTGTTCTGCAATTCAACTGAAAAAGTGTCAGATCTCATCATAGAAGTTGTCAGAGAAAAAAAACTAGAATGCATCACCTACAGGACGCATGTGCTACTACATTTCAAGTAGTTTCCTGCATCTTAGGGAAAATGCAGAACAACTACAAGGAAAAACAGTCTTCATGGACAACTGATGTATGAATGATCTTTTGGATTTCATTACAGCATTTTAACCTGAATAGATTTTTTTAAAGTCTAGACAGCTCTTTACATTTTTCTTTCCATTTTCTCCTTCAAATTTTCCTTTATGTTCTGCTTTAACTTGCAATCTTCTTCAGAGCATTTGCTCTCTGTAAGAGCAAACAGTATCTGACTCAAAACATGCTATTTTAATGAAAAAAACACAGCATATAGAATAATCTTAGAGTACATGAAAATAAAAATTATATAAATCCATAAAAATACATGACTAAAAAGAAAACTTACACTTTGGTTAAGAGTACTTGTTCCTGGGTGTACCACATAAAACATAGCAGTAGCATATGGCAGGATAATGATCATCTAAGGATCAAGACTGTAAATCATTGAATTTATACCACAGAGTTTTTACAAGATAGCCTGGCAACTCCCTCTTGAAGTATGAATATCTTTAAAATATGACATACATTTGTATTGCCTAAGGTCTGTTCCCATGCAATACCGCTCGAACATCAGCGGTAATGAACAGAATGACCTCTAATCAACAGAATTTGTTCTTCTCTTGGGATGCTACATAAATCAGTTACCAAGGAGTTGCCAAAGTCTTACTAAGTGCTTGAAAGCTCTGCCTAGATGAAGTAACAGAATTAAATTTAGGACATTTTTGGATGACAGTGTCCAAACCTAAATGCTATGTAACCATGTAATGTTCACGCCAAAACAGGTGGTTTTATTACTGGCTTGTATAAAATGTACTCGCAGACTCTAATTTTATTTTACATAAAGTGTAAAATCTCTCACCATTTTTCCAGATATCATCACACATTATGGATAAATCAAGGCCTTTCCAAATCAACCTGTATTACTCGCTTCACTCATGTAAGAAATCTTGCATGAAATTTTCATTTCATACTGAAGATGCACTGTAGCTAAGAAGTTATTTGTAAACACCAGCTTCCACCCAACATGGATGAATTCCGCAAGTTTCCTATAACTGAGCAATGTTAAGCCTGACAACTTTTGTCTGTCTCCACCCCGTCTCAACTAGCGACTCTTTGCCCACACTGGCAGCTTAGGCAGCTACTGCCCCATCGCTCGCACTGCGCTGGAGATCTATTTTTGGCTGGGCCGGTTTTCCAAACCAGTTCACAGCATGTCCACACAGCCACGCGTACGAATACAACGGAAGGATGGGCGGGGAGAAATGCCGTCAAACCAAGGTCCATGGCAAACGCTGGATCTGGATCCCGGCGTGCAGGAGGTGTCAATCCCCCTCGACTGTGTGCGGAGGGAGCCCAGAGAGTTTGTTTCCCTGGGCTCACCTCAGGCACTGAAGTGCCAGTGGCATCACAACTGTGTCAGCGGCAAACCCCATGAGACCTCAACCATGGCAATAACCAGGCCGAGAAATACTTTGTGTGTCTTCTGCTGCTCTCTGTGGATACATCTTAATTAGCTGCTTATTTGCAGTGGAGCTGCTAAATTTACTTCATTGTCACTATTTATACTTGACAATACTGCAAGAAATAATTCTTCTGAGTTTGAATCTTTACACCTGGTTGTGTTGACAAGATGACAGATTCCTACCCTCCAAATACATCATTAATCCTTAAATAAAAGAGGCACATTACACAACTTTCCCTCTTTCACAAAGGAAAGGGTTTGATTTTTAACGTGTGAGGGTTAATACAGTGCAACGGCTTGAAAATTCGGTTATTGCTAGGTGCTCTCCGCAATGTGAATGGTCAGAATAGACAGGTGAAAATTTCCCTGTATTTATATCTCTGGATCTAAATGAAAACAGCAGTATCTTCAAGACACATAGACAGAAAACAACTCCAGGAACAACTGAAGTTGCTGCAGCCTTTTCAGAATAAGGGAAGAGCTTAAGGAAAGACCATATACACATATTAGAATATATTTTAAGGATGCTATGCTGGAGAGATTTAACCTAATTACTTAGTTTTCCTAGGTCAAACAATTTCACTGAGGCAACATTACTTTCAGGATAAAGGACAAATCATGTACAAATACCATACAACTCACAGTACTTGAAACATGTGCCATTAAAATAATACACATGTAAAATATGCCGTTTTGTCCATTACTGAGAAACTAAAAAATGTACTTAGACATGTTAGAAAAATAATTAGAAAAAGCCTGAATGTGTAAGTAAATTAATTTGAAAATGGAAGTAATTAAAGCAATGATTTTACCCTCTTTTGCTTTCTCACAAAAAGATTACTGAAAACTGAATGCCAGACAATGTCTTGTAATTGTTAAAATATACTGTTCTGGAAAGTGATCAAGGTTTCCAGTTACATTCCTACTGTTTGAATTCAATACAATTAATTATCTTTTGATTTTTCATATGCATGAGCTTTTTGTACTTTTGAATTCTGAATTGCTTAATATTGCAAGAATTTTCTAAAAATAAGTTTTCCAGTGTATGTAAAAGACAGTTGCCTTCCTATGAAGAAGTTATGCTATACCAACAAAAACACATTGCATTGGTAGCCTTCATAGAACAAAGTCACTGAATAAAATTATTTGAAACACAGATCCTTGCAGATGTTATTAAAATTGTGGCTTTTTATCTGAAGAGATTGGGGAGAAGACTTTGCAGAGCTCCCCCCCTTCCAATACGGCAGGCAAAAAATACCTCTCTGATTTACCTAGGAAAAAAATGAGTTACTGCTTGCTATGAAATCAGAATAGGAATATATTTCTTTAAGTGTGTGTTTTCATTAATTACACACCAACCTGCATTGTTTGGGTGGTGAATAAAGAGGAAAAGCGTTAGAAGTAGTATTTCCCATAGAAACAACTGTCTGTCAAACAAAGCATAAAAAGACAAAAGGCAGAAACACTGTTTCAGCTTGAATGCCTTAATGTCACTATTCGTCATGCAGCACTTCCTCAGAAAACCCCAAAGTACAGTTAACTCCAGTCCTCTTTACACTGCACGTTTTCTCCGTTGGTACAGGATTAAAATGTGCCGGGCCTGACAATGAAACAGCAGAGCCATCGCACATTGTTATGCAACTCACTGTCTGCAAGGGTGGCTCGTAGCTCCTTCTTTATTCAGCAAGTGCCAAGCGCATGTTTAATCAATGTCACAGCTCACCACAGTGTGCAACTAAAGCCACTGTCATTCCTCTCTTCAGATTTGCCTGGCTAAGTTATGCAATGCTCCGAAGAATACCTTAGAATTCTTTCCAGAGGCTCTGAATGCAGGTGTGTGGCAGCGCTCACACCATTACCAGTAAAGCAGATCTCTTTTCATCCTTTTTCAGGCTGGACTAAAATTACATAGTGTGACTGCACGTAGTTCGCTGCATTTGGAATTACAGCATGTCAATGTGAGAAAGCTTCTTCAGACGGCTGCCACGAAGAGTAAATCAAAGGCTGGGTTTTTACTGAAGTCTTAATAAATAACTAAGTGTAACTGAATACAATCAGGAGCTGTTTGGGGTGGGTTTTTTTCTTTCTTTCTTTTCTTTTTTTTTTTTTTTTAAAGGAAAAACCGAGCAGCATGCATTTCGTTGCTCTGCATCATCTAAGGAAAAAAATCGTCAATTTTAATGAGAATTAGTCAACAGTGAGGATCATTACGAGAAAGGGTTTTACTGTTTTTCAACTACACTTGCTTTAGTGGATTACGGAGAGAGAAGGCCAGTCATTTGGAAGATTCTGTAACATTATTATCCTCACCGATAAACTTCTTCATCAAGGAACTGTTCATGCTCTTATCTGGTCTGCCTGAGTGAGGAGAGCAGCCCCTTCATGAAGATAAAAGCCTGGTTTGCCACTGAATCGACGAGTAAGAAGCATGTCTGATGACATTTTATTCCTGATGCAATGTAGGGTAAGAAACACCATATTTTTTTTTACCTTTCTGTAAGATATGCTCTGAGCTGATGGCTTTAATTAGACTCACAGCAGAAATACGTTTATCCCCAATGATTAAAGACGTTTGCCAGGAGAGAAAAATGCTATTCCATTATAAAACGTGACTGCAAATTTTCAGTAAATTGGGATTATCTGAACTAGTTGAAAACCCACTCGAATTTTGGTTTAAGGTTGGAAATTTCTTATCAGTAAGGCTAAAACAGCATAGCAGATTAGATACAATATCAACGTCTCAGCCACCAATGAACACAATTTTACAAGGAATATGTTTCTAGAGGATATCTGACTGTAAATTAAGAGTACACGAGCAGCTAAGTAATAGAGATGACTTGTCAACCTCACTTTTACAATAAAAAAAGGTAATAAATCCTACACGCATCTGTAAATACCCATCTCAAGTCCTTATATTGCATAAAATTTTCTTACTATAAAAGTACTGCTGTCCTTTGGCATACTGCAATAATAAGCATATATAACAATAACAACCATCTTTCTATTTGAAGAGACAGACATTTTCTGTTAAATGTTTACTGTTGCATGGTCGTCCAAAAGCTATCTATTAAACAAGTAAAAGGATAAGATCTCACCTGCAATTGCCTGCTTAAGGCTCACTGGTTAAAAGAGACTGTGACACTGTATTAAGGAGGCATATTTTCCACATTTAAGAACAGCAGACAGGAATATTTTCAACTGGTTTTGTACTGTGAGAGTTAAATATTTCACAACAGCTGAAAATTCATATAATCTCCCAAGGCATTGAGTATTTGACAATGCTCACATACCTGGTTTCATCAATTTGATGTTTCGTAAGGAAACAAATTAGCTGGCTTAAATACAAATTTTAGATTTCTTTTATAATAAAGCATGTTAATTGGTTTGAAGCATCAAGCTATTTTTCACTCCTCCTACCAAATCTGTATCTAGAGAACAATTACTTTTAACATGGACATGTTCACACAAAAAGAAAACAAAAGATGAATACAACTCAATAAGCATGGCATTAAGAAATACTGTGTAAAGAAGTACAGAATTGTTTTTAAAAAGATCAAAGCTTGCATGTTTGTCAGAACAGATTTACCATTTGCTTTCTTTCTTCTAGCTAGCTGCCAGAATACTGGTGAAGGTATTTGCAGGAAAAATGGGGACCTCTGCCATCACAACACTGGAAGATGTAAAAAGGCAAGAGGAGAAAGAGGAAAAAGAAGAATCTATTTTAGCACTGCTTGGGATTATTGGAACTGTACTCAATTTATTTGTTATTGTTTTTGTGTACATCTACACTACACTTTGATGACATTTTTGAACATCAATTGCACAGCACACAGTGCAAAGACCAGCGATGGTAAGAACGATTTCTAAATTTAAAGCAAAAAAACACCACTGTCTGAAAAGATTATCAAAAACATTCCAGAGCAAAGTGTCTGGCTAAGGGCGCTATATCAATGACTGCTAAATGATTGCTATATCAATGACTGCAAGCCCAGCTAGGGTGCTAAATTACGTAAATGAAGGCAGACAATATTCAACATCTCATTGACAACAGATGAAATCCAAATAGCAGAAACAGAGATGGCACTGTTTTATTGCCAGCAAACATGCAAGACAAGAAACGTAAGCAAACACCAAAAACAATCAGAACCTGGAAAGAGATGAAATATATAAATACACATAAGCAAGCCCCATGATGCTTTCTATGGTTTTGTGCAATATGTCTCTTCATAGCTGAGACCAGAAAACAGACAAAAGGGTTTTATTTTTAGATCATCCTAATTTAGGCTTATAACTTACACTAATGTGTAAGTGTGGCAACAGGAACACTGTTATACCAAAAATTGTAATATTATAAATAAAATTTTAACTATTGACTATACTCTGCAGCATTTTTGTTAGTCTTGTGGAAAGCTGAAAAAAGTTAGCTTTTCTTGCCTTTACTGAATCTGTATTTGAAATCATCATGCTATATTGACGATGTGCTTTTCTAATTAAAAATACTTTAGTGGTGTGAAAAAAATAGTTTCAGTACTTCTTTTAAGAAATATTAATAATTACAATGACACATTAATACATATTCTCCAAATGAAAAAAATCTTGTTACATTTTCTATATTGACATTTTTAGAATGTGTTTAACACAAGTCAAATATAACTTTCATGTTTTCACCCTGATCCTTTTTTTCAAATAAAACAAAACATACAAAGATTCATGGTGTTGCATGGAAAACAGGTTTAACATCTTTGCCCTGAAGAGTATATTCCCTCTTTCTGAACCAAGTCCTGAAGACATTTTCCCTTTTTGTGTCATTCATGGTTGAGGCCTAGAATTGCAGCTCCTATGCATACTTCATGGAACATGTAATTAGACGATTAAACTATTTCCACATTTTAAATTAAACCTGTGTATGTCTTTGAATTAGATCCAAAGCTGCAGACATTCTGAGATCATAGAAGCTTTTATATACATTAATACCCCTCGCATGTATCTTCTAGTAGAAAAGCTACTTTTGCAGGATTAGGATTAAAAACACAGCAGAAAAGCAAGACTAAAAAAAGAGGAAACACTGATTTTAATAAATACCATTCTTAGTATTACACGTGCCATAGAGGAAGAATGGAGGAGCTGCATTTCTGAAAATCAGTGCAGTTCTTTGTCCTAGGCTGCAAATCCAGTCCTTCCATAAAATGACAAGCAAAGAAATACATCTCTTGTATAGGTGATAGCCTATTACCGTATAGAACTTCATAACTGCTAAGCCAGATGAGCCTTTGGAATTCACTTTGAACAAGCACATGCATAAAATAAGGTCAGGTATCTAGAACAGAATGAATTTGGTAATGATATTTCAGTCCGTTGCAGAAACTACACTGTAACACACTGATTTATGGACTAATGAGGTGGAAGATGGTATATTCTGGTTTTGCCACTTTGAGTCGATACTGGCTCATCCGAAAGAAATGCTAGGAGAGAGCTGAGGCTGAGCTGGAAGGAAACATGTGCAGGCAAGAAAATATATTCACTATCTGTAGTCTACAGCAAATCTCTAGTATTGTATACTCATTTTCAGTACCTGAAGCACCAAAGCATTCTGTAAAACTAAGCTACATTCCAGAGAAATTATGCAGGTGATTCATGTTTATTTAAGACTAGAGAATAGAGTCAATACATTATCAAATTTTTCAATATACTTTTTATATCTACATACTTATGGATACTATTGCATTAAGCTCGTAATACAAGGCTATTTGAAATAGGTCTTAAAATGGGAGGTTACAAGAACCTGAAAACTGAACAGAAATATAAAATTCAGGTAGAAATTACTGCTGTTTATTTTGATCCTGAAGTTATTTAAAACGTGTCAATTCTGTGAAATAAACACACAGTTTTATTTCACATCATTTCAGTGCACAGCTCTCTTCTCAAAATTGTGAATCAACTACTACTCCAGCACTGGAGTGAAATACTGCACCTTTTTTTGTAAACATTTCAACAGCAAAACAGATAAAAAGCAATCCCAAAGTTATAACTAAATATGGCAAAGGTTCAGCATCATTCTTTTACCTGTCAATGAGTTCACTAATGAAAACTAGTGGAATTTTTAACTTTGGTAACTCTATACTGTCTATCTAAACTGCCATGGTACTTCTAGTTTCACTTATAGCAAAAGGCTATAATATAGGCTTTGACCCTTTGAAGGGAGTCACAGGGTAATATTATCTTTAGAGATTGCCCCAGCATACGAGTTATATTTTGTTTTAAAACAGAAGTCTGTTATCCTCTCTTAACAGGTAATACTTGCGCTCGATACTCATGTAGACCCCTGATGCTTATGTGTTTAATCCAATATATGCATAAGAATCTTAACAGCAACTACCTCTTATTAGACACAGTAAAAAGTCAATAGTCTAGGGAAAAGCAGAATTTCATGATGATTCAACATTTACACTGCAGTGGTACCTCCACACCTCCAGCAATGGATGAATAAAGATGCAGTACTCCTAGCTAATGAGCTCAGTGTACCACCTTCAGGAGACCCATAAGGGAATACAAGCTTCCTGAGGTACTCAGCCTACTCAGTCCAGTAGAACTGGACTACTTTGCAAAAACTAAAGCAACACCATATAACGCCTTGAGAATAAAAATAGAAAAGAAACACTCTAACATCAGCAGGCAATCTAGTGTAGTTCAAGCTCTGAGGTAAGCAGGCGAGACCTGAAAAGTATTACCTTAATGGACTCAACTAACAAAGGTATACCAAAAGAGGCAGAAAAAAAGAATTCAGTACATTCATCTTCAACAGATTTGTTGAATACTAATAAAGTTCACAATGAGGTATTTGGCAGCAGGATGAAGCAGTACAACTGTTAATAAATCCACAAGTCCAGGGTGCAACGGTACTCAGTAAAGTAAAGGTGCATTAAAAGCAAATATTTGACTCGCATGAAGTGGAACATGCTGGTCAGTAAACACAATCCTTTTCGTAAAGCCCTCACACAGAAATGCATCAGGTCTTCCCAGCAGTCAAACCCAAGGAAGACTGAGCTAATGTACCGCCAAGCTATGCTGAACACATCACATGGAGTCTTTGTCCACCAAAGAAGGAAGGGTGACCAAGGGTAGCTAAGAGGGAAGCATGTGAAGAAAATGCTGCAAGAAAAACCCAGCTAAATATCACAGCATCACCTGCTTCCTGTAAGCCTGGGAACTGAAGCAAACTGAGTTCAAGCAGAATTCTGCAACTTGCTCTGAGGTCTGCCTTCCAAGGAAGAGATGGTACCACACCTCTGTCACTCTTCAGCTTTCAACAAGATTAAATCATCCCAGGGTCTGCTAGAAACTAGTTTAGGGACAGACTAGTATAACTACATTTTTAATCAAGAAGAGTCTACCTAGTAATGTGGTATCGCTGATAAATCACAGCTTCATGGAGCTTTTTACTGTCCAAACCCATAACGAAATATACAGTCCCTGTCCTAAAAGACACTTGGTTTTCCTGTTATTCCACGATTCCCTTCCACTGCCTTCTCTCCATAAACCTTGTTAGCTACAAAGACTACTATTACTACTGCTTTCTTCTCTCCCACTTGTAAATACAAGCTTGTATTAATCCCCTTAAGCCTAGGTCCATCAGTCAAATAACTTTTACCTTTATCAGCAAAATCTAGACCTTCAAGATAGCCAGGTACTCTAGTTAGAGCCTGATGCTCACAAGTGTGCTGGGAACCTCTTGTTGCACGGGGCAGGTTTCATTGTTGTGCATTTTGTTCAAGGAGAGAAATATCCACATATTTGAAACAGTTCCTACAGTGGTGATTCTTTCAAATGAAATGTGCTGTACACAAGACAACAGTGAAAAGGTTTTACAGGACAGATTTTGGTGTGAAATGTGCATAAATGCTCAGCAATTAATACAGGGTAGATGTTCAGTGATAGAGAAGTTAAGAATGACATGCATTGTACCAATGGAAACATGAATTAAGTACTTAGGACTAAACACAAATGTTAAAAAAAAATCTCACCATGTTAAAAAGATAAAAATTTTTTCAGTTGTAAAATGAAAGATAAAAGCCACAGTAATGCCATACCAAGATACAAAACAAACACAGGAAAAAATTATCAAGAAACAGGGTGAGGATTACAGCAGTTATTGCTCCTTGTGACTAGAGCTATGATCTATCTTGCCTAATAAGGAAAGTCCTTCATAGGCAGATAAACCTTCTTTCCCTACAAGAAAAAAGCAATTACGGAAATTAATGAAACTGGTCAGTTCACAATTTTCAAGCACTTCACAATCACCTTGCTCTGATGCAGACGAAGCTGCAGAATGTGTCAAAGCAAAATGGTTTGTAAAGATCTGCTTCAAGGTGAGGTTTCTAAAAGATTAAAAGTATGTGAGCACTCCTTATATGATCAATATTCCTTTTATCTAGAAGAATCTAGATAACCACCTTATCCATGTATGTTTTGGGCAAATTGAGCAGGAATGGCAAAACATATTTAAGCAACAAAAAACCTAGATAAATTTTTAACTGTGACAAAGGCCAATTTTACATTCTGATACTGGAACTGTTCAAGAATTTTGCCAAAACAACTTTGCAAGCAGGACATATCATACCTGTAGCTAACTGAGTATGTCTAAACCAAATACAAAATTCTCATTAATACCAAAATTCTTACTATCTTGTACCACCGTAGTGGTATCAGCCTACCCAGTGCAATAAAGGGAAACAGCACACACAGCAGCTTCACTGCATATTATATGTCTTTATAGAAAATTTTTCCCATGTAATTTTATGTATATGGCAGATATGTAATATGTGAAAAAACCAAAAATATAGTAGAGGAATACCTTCAGCATAAGGAACCCTTTAACTGGTATCACTAACATCCATCCAAGTCTGAGAAAGTTAGAGTTGCTAAAAATCGCTATTTTCTGTCAGCATTATGCGGCACACCTTTTACCTGCTGGGGTGCCAGAACCCAGGAACACTCTATTAGGACACTGCATACAGAATGCTAATTTCTTAGTCCAGCTTGTTGTAGAAATAATAGTTACCTGCTTCTTCCACATGAAAGCATGTTTTGATAGCAGAAGGTACACTGGTCTGAAAACTAGACGACCATGTACATGAGCGTTACTAATAACGCTGTTCCCTTTCCTGCCCGCCCTGAGTAGGCATTCAGCACTATTGGAGATGGGAAATTTTCAGCCTTATGAGCATTGTACCGGAGTTTAACATAGCTCTAGAGCTTCTCAACCTGTCTCTCCTGCGACAGGCAGGCCCTCTGTCAGCCGTGTCTCCTGCCACTGTTAGTGACACAGAGAGTCCCAGCATCACCTGCAACTCAAGACATTAATGTGAGAGTTATTTGTCTGTTTCTGAACTAAGGAGTAATTACTGCATTGGAATTATGCCTGGCTATCACTGAGACAAACTATTTTTAGCAACTCCTTTCAAACTAAATGCATCTGACTCAAATACTCATGAAGAGAAGACATTCTTTCCAGAAGTCATGCTTTTTTGCACATTTCCCTCCCATACTGATATCCTATTACATTTTCAAAGACAAGCTTGACTGATATAACCCTGCAAAGCTATTTCTTTTTAATCCAGAAGAACATTGTTAATTACAGGTTTATGTATAGAATTTTGAACAAATACAGCAGGAAGCATTCAAGACTATAGCTTAGATCAACGTATTAAGCACAACAACGCTGCTACGTTAAGAGCCACAGATCCATTTATGAAAAAGCAGGAAGCGTCTGCTCTGTTCCCTCTTTACTAATTGTTAGTTCACCAGCACAACATACGAACATCCCCTGCCAACCTCAAATAACAGTAGTCCAGCAGCGGAAAACACACCGAAAATGAACATTTTGCACTGAAACTTGGCCTTTTCTTTGTACTTTGTAAAACAAATGGTCCCTGAAAGCCAAACTAGTCTGAACTTTTCTCCACCAGCCACATAGCTCATCTTTTCTATCAGTATCTGACTGTTCTTCCCCAGTTAAAGGTGACTTACACAGCCACTTTCCCATTGAAAACAGCAAAAAGCAATTTCAACACCTGAGATTGATCTATAACTCAGAATCAACAGCTTCATCCTTTAGATAACATACCATTTCTGCCAGGTCCTTCAGTGACTTTTCCTTTCTACCTCAACAAAGAGGAATTTATGAGTATCTGCTAGAAAGATTACTTTATTGTTTTACTTTGTTTTACATTAGATTTTCATTTGCAGTAATGAGCCTGGTGTATAAACTACAGAGTTCCATTTTCCTCACTGCTGTATGTACAAAATAGAATGAACAAATTCATTGCAAAATTAGGGAGACGTGTCAAACTGTGGGCTGGCAATTGAAAAATCTTCATATTTTTGTTTTTATTATAAGGCCCCAGCAGACATTTTGAACTACTTCCATTCCATACAAGATTATCTAATGCCCTAGTTAGCACAGATTAAGAGAGTCACATTCTTGTTTTAGTTCTATGTAGCTTTGTAAATACTTGATACAGATGATTTCTCTCTTACCCCGCAGATAAAATATACCGGGTAATTCAAGAAGAAGCTATGACATTGTTTCAAGAAATTCACATCACCACACCCTAAAACTGGCATTCAAAAGAACTGCAATAATGTGACAAGACGTTTAGCAGTTACTCCAAAACTAGGGCAAGCAAAATAAGGGTCCAAAACCAAATCATTCCGATCCTGAACAATTCCCTCTGCTACTTAGGGATTACATTCATCCTTACAAGTGAACTAAACGAAAATTCACCCTAAGGCTAAGGCAGTGTTTAAAAACGTCAGGCTGACAGTTATCTGAAGAAAAAAGGCTTATCAATATCTTTGTATTAAAGCCCGTCATCCAGTGAGATTGAACATAAAGCACAAACCCAGTCTGCTGGTTTTGCCGTTAGTTCCACAGAGGCATTTGCTTAACTCCTACTGCTTGACACTACCTGGTACCTTGCTGCGAAAACCATTTCAGTTGTACAACATACTGGATGAAACTATTAAAACGACTTTGTTTTATCATTATGAGTAGAAATGTGATGACAACATAAAACTAATTTGTTCTTCCTTTAAAAAAAGCCCAACATTTTCATTGTTCCCATATACTTGAAGTATTTTGCAGTTTTGGTAAGAGGCTTATTTTTATATTTCCCAAATAAAGCAGAAAAAGCTCTGATCAAATTAAAAGAGAACTGCCCTAACACATGCAACATTTACCAACTTCATGCATATACCTGCTCAATTTTCCCACAAAATTAACATTTTTCTTCACAGTAAGACTGATGGTGGTGTATACTCTCTCTCTCCCCATGTATCTTCTACAGAACAACTAAAATACAAACTTTTCAGATAGAAATACTATCTTCCTGTTAATGTCAACAGTTTAAGGATTAAATTTCACATTTAAAAAAGACATTAAAAAACAAAGTTTAAACTCTTACAAGAAATGAGTATTTCAATGAATACTACAATTTTGTTTTCTAAGGCTCAAGTTAATGTTCTATTAGTACAATTCTAAATTCACAAATGTACTGAAACTAGCCAGAACTACCCATTGTTTATATAAAAACTTATTTGACAGAAATAATCCAACTTTGATTTAGAAGCAGAGAATAGCACATTACCTGAATCATTGCGGAGGTATGACGACATTGCTGGAATGAGGCAAGACTGACTGAGTAGCTCTAGGAGAACGGATGGAAGAGCACTGCTGTTTTGTCCTCTCCCCTCATGGCTACTGTGGGTCTCTCCATTTGATGTAGTCCCTGCAGGATTTATGTAACTGGCAAGAACCTGAAATACACAAAAATTTTTAATCAAACTCCATTTATTTTAGACAAAAGAATTTTGACTTTCCTTCCTTAAGGAAGGCATCATAATACTTCACTAGCTGTTTTGCTAATTCAGTACTGGTATTTATTTCAGCAGTCCCAAAGATCTGTCAGAAGAAATTCTATACATTTTTTAGATTATTATTCTAACTTTGGCTAATGCTAAATTTTAATAGCTACTGTAATTCTTAGCTACTTTAAGAGATGAATTAATATGAATTTTGACAAATATGATGGAGTTACTCAGAGCAGGATTTTGCCAGCTCACACCACTGAGACACGCAGCTGATCAGTCCCATTCTCTTCACAACGCTCACTAGCAAAAAAAGATTTTTCTTTCTTAAACCGAAAAGGTTTTAAAAACACTTGCAACTTCCTTTTGGATGGGACTTCAGGGTTTACAGATGAAACAACAACTTAATGGGGAGCATGAGAGTAACTTGGAACAACCACTCCTGAGCACAGCTCTTCCTTCAGTAAAGAATGAGCAACCTTCCCCTGTGTGACAGTGGGGGAGTTGGCTCACAACTGCACACTTGCTTGTCCCAAGGGAAGTTCTTGCTGAGTTCACAGGCCCTTACCCTGTGTTGTAGATGCACAGCCTAATGCACTTCCATAGGTCTGATTTGCGCAGTTGTACTCTCAAATTAACTAACTTCAAGTCTTGAAAGGCTGTATTATTTGAAGTCTCAGGGTCTCTAATCACCTTTTTAGCCTCTTCTCCTTTCTTTCATTCTCCCTCTTTGCTGTAACCCCATTACCCATAGTATTTTGCTGCAGCATCTTATCAGCACTCCGTACAACAGAATTTTTCTAAACAACCTTTCTAGAGAAGGAACCAGGCAGAGTCTGCTATACATCTGACCGACATCTTCGGCAAAATGCTGAACAGTTTTCTTCTTCTTCCTACAATTGCTAACTGCCCACAGCAAATGCCTCCTTACTTATGACTTAGGACAGTTATAGCTAAACCTCTTAATGGCATAATACAGAATACTGCCTAGAAACTACACCAAGAGTACTTCAGGTGATTTTCCTCTTTCTTACTTAGGAAGATTGTTTCAGATTTTTATTTGTTTTGCTTTTGTAAGGGACATGATACTTGTGCCTTGTAATCTACAGTGACTGGAATAACTGATTACTTCAAAATATATTCATCAGTCAGGGCATGGGCATTTACAGAAATTCATCTCCTTTGTGCTCTACCCCAGCAGTGAGGTTAGCTAATGCATTTGAGCTGGCAGTTCTGTGAATGAAATTTTTGACTAGATAGAATCTCATTTTCCCTACACTGACCTAAGACAACAGGGGTCGGTCGCACTTCACCATGGTCTGAAAAGCTTAATTATGCAGGATTTTCTTCTCCTTAGCATGAGGCATTTGGAAGGCATCAGAGTTTTACCGAGATCTGGATGTTTACTGGTGATTTACTATTGTTATTTAATTCACATATCATGATTGTATGCCTGAGTGAGATTTTGTTATATTGGCATAACACATTCATGGACACCAGTAACAACTATGGGCATTTTCTTGAAGCAGAGCAAAAGTATGTGAGAAATTAATAGGTAAAATTATTTAGCACAAAAAACAAAATGCCTGTTCCCACATTCTCCTCCTTTAATGGACAGTCTTTACTTTTGACTGAATGCAGTTATGTCTGCAGAGATATATGACAGCTCCAGGGAAGTACACTTGAATGCTTCTTGGTTGGTCTATTCAGAACTGTCACCCAGGCTTACCCACTCAGGTCTTTTTTATGCAGCAGCCTACTGACGTTTGAAAACAGTCTCACTCAAAATACGATCGATAACATTTTTCATCTAGACAGGCAGTCATAAACTAATTTTTTTCCCAAAAGACCTTAATTACTGTGCTATATGACTGAAAATAATACAAGTTCGATTTTTATTATCTAGGTTCTAATGTTTCAAGTGCTTATCATTAATCAAAATTTCATTATTACACACCTGTAGAAGGCAGGTCACGTGCTCTTCTTCTAGCCTTTGCTTAGTCAAGGCTTGTTCAACATCCCATCCTGAAGCTGTGGAGCCTGTTCCAAAGCCTGTACCTTTAGCCCAGTACAACTGCTGTTCTTCTGTTGATGCACTGTTGTGTGTACTTGACACCTGTGGCTAAGTTAAAAAAAAAAAACAAACCAACAACAAATTTCACTTTTTTCATCTTATGAACCAATTCTTTAGAAAACCTTTGTTCTGCAAAAGAAAGTAATCCCAATTTATTAACTTAATAAAGATACTGTTGGGATTCAGGGGAATTCAAAGCTCTAGACAGGAAAGGCTCTGACACACAGAGTTCCAGTACAGATCAGCACTAAATTGTTCCAAGTGATTCTTCTGTAAGCCCATTTTTGTTCTCTTTTAAGATACTGTCACTGCTTAAATGATTAAAGGTATTAAAACGTTACTTAATCCATATCATGCTAAACATCACAGCTCTGTAATTGTTACTGTTTAACACCTCGTCGAGTTTGATAGTATAATTAGATGAAGCGAATGGAAGTAGAAATGTCCTCAAAAGTGCACAACTGAAATGTTAAGATGCTCAAGTATGCGCTGATTTTGAATAAGTGCTCCAAAATGGCAAGAGGTCTAAGTTACACGTATAGCTCAGACACATGATCTCTGGGTCACTGAAATGCACACTACTTCATCTCCAGATAATAAGGGGGAAATACCTTGTCCTTAAAATGTTCTGAGAGGCAGCATTTTTCCAAAGGTGTTTGTACACCTTTTTCCAATGGTCTTTATCACTGCATTTTACTAACATAACTCCAATATTATATTGCTTAGCCCTTATGAAACTATTTAAGTAGTTATGCTAATTTTGAAAGTTTACTGGATCTTGGGCAAAAAGGATGCAGAAAAAACTCTGACAAGCATTTTTTAACTAACGCTTTTCTAATTATATATTTAGCACCCTAAACAAGTGACCCCACTTTACGAGGCGATAAACACTTGCTACTTTCATCACTCAGTGACAATTAGCCTTACTGGAAACCAGGTCACGTGAGTTCGTGCCCAAATTTAATTTGTAATATTTGATTTATGGTTCTGAAAACTTTCAATTTCTGTTCAGGTCTTCTTCAGTGACTTTGTTCAGATCTTCTTCAGTAACTTTGTTCAGGATTATACACGAAGGAAATTATGTATGAACAGATTGCAATGGTAAAAAAAAGTTATCACCTGTGAAGCACCCTACTGACAGTAGTCTAGAATCACCGTTTAACTTTTACATTGGGAGTGTAATGCATCTCGGTGATGAAATAGCCGTGTGGTTATTCTCATGCAGACGTTACTCATTACATGTCATGAACATGCTGTGCCTTTAACACTCAAGAGAACTGTCATGAGCACTGACTTAAAGCACTTAAGGGAAAACCTGGCCCCAGAAATACACACCTCGGTGCAGGCCTGATAGATCTCTACTTTCAAGTTACCATCTACCACCTGAGAGATACGAATTACGAGAAAGCAAGCTGTTTAAGGGGTCATGGTAGAACTGAAGCAGAGATAAAAATTAATGGTTGCTCTTTCCCTCCAAAAGCGCAATAATGCTAAGGCGTTAATGTGTCACCAGCCTGATACCCCATTAGGGGCAGAATATCTCAGCTTTCCCTTAAATTTGACTAGCCATTAAAGTGAATTATTCTCATGCACAGCTTCATCTCTTCTTTGCTCAACCTGTCATCAGTACCAGAGCTGCTAAAATATGGACAACCCTATATTTTGCATCTACTTAGCCATATTTAGCCACCACGAACTTTTTCATGCAAGCCTCTACCACAAAGATGCTAAACAGGGAAAGTAATGAATTTTTTTAAACACTTTTACAGACAATTGATATGTTATGCAGAAATGTCAATTCATAATCCTAAAAAAAATACGGGGATACATGTTCTGAATAGAGGGTAGTTTAATATAGTAAGTACTTCGAAAAAGTTTAATTTTGGAGATTCACTCTGGATATTGAATGCTACGGAAAATTTTTGTCTTTGGATCTCATTTCCCCTTTAGTAAAAAGGGGATTAAAATAATCACTGCATTAATTAATTAATTTTCACAACTCATTTATGTTTGTGAAGCATTTAAGAGGAAATACTATGCAGTCAGTAGAGTTTAGATGATGAATGCTAAATAAGGTAATGAGGTCACGCTATCTAATGAGGATTAAACCACCAGCTTCTATTGAGCATTATGCCTCTCATGCACTGAAAAAGAAGGTCCTGTGAAAGAAACTGATTACACCTTAATGTCTCCTGACAAGCCTTCTTTGTTGGTTATGTTTATTTGCAATATGCAAGGACAATTACTTAACCAGTACTTCTTAATTATTTTTGCTCTTCATTCAAATGCCAACTCTGCAGAAATTAGACAATAATGAAAGCATGGAGATTATTTTCTTTTTTATAGTTAAAACTTTTACTGCTTTTCAGTGGCAATTATACCGCTGCTAAACCTACCTCTGCCTGGTTGGGACTAGAGTTGGGCACCCTTGGTGCATGGTGGCTTAGAGCAGACAGACAAGCAAGGATAAGATGTATAGCCCCAATCTCCAGTGCCATGCGCCTAAGCAGTACTCCGTCATCAGTAGTCAGCGGTGTAGTACTGAACAAACTGCGCAACACGTGGAAGGGCAGAGTTGGAAGCACGTTTGCTGAAGGAGACTGCAGGATATGACCTAGATTGAAGAAGAAAAGTATCAAACCAACATTTTCTTTTAATAGTTCAATACAGCCTGTACATCTGTTAATGTTAAGGACTTAAGCATTCGCATATAGTAAGCTATCTGATATTAGGCCTCTCTTCATAAAAAAAATTCAGCCGGAGAAGAGTGTAGAAGAAAGAATGTCTCTTTATTTCCTTTGTGGATTTGGTTAAGAGCGGAAGTTATAAAATCTGATTCACCATTTCCAGGGAGAAAACTTAGTTTGTGAATAATAGTGAGTATACTTCTGTATTTGACTACACTTCAGGTTGTATTTCTGAATGAAGAAAATGAAGGTGGTTTAGACTAATTTTTTTTTTTTCTTTTTAACATTCCAGCTACAGTAAGTTAAAGAATGCACATGGTCAGCTAACAGCACCTCAGCTGACAAGGAGCTGTAGTTTATTAGGATGTTGGAATATGAAAAAAAATTCCTAAGTGGGAGTGAAGTCACTAACACAATTCAAGCTGTGATGCTATTCAAGTTGAATACATGGTGAAATACTAACACAATTTTAATTACATGAGCTGCATGTTTGAATTTTGTAGTAGAATTATTTTAAATTTTTAACCCTTTTGCATTATGAGCAAAAATTACTTCTTTTAAAAGCCACATTTAAAATAACAGAGTGTTCTATTAATGCAGCATGCTCAGATTTGGGAAACTGTCTCAATTTTTTCTGTATCTAACAATGCATTTCACATTCCTTTCCCAGTGCATATTTAACTAGAGATATCCAACAACTGAAAATACTTCAAAACAATCAACTCTATTCAGACGTTTGCTTCTTATTTTAAATATATTTATACTATTTTCTCTCTCATTCTTAGAGTTTATCAGCTGTATCATTATGCAGAGGTCTAAACTGATATACATTACAAATATGTATATCTATATTTGTATGTATATGTATCTACACACACACATGCATACACACGCAAGTTAATTCATATCTATCTGATACTCTTTGCAAAGACAACAAGAAGGAAACAAAAAGTCCTCTGACTGGGATCTTCACAAATAAAATTGAACAGCTCTGGAAAAAATCCCATCTGATAGACTTCCAGAACTGCAGGTGTAGCAAAAGGACAAGATGACAAAAAAAAAGAAAATCTAAATATTTGCCCATGATTTATTTTCACAGACAACTGAATCCATGTTTAATCTATAAGCCATGGATTTATAAGTGCAACCCTTCATATTATGCAAGAAAATAAAGAGATTCTAGGAATATGAAAAGATGGGATTTCCAAAAGAAAAGGAAAATATTAATGCTTTACACAGAGAACTAATATGGACTACCGTGTACAAATGATCCCACATTTCATAAAGAATTCAGAAATCTGGCTTAGGGAATGGAGAAAATGACTGTTTAGTCCAGCAAAAGCAAAGGCTAAGAGGCAATGCAATTCCTGTCAACAAATGCATTGGAGAAAGAAGAGCTATTTATGACGAGGAACAGTGCTGGTACAATGATAAATGGGCACAAACTGGATATGAATAAATGTAGGCTGAAAATTAAAGCAGCCTCCACCCATCAGGAAAATTATGTTCTGGAACTGTATTCCAATAGCAATAGTGGGTACACATACACAAAAAACCCCCCACAACCCAAATTTTAAGGGTTTGAGAGTTGGTCTCTCTATAAAAAAAAAATAAAAAGGGATATAAAATTGTTTGCAATAATAGCAAGGGACTGGAACCACTCAAGGACATAAAAATCTGAGTCCTTCAGTTAATTACTACTCAGATTAGGTGGGAGTAAGCAGCCAGACTGACTTCTTTTGTTATCCAGTTTACTCTTGTCTACTGTCCTGTACCTAAATATAAGAGAAATAGAAACATAAACAGAAGGGAAGGTAAACAAGACTCTTAGTTTCTTCACCATTCTATAGGCTGCTGAATACAGACTAACTTCAGTTGATTGCTGCATAGAAAAAATAGTGTTCTTTTCAAAGTCATAATGAAAGGAAATGCCTTAAAAGTACTAAAACATCTTTCACACACTTCCAATTTTTCAAAACACTAAAAAGTACAAATGTGAGAACTATGTACAGAATTCCAGGTTTTGTTGCAAAGACACTGACTACAAACTGTCTCTCAGCTCATCTGTTCACTCATTGAAGAATACTCCATTTCTCCCTCTGAACTCACATCATTAAGGTAGAGCTCCTGCTCAGCTAATTTCATCACTATGATCTTTCTCTCCTTTTCTAAAACAGTATCATTCAACAGTTTATTCTACATCTGCTGTAGCTATGGTCCTATCCATATTATTCTGCATTTGGTTGCAGAATTATACGACATTTGCTCAATTAGTTGAGCATACCCAGCTATTCAGATCGTTCTGCCTGAGCGCAGTCATCTTGATAGCGTCATTGTAAATTTTATCAGCAGTTATTTTATAATTACTCTGACATCTAGATGAGAATCCTTGAATACTGATGATTGTGACAAAACTTTGCCAGGCAGAATTTAATATTTAGAGACAGACTATCAAAGATGCAACACAGTTCTGCATGAATCAATTCTAACTTCCTGCTAAAAGCATTACAGTGTAAATAAATTTAAGTAAAATGATCTAGCCGTGGTCTACAAAGAAACATAATAATTGCAGCACATACTTCCTTCACCATCATCTGTAACTCCCAACACCAATCTCAACAGACACTGAGCATGTTTCCGTTCTTTTAGCAGCACCTCAGCATAGCCCGGGAGACGAAGAAATAAACCAAAGGCAGCCAAAGAATGTGCAGGTATGGGAGACATAGTCTGAACCGTTGACTTGATCGGTGGAGGTTCTGCAGCAATTGTTTCTGGTGCTTCATACACCAATTCGCCTGATTGTTCAATGGTAACCCATTCAAACTGATCACTGTCCTTCTGCTTTTCCTGTGTGGTCGATGTAACCACGGGAGTGCTCACCTTAACCAACAAAAACAACAAAAAAATTTGGTAGTCATTCAGTTAATGACCTAGGCAAAAATTTTATTAAAATTAGGATCTAAAGGACATACAATCTTAATATAGGACACCGTTAAAAAGTCACATGAAATACACTATCGTTTACAGATATGGGGACCAGGCTAAATGGCTAAAAAGGGCATACTTGTTGCATTTCTAATACAGTTCTAGAAAGTCCCACCTACACAAGCAAGCAACTGTATTTTGCCAACCTAAAATCCTTAGTTAAAATGTGTTACTTAAAATCTAGAGGCATAGGAGACATATTACACAGAAATATACAAACTAATCTTTGTATTATCATACTGTTAATTAAGAAATGGCCCTCTTATTTTTAACATTAAACAGTGTGAATTAACTGTGGTTAATTTTTAATTACATATTATAAAAAGGAGAACAATTAATGATAATACCTTTAAGAACTAAGAAGAAATTTGGGTATCTTAGCAGTCTTGTAGCAACTCATGTGCTCATTCCAGGCTTTTGATTGATTTGGCATGCTTTAATTACTACTATGCTCTAACACAATGGTCTGTAGTTCTATTTTATAAACTAACACTGCACAGAGGACTATGCAGCCAGGCATTATGATGGGAATCAGAGCTTAAGGGGGATAACAGTTGTGTAATTCCCCAGAAAACAGTCATATACTCAGCATATACTTGGTTAAAATGAAGGTATGACACCCAGGTCCCTCACATAATAAAACATCACAGAAGCTTCAGGCTTTTATGCTCTTCAGATGAACTGATGCAATCATATTTAAAATTTTAGTATTTATCACCAGACTGATCTAAAGTTTAGATTAAATCTGTAATTAATCTGTAAAAGATTAATCTGAAAAGCCCTTGCAGAATTTATTCAGAATACCAAATTCCTAATTAAAAGTCAAAGCCACGTTTAGTTGAATTTATACCAATCATCTAAGATTTAAGAGAATAATTAAGGAAATATTAAAATACAGAGTTTACAGAATCAGAAGTATCAGTGACCTAGAGAAACATAAAAGTAAAATTAAGGAATGAAAAGTCTGGAGAATTAATCAGTTTTCACTCTGAATCTTCTATTTGATATTACTGTACTTAATTTCTTTTTAAGGATCATAGAATTCTTATTCAGTATTTTAATCCAAACTTATCTCTCAAGCTAAAAAATTGTGAAAAGAAAATAACTTCCCAGGAATATAGAAAAAGAAATAAAAAAGGGATGAAATTTCTCGTAGTTTTAAGTTGCCTTCTATCTGTTGCAGAATTGAATGAATCAGTCTTCTTCAATACAGAGTACACGTTATCTCTCTTGGAATGCAAAATACAGTAATTGTTTATGTGAACACATTCTCTTAACTTTTAATTTTTGAACAGGCTTGATATTAGACCCCCTAAAATGTCTCTGCAGAACTAGTTACAAAGAATTCATACTACTTACCCGGTCTCACTACAGGGCTCCTACTCCTGCCATAGTTCTGCAGTCAGGGTACTGAACAGCACCCTTAACTCGTAATTAACTTAATGTCAAAGGGAATAAATATTCACAATCTTTTCTATTAGGAGTATCATCCAAAATTTTGAATTATATAGCCAAACAGAATTTGAATAATTCGCAGGCTATTTTTTCCCTTTTTAATAAAGATTGTGTACCTAGAACAGCAGCCAAAGGAGAAATTCCACACTAATACTAATACTAATACTGACACTTTTGAAAAGCCTATCGGCACTTCCAGAGAGATTAACACTATACACAATTATAAGCATACAAATAAACAACATATTTACAATTTATTATATAATTTAATTTTAGATAGGTTATTTATGATTATAAATATAATTAAGATTATACATTTATTTATTATTTAGAATAATAAATCCAAAATAGATGTATATAATCTGCTTTGAGTACTGAATTTCACTTAACAATAAAAAACCCCCAAGGGTACATTTACATGAGCAATTAAATGATAAGCAAGTATGACTTTATAGTACATCAGCCACTTCACGTCACTGCATCCTCCAAGATATCTTATGAATTAACAGAAGCGAGGCAAGCAGCAACACTGACTTTGTGCATTTGTTTCACAAAGACATGGGTACTCAAGCAGCCTATAATATGTATAGGGAAGCAGCATGTATAGTTGGACTGGGCTGTGGAGTTATGCACTTGCCTATTCTAAAGCAGCTTCCCCACATAACTGAGTCATCAAACTGAACCATAGAAAAATGAGGGAAATACTGTCCTTAAACAAACAAAGAACACACTCTTAGCCTGTTTTTCTACACGGATTTTTTCACTCACTTGCTGAATTACGTCAGGATAAAGCATAGGGAGTCTCTCTGCAATGAGGGCCAATCCACCCATTCCTGCAAAAACTTGCAGTGGAGACTGGATGGGACAGGTTTCAAGAAGCGATTCATCCAGCACTGCATCCATACACTCATCCCCAGGACTGATAGCTTCATCTTCAGGGCAAGGTCCCAGTAAATCTGCATGTTCTACAAAAACACAGGCATAAAAGTAGTTAATACATCATCATCATCAATGTTGTGTTTATTTCTTCGTCCTCACTTAAAAGTGTACTTCAAAAGTAGCAATTCCTTCTTAAGCAAAACCTGAGTCAAGAACCTGAAATGAGTACAAGAGTATGAAAAGAAAATAAAAGCATTCGTGGTACCTTTTGCCAATGATGGCATGATGTCATAACTTGGGATTATTTACACAGGGTTACATGTTAATTATTAGAATGTTATGTTTTATCAGAAATTTGATCTTTGCCTTCAAAATTTTGTGAATTTTGGAACTACGACAGTTTTTAACACTGTCTTTCATCTAGGAGGTAAAAGTAGGCTTGTTACTCTCCTATAAAGAGTTAATAGTTGAAGAAACATAACCTTACTTAAATTAGTCTGGCTTTTTCCTCAAAATTGCTGAACAAGTTTTTTTTTCATTACCCCTTTCCCACCATTTAATTCACCATCCATGAAGTCCAATCACTTATCACTCACTACACCTATCATTCTCACATCTCTCTCTGAGGTGTCAAAATACCCCTCTGCCAAAGCTGTGAAATTAAATTCTATTCTTCCCCATAAAAAAGATCAAGATCTGTATTTTTAACTTTCTACGAGCCTCCAGCCTCCCAGTTTACGACTAAGCACTGTTGTATCTTGTACAACGGACAAACCCCCCCGATCATTTTATACAACAATGCACACAAGTTGTATATACAGAACCCTACCACAATTCGTTTTGCCAAAAATAAATGCTCTGTTCATTACCACAGGCAAACTTCACAGTGAATATTCAATTTATTAATCTAAAAAAATCTTTATTGCCGATTATGTTGTTAAATACTATAATGCAGTGGTCCTCACTTGACTTCACGGTATACCCACATCAAAAGGCAGCATAGATCACGTGGTGTCAGT
Source organism: Phaethon aethereus (assembly GCF_964289735.1). Taxonomy (NCBI): domain Eukaryota; kingdom Metazoa; phylum Chordata; class Aves; order Phaethontiformes; family Phaethontidae; genus Phaethon; species Phaethon aethereus. The sequence goes on along the minus strand of NC_138576.1, from coordinate 93,664,655 downwards.
AACTCTTTGCTGTGAGCAATCTGACACCCAGCTGAAAATCTACGATTATACTTAAAATGTTTGTATGCATACACATACAGACACATATAGATATTCAGAATGCACAGAAAAATACTAAGGCCAAATGTATCTCTGCAAAAGACACTTGAAAAATGTTACCAGTTGAGTAAGGGTAGAGACAGATCTTTTATTATGAGTGCAGATCTAATTCTGTTCCTTTCACATCTTAAATATTGTTGCAAGGAGTTACATTTAAGTATGCTTCTCCAGTACTTGCTTTAGTTAATCTTCTTATAACATGATTTAAACCATTTCACCTCCATGAATGTTCTGCAAGTTTTCAGTGAAGTCAATACACTTCAGCTATGGAAAATTGCTGATCTCAAACAAATGCACTGAAGCACAAAGGAAAAAAGTAGAAATAAATTACTACTACTATACTTGAGGAAAAGTGTAAATGCAGCTCTAGAGATACCAGGTGAAGCTATAAAATCTATCCAACACAGATAAAAAAAAAAGTCTTCTATAAGTAGCAAGTAAGGAAATACTGATATGTAAGAATGATTTCTATAGACATTAAAAACTAGTCATGAAAAAGCAGTAGCACTAACCTTCGTAACTGATGAGTGATGACTGTGAGGCATCTGAACGTAGCTAATATTTTGCTGTATAGCACCACAGGTCAATGGATTTGTAATGACAAATTCAAATTTTCAAAAGTATTAGCCTCAAGTTTAAAAAAAAAAGCCTAGTAATTTAATAAAAGTTCAATTAGGACTTTCATGTTGTCATATGCAACTGTACTGCCAAACTGAACCTAGTCTAATGATTGAGTTTTATTCAAACAGAAAAAAAATCTATTATATGTTTAGAATGTAAATAAACAGCAAAACAAAACAAAAACACTATTTGAAAGAGAAAGACCTCAATAGTGTAAGAGATCTGTATATCCAGCCATGAAACACTTAAGACCAGACCAGACAGCAAGAAAATAGACTGTTTTTTCAACTCTTCTTTCTGTTTATATCTTTTCTAGAAGGGATTGATCAATCAAGTGAAAAGCTTTTACAAGCAGTCCCTGTCTTAAAATATCTGAAGGATTAACTTTCTAATTCTGGTCTGTGTCAGCAGGCTGATGATCAGCAGGTCACCTTAACTTAATTTCAAGGTCCCATTCCTCTAAGTCCTTCCCTAAAGGAATGATATTAAAATATTTCAAAACAGGTTCCTGGGATATAGTGCTGGGGTAAAGGGGAGGGAGGAGCTGTAAGTAAGTAAATAGCAAGCAATTAGAAAAAACCTTTGCAAGAAACAGACCATATTAGAAAACATTAAAAATATTATTTTTAAAAGCTAGAGTTAAAATTTCTGCTTAGCTGGGCTTGAGAATAACTCCCATTTTCAAAGAAACATTTATGTACCTAAGTTGCTGCAATAAAAAATTTCACAGGCTTCTATAACTCATATGGTTTCAAACAGCTCCTGCAGTAGTTTATCTGCCCTGGTTATCAGCACACTTACCACAGAAGTGGTATACTTGTCAAGAAATAAAATACATGATATCAATACAATCATATAATCGTATATACGATGAAGATACGTGAAAGCAGAACAACCATATTGGTGCATCTTATAGATACAATCTAAAGACAGGCAATGAATTTGTTCCTTTACCACAAAGTTTAGCACTTGTCTTGTAGAGAATGGCTCAGGAACATAATCCACGAAAATACAGAAAGCTGCTGTTTCTTACGAAGAAAATCAAAACTATTTTTCTTCAAAGTAAAAAAGTAAAAATTCAAATTTTAACAAGGAAGATACTGAAAAGTAACAGCACTTACCTTTTTCTGTGTGAAGACGTTTAAATGAGTCTGTTTTTGATAAACTTGGATCTGAGATGACTTTCGAACCCAGCTTAACTGTCAAATCTATTGATCGGTATCCTTGAGGGAGTTTACGGTCATACAGCAGAGTCAGAAGCTGGGCAAGTGTCATTTCAGCTGGTAACGGTTGGCCTAAACAAAAATGTCATTGAGTCGGAGAAAAAAAATGATTGGGTTATTTTAACATACATGTCCAGGTGCTATTCATTACTTGTACCAAAGATGCCAAGTAGACTAAATATTATCTGGCTCTAAACCAAGACTTTAATTTTAACATTTGTTCTCTTGGGAAAAGGGGCTCCATCAGTTTGGAACCAAGTATCAGAGAACTACACCAACATTCCCTAAGGCAGGTCTGTGCCGAGAGTCCATTGGGTGAAAATGACTTTGATCAGAAGTTTACCATATAATTTCATTACCTGGTTCCTTGTTTTTATACTATAAAGCAAGTAAGAAACTCTTCCACATAATATTAAAGCATTTCACCCATGTTCCTGTTCTTTATTCCTGCTCCAAGGTTGAGAATTCTAGTCACACCAATCTCTTTCTATAGGAGAGAGATCTCTCTCTATGCCCCAACTATCACATTGCCACCAGCTTTGTCCAGATAGCTGATAAAAAGTGAGTACATATCTGCTATATCTAAAACATGACTAACTGCTTAAGACACGCTGTTTTTGAAAACACAATTATTATGAAATTCAAGAATACTCCTGAACTGGCAAATCAATCTTCCAGAAAGCAATGCAAGCTGGCTGCCCACTCAGAACATAAAAATAGCAGGGCCTTGCAGGTCAAAGAAAATGCAAATTACCTTACAGACTCACTCCCCTTTTATTTCTGAGTGAAAGCAGAAATGTTTTTGAGATTTTGGCTAGGAACAAGGAACTAAACTTCAAGGAAGCTCAGCATTATTCTTATTTTTGTCAAGCCACTGTGACGTTATAATGCCCTACTTCCAGTTGAAAAATGTTACACAACCCAGAAGGGCTCTACACTTCAAGATGCTCAATAGAAAGATAAAGATGTCCATTTGTATTACATCTACTTTCTGATGACACATCAGCCACTGAAAAAGACCGTAATTTTGAAGTTTAAAAACAGTTATTAGTGTTACCTGGTAGAAGTTTATGGTATAGATGAAAAACTGGAACACTAATGGTCTTGCTGGAAGATTCTCCTCCTGTGGAAGAGGTACCTACTTTATCTGCCATCACTCTTCCTCGCCTTGATGGTGGACGTGGAGGGGTGGATGAAACAGCTCTTTTTGACTGAGATTTCAAACCTAGTACAGAAATAAAAAATTCAAAGTCATTATGGTATTTAGTAACTTCAGCTAGCCAAGATGCAATGTACTCAATACCTTTAATGATAGCAAAAAAGTAAAACTTTTCAGCACTGGCAAATTAAATATCAGAATAACATTCATGTATAAAAGATGTATGGATATAATCCTGGTATTTTTACAGCTACAAGGCTGTGCATCCTCCTGAGCCCCAAACATTAACCAAACTGTAGCTGTACTAGATCATATAATCCATAAAAAAAAGGCAAAAAATATTCTGATTCTGCTTGTAAGCTTAGTTAAAGAGCTTGTCTAGCAATAGGCCCTACATGGGGGTTATTTTTTCAATTGAAAACAAGGAAGGCAAAAATTTCTAAACTGACAAGACATTTCAGCAGGTAAACAATAGATAACAACTGCTTGTCTGGCCTATGAACATGACTTCAGCTGCAGTACTGACAATAGCACATGTGATGACAGGTGTCTTTAAACATGCTTTTCAAGTTGCCTAGGTCAAAACCTTTAAAGTAAGCACTACATGAATATTAAAAGGCAGAACAGGAACAGAAAAGCTTACTGAGCTTCTATAGCAAGATTGCCATATTTTGGGATAACTTAGGTTGACTTAAGGTACAGTGATACTATACTACTATCATGTACCCTTCCATGCAGGGGAGTGACCAAGTAAGAAATTCAGCACATCCATATACAAAGACTCATACAACTACTGCCTCATAATCAGTCAAGAGCAGCTGGAAAACTAAGAACATCCACACCCGAAATGCTGTAACACACTCTGGTTTCAGCTGATCAGTAGGAGCAGCTGTAATATGCAACACATTCTCCAGTAAACAAGCTTGTCTCGGGAAGATCAGGCTCCAAATACCATCTCTACCCTCTTTTAAATAATTTTACCAACAGAGAACAAGTTAAATACTGTCTGCATGAGGCTCTGAGGACACATTAAAAAAACCCAGAATATGTAAAAAGATAAAGACAAAATAGGAAAAGATTTCACAAACAGGTTGTAAAAACAAATGCAAATTAATTAAGTTTACATTTAAACTGTTTTACTCAAATGGAAAAAAAATACAAGCAAAAAGAAGGAAAAACTTAAGTCTACTTCTTTCTAAATAGAGAATGGGCTATATTAGGCAGTATGATCAGGGATGAGACATGGCTGACTATGCTATCCCCTATCTTCAAGGTTGGTATATTACATTTTTTCTTCCCAGATTCTTTATTCATGTTTTAACTCTTCACTTGGATCTATTAATATTTTTAGATCTTACCAAAACATGATTACTCTGTTTAAGTGGCACCTACTGCAAATATCTTTCCAGATAAAGATGCTGTAATTAACAATAAGTTGTGTTGCTTTAAATGTATACCAAAATCCATGAAACTGCTGCCCTATTCAATATTTGAGTTTAGAGTTACACCTACATCTAAAAACCTGAAATAAAAAGCTTAAGAAATATTGGTGCCAGAAGTCAAAGGAAGTCAGCATCTCTTCTTCATGCTTCATGAAGTGTAAATGAAATTGAGGTATCTCAATGAAGGGGGAAAGCTAGATAGGAAAAGGGTCCTTTGAAGTTCACTAATGTCTCTCTCACAAACACACTAGAACTTCAAACCGAAAAACTAATGATCTCCACAGCCATCATCTGAACTGTAATCTTCTTGTACCACTGCAAAATTACTACCTTCAATCTATAACCTCCACAGCAGTTTTGGAGGAGAAGGTTTTACATGAATGATTTCAGAAGCATCTTCACATTAGTTTTTAGAAGGCTAATGTGTTGGAAGAAAATCCTGTATGTGTGGTTTCCAAGTGGAATAACATGGTTTTACGCTTACATCTCCATCTGACATTTTTTAGCAGAGTACCACCAGTTGTTATGCAAAGCATATGAACCCATTTATTTCCAAAGCATATTGTGGGAGTAGGTGATCAAACTCTGATGCACCAGCCACTGCCAAAAGGTAGAGGCAGTGATACCCACACCATAGTAATAGTACACAAATACTAATGTATTGCCATATAATGCAAGCTCCAGGTACGTCTCTACAAAATCCTGTAAAATGCACTAGCAACAGCATCCACAACATATCACTGACACACACATTTAGGTACAAATTTTTCAAAGTATATAATCCACTAGAGGCAGCAATTCTACCAGGAACCAATCTTTGCTGCCTAACAGCCAGTTAGATTAAATTGGGCGCTACAATTTTTCTAGCCATCATTAGTAATAAAAAGAATTGTTGGTAGTTATGATTCCACCCACCCTGCCTCCTAATATCTGAAAGATCCATTTTTCAGAAGATAGGGGGGAAAAAAAACATACCAGAAGCAACAACAACACTATAATTATCCTGAAATCCATTTTCTGCTTTAACTTTTTCTTTTTCTTCATAGTTCTTTTTTTCTTTATCTTCCTTCTGTTCATTAATTAGCTTAGCTGTGATACTGGGTGTATCTATACAGGGTAAAAAAAAAAAAAAAGAGGAGAGAAAGGCATTTCAGGACATGAAGTTGATTTTGTCACAGTTTCTAGGCTGTTAACTAAGGCTATTCTCAACTATTTTAGTGGTTTAGAGTTCCATCCCAGGCAGTAGTAGTTTTGTAAATATCTATGAATTAAGATGTCATGATAATTTTGGTCCCCTCTTTGCCTCATAAAAATCTGTCCTCTAACAATTTAAAACCGTAACAACTTAAAACTGTTACCTGAGTCAAGTGTATTCATGTTAAAACACCACTTCAACCTACCAAAAATGAGCTCATGCAAAACACCCACCCTCCTAAAAACACCAATCAAAACAAAATACAAAAAACCCCCAAAACCAACAAAATAAAAAATCCAAAACTTTTTTGAAGGACATCTGCAGACTTATATAAAGAAGTTGTTGTATTTAGGTCTGGGTATCTAGTGTCACATACTGACTCAATTTCAGAACTCGCAAGTATGATTGTTCCTTTGAACTTGGAAGATGTCTAAAAGTACATTACACATCCAAACCTTGTGCTGTTTGCTTAAGCAAACATTAGATTACTGCAGTTCAACCATTTTGGTTCAATCATTAGTGTAGATCACAAATATCAGCAAGTAACCGTTCAATCATTGATTACTGGTGACAATGGATCATTTCACACCTTCTAAGGTACAATGTTGGCACCAAAATGGCCAAATAATTCTCTAATTACTTCTGAGTTGCAATTTTTTTCCACAGAGCCACTGCAGCCTTAGGCTATAATCACAGACTCAAGACCTAGAAGTACCATCCAGCTACCTTTAACTCTGTATCACCAGTGGGTGAAGTGCTGAAAAGAGATACGGTTTGACCTGCTTGGAAGTATGTTATGATTTGTGCCTGAAGACATTGGTTATGTCTGTTGTTAGACAGTAATGCAGACCAAAAGAAGATAGTGTGAAACTGCTGCTACTCAGAGCCTCAGGACCTAACATTCACACACACACAATAATATATATATATATATATATATATATATATATATATATATATATTTAGACTGGGTGTTGACTTTCTAAAAAAATTCTCACTCTTATTATTATTAAACTTCAGAGCTGTGCTAGTTTGGTCCCATGGAGTGGGGGACCACTTATTGCCAAAGTATTTAAGGTCATTAATAAAATTATTACAAAAGCTTAAGCAATGGTCTTTTTAGTACTCAGGTAATAGCCAGATTTGTGGTTCAATTTTCCTGACCACTCAAGACCAGTAACTTAAGACTAAGGTGAATGAAATACAAAACAACTGGTACTCATCCTAGACAGTCCTATCTACAGTGATACAGCATACTTTCTTCCTATGGTGAAGGGATGCAAGTAGCAGGTTTAGCAATGATTTTAGACACCCCCCTCCCCTTTTTTTTTTTTAAAGGCTGGGAGAAAAAGTATGAAATGAACATGCTTGTTGTGATTCATTTTTGCAGATACTGACTCAACTGATTTGAGACATTAACAGCATAGTTAAGAAAAAAAGAAGGTAAGCCCAGGGACAGCCTCTGACACAGGACCTTCATGACTTCCTAGTGTTGCCATGGTGGCAGTCTCTTCTTCCTTTCCACCACTTGTCCATCCCTTCTCTCTCCCTGCCACCCCAAACACACAGATTACTCCTTATATATTCAAGTCTTCTTTACCATGTCCTAACCATGGACTTCATGGAATGACAGACAAGTATCACAAAGCTTTTAACACAATCAGAGAAATCACATTAGGTGAGGGATGGAAACATAAAAGAACCTAAACTTTTCCAGAATTCATTTTTCCAATTTAAAATGAGAGTTAAGCTGAGGAATAACAATTCTGTAGCAAAAACCAAAGTTAGGGTGCCCTACAAAGTCAGCATTTGATCAATTTCAACTACAGGCACTACAGTACATCACATCAGCACATTCCCCTCCCCAGTCCCTATCAGCACTGGCTATCAAGTTGACCCCAATACACCACTAAGGCAGCTATTCAGTACAGTTTATGTCACGGCTCAACAACTGATCCCTACCTCATATGCAGCAACTACCCCACCCATTACAGTAATTCTGATCATAAATTGTACAAAAGAGACCTTGATCACATTCCACACACGACCGTGTCTGGACAGTAAATGAATACGGAATTCTATCAAAAATAGTAAACTACTCCCTGATAAATAAGTGTTTTTCTAGGTCTCACTATTTTTCAGTTAAAATCCCAAAGCACATCTTGTTCTGTCTAGTGTTCTGACAAATATCTTTACAGTACTTCTATCACATTGTAAGGTTATTGTCCCAATGAATTTATTAACAATTTTGACATAAAGATCTTCAGTAAATAGAAAAAAGCAATAGTTCATCTGAACTCCACAAAGATCTGCTTCAGAAATTAAAGATCATCTACACTGAGTTCCAAAAAATTACACATACAAATATGCCTACATGTAAGAACATACATACTTCCTCAGATATGTATGTAGCTACGTGCACACACTTGAGTGCACATCTGCAAAATGGCAAAATCATAATTGCTGTGATGATGTTTGACTTTTCTTTGCTGTTACTGAGAACCATGTCTTAAGAGTAAAAAGGAAGTGCTGGGATTTTTGGTTGGTGTTTTGTTTTGTGGGGTTTTTTTGTTTGTTTTGTTTGTTTGTTTTAAATTACACATGCTTAAAACTGATTTTTGATGTAACATGACCTAACAAATTTTGCTGTATTTCTTACCTGAGGAGAATCATCTTGCATTTTGCCTGGTTTTACCTAGAGACTCTGGCATGGACACACCACCTTCAGCATGAATTCTACTTTTTAAACACGTTTAAAAATAGATCACTAACCCTAATCTTTAACATATAGCTCTTTTTTCTGAAGTATTAAATAAACACTAAAGTTCAAGGTGGGATTCATTTTAAGATTAAGACATCTACCATTCAGGTGTCAAAATTCGTATTATGGTCTGTGGAGGCCTGGTCAACAGAGTCCCCTACAGAGGGGTTTCTCTCTCCATGTGTATTCAAGTAGTATAACTTACAGTATTGAACTTCAAAAAAACCACAAATGCATTCATGCCTTAACATTATCCTCTCATTGTATATAATTTTCAAATTAATCTCTAAAAGTGAACTATGGTTTTCAACCTCCATTTGGCAAGCAAACTCAAATGTTTTATATAAAAGGCAAACGCATAACCACAGAAATTAGATGGGAGCCTTCATTAATGCCCTATTCATAGCAACACACTTTCACCTCCATCTTGTGATAAGCTTTTAAATTCCAGGATATTTTACTAACATAATTTGGGAATATTTAAGTGACTGGATGAAAGACGGGGAGTTTTAAAGACTGATATTTGCAGCATCATTTGCATGATCTTGCAAATATCCCATGACAGATTTGAGAAACATTAATATTAAAAAGCAAACAAAAAACCCAAACCAACTAACCAACCAAAAATCTCCCAACCAAACAAAAAAAGAACAAAACAAAAACTCCACCTTCCCCACCTGAGTTTTATGGAAGGAAAAAATAGTACTTGATCAGTAAGAATACGTTATACACAGAACATAAGGCATATGGCAAAAGCTTACAACCTAAAACAGTTTCATATTCTGCAGTTACCAATGAACACTGCAAATATGTATCTTAGACATACTTACTTTATGCAGGTTTTTTTGAAATTGTATCTCAAAAAAAATAAACCATGAACTATTGCAAACTTGCCTGACACACGATCAAGAACCTCTGCTAGAGTTGTTGAGACAGGCAGATGAAGAGTACGAAATTTGTGCCCAGCTCCATACATTGGATGTTGAATTACATGACTAGTAGCATTAATTCTACCTTTGTACAGCTGAAAAGAAAAAAAAAGTCAACATTTAACATGACTAACATTCAGGAAAAAGTTAAAACACTAAGTTCTTATAAACTCACTTCATCCAAATAATTACATCTTTTGTGTGCTAAAAAGAAAACTGACATATCCTTCAACTTTGGAGGTACAGAGTAAAAATGCATCAAATTAGGACAGATTTTATTTTTTAACTCAAAAGAATTTGCTATAAAAGCCTAAAATATTTTTTGGATCAGAAAGAATCTACTATTATACTTGTTTAAAAAAAAACAAAAAAACAAAACACAATCATTTTATATAGCTCTATAGCAGAGAAAAATTGACTGTCTGAGACTTGCAATTATTTATGAAATTAAAACTTAACTCTGAAATCAAATTAGGAAAGCCACAGGAGTAGAGAATAGGAGTAGAGAAAGATGTTATTTCTCTATTACTCTGACTTGAGGATAAAGTTTATTCAATATCTACCTTTTGCTATTGTGACAGATAAGTATGTCACCACTACTTAAAACTTTTCAAATATTTTAAGATAACATATATTAGCCTGAGCTCTGTTATCACTCTTTGGTTGCAGTAACTTTTTACAGACTTTTCTGCAACAAGGGCACCACTAGTCCTCTTTCTCCTATGATCAGGAGAACCGTTGACTAATATTCACATACAGAACCAATTTATTGTTGTGCAGTATTATCAAACAAATTTAATACTTGATGACAGTCAGAATTTAGTTTATAAAAATACAGGTTTGGTAAGAACTTGAGATAAAACTGGGGATCTAATCTTTGTACGGTTATGTTGTTGGATATAGTAGAAGTATATGCTGCACATCCACACTATTTTTAAGGTTTCTCTCTGGATGTTAGAATCATCTTCTCAGTAATAACAGCCAGATTGTTTCCTGGTGGTTTTAATTAAAAAAAACCCTGAATTATCTGACTTCTTTCCACGTTATTTTTTCTGCTTTTACATCTCTAGTACCATTCTGTAAAAATCTGTTCTGTGTAAAATAAATTATTAGAAAATTGATGTTACCTTCACATTACCAATGGCCATGTTAACAATTCCTCTCAGCCAGGTTAAAATGTTTAAATGTTTGTGCTAAAACTGTATTTATTCCTCCTTTTCCATTTTATACTAATCTGAGCCAGTTTCCCTGTCATATATCTTATGCAGTACTCTCTTCCTGAGAGGTAGTAAGAACAGAAGAAACCAAAGCAGAAAATAGTTTTTCCTTGTATGGGAGCATCATCTTTTAGTAACTTCTGTTTTTCCTATATTTCTTTATTCACAGCCTTCAACTGAGACCATAGCATTTCAGTCATTAATTACAATTCTGTGTTATGGTGAAGCATGTGGAAGTATAAAAGCATACATCTACTTTATCAATTAGTTCAAGTATTTGTCACTCAAGAATTTATTCCTGGTGTTCTGGATAATGCTGAAGGATCTCTGCCAATTTAGAAGCATCAAAACTACAACTAATCTGCAATGAAACTGGTAACGAAGAACTGCTAGAAGGACTAGAACTTCTATCTGTATTTCCTGCTAACGTGTAAGGATGCTATTAAAAAGTCTTACATAAGATAAATTTCAGTTGTCAATTCTTTCAGGAGCAGTATATTTTCAACAAGATGGCTTTGTCTTACAACAGTGCCTTAAATTTTCCTTTACAACGCTGAGTTACAATCCACCAACACATTCCTTTACAAAATTCTGCAATGTGCACAGTAGGAAAAGCTGCCATCTCACCTTTCAAAGTTGAATATACCCAGATTTTTATTTTTTAAGGCTAAATTTATTCCATGTTCACCATACAGTTATCAAAAATTCTTACTGGACATGGGGATTGAAGAAACAAAGTCACTTTCTCATCCTCTAGCATCAGCTGCAAAAAAAGCCTCCTAATAAATCCTGAAATATTTCCCGAGGTTGGGAGGTTCCCACGCTGAGGAGAGGACTGGAACAATTCACAGAGAACCTGGGAATGCAAAATGACATCAGATTTAAAATATTTCTATATTTAGGTCTCTAAAATATAGCTCTACACAGCCATAACAGGCAATACCTAAGATCTACCTTCCAGTTATCTTTCAAACCAGATCAGAAATGAGTACCACTGAAGAAAATACCAGCAGCAAGTAAGTTTTTTTTATAAAAGAGTTCAAAACATTGACTACAGCATCAAAGTAACTGTAAACACATAGACTACTCAAAAAGATAAAAACCTGAAGATAAAGTATTTAAAAAAAATAGCTTTCAAATTCCTAAAGCAAAAATTTCCCACCGCATAATGCAGTATTACTACTGGCCATTAACAGACAACTGTACTGATTTATTACTGGTCCACCTGTTCTCAGGGCATTCTCATTCTTAATGTTGAAAAATCTTTTTTTAATTATACTTTTATTTATCTAGGTCTGCAAAGTTAACAAATGTGAGAAAAATAGCTGAATTTGCATCAGAATGCCAAATGCAAAGCCGTGTTCTGCAGTAGTCCATATATCCCTGGTCACAGATTGCGCAGGGTATATGGTTGTGCAAGCAAATTTACCAGGAAATACCCTTAAATTACTAATACAGAAGAGGTGTATGAAGCTTAATTTCCAAATTCATTTTCAGAGAAGTTTAGACCTATTCAATTAAATATATATATATATAGTATTTTGGTCTAAAGTTTATTCCTCTAAACCAAGAGGAATACAAATCTGTACATAGGACTGGACAGACAAGCCAAAACAATTTTATGCTTTTCAATGTCAGACCAACAAGCTAACAATACAAAACTTTTCCAGTCAATGACAGCTTAGAAAAATTTTCTTTTAAAGAAAGCTAAAAAAAAGTAAAAAAAGTTTTAAAAGTTGGCTGTAGTTATTAATAAAGAAAACTTTTTTTTTCTCTCTCACCTGTGCCATAAGTCTCTGGTTATTAGGATGGCAAGAAATGCACTGTAAAAAGAAAGCAACTGTTGCATTTTCAATTGCTGTCCGTTGCTGAGTGGTCAACCCCGCTGTTACAGTTGAAGAAAGCAAGCTAGATCTTGCACTGGTCTGTTGTGCTGTCACATTGTGTCCTCCAGAAGTAGCACCAGAATGGCACAACAGAAATAAAAGTGCTGTCCACAATGGATTGACTTCAGAGCCACCCAACCAATCCTTCATCATGTGGCTGTTGCCAACTTCTGTCAAAAACCTGAGAACAGGAGCAACCAGGTCTGCCGTGATAGGCATTTTATTAAAGTGCTGTGGAACATGATGCCTCCTGAGCCTGTCCTGGGTGATATCCATTGATTGTGCAGTGCAGTCAGAGCTAGAAGTATGGTTAAAGCAAAAACTAGCAAGACTTCTTACAAGCAGTGAAGGCAAACCTGAGTCCAATAATTGCTTGATAGCTTCAGGAGACTGAGATGAAGCAGCAAGAGTAGCCAGGTGAGACTCTGTTAGTGCAAGAGGGGCTTGTGCGTTTTTAGAGTCATCTGTTAAGGATGAACTAAGGTCCTGCTTTTTGCTGTCATCAGTCATGGACAGTCTGTGCTGACACTGCATTGGAGGAGGAGTGATACCCATCCATCCCATGAGTAAGGAAAAATAATTTGGGTGGATGTGGCACATTGAGCAAAGCAAACTATCAACAGCTTTCTTCAAAACCATGTTGCAGGGAAGAGACATGGACCAGTTAAAGAGTGACCTGTAGAAGACAGAAAATCATGTCAGCACATAGTTTGCCACTCACAGTCCCTTTTCTTCATTAGTTCATAAAACATGTTCCTACATTTACAATTACCTATTGTAGAAGCTGTTGTAAAACACACCGAGCTGAGCTTGAAAGCCTCATTTGGATCACAGTATCAGCAGGACATTCATTACCCAAAAGGCATTCCTCAACCCTATGTTTAAATTTCTTTCATCATACTGTATTTAAAATAGAAATAAGCTAACTTTTTTTAGCATGCTGCACATGAAAGACAGGATTTCAGTCTTTTGACAGTTGTCACATAATTCATGCATTTTTGAGCCAACTGCAACCCCTCTGTGCTTTCAGCTCCTCAATCTGCAGCTACTAGGATCACACACACTCATTTACATAAAGCTCTCTTAATCCTTTGTAAGATCTTAAAGTATTTTAACACATTTCCAAAAATTTTAAAAATTTGTTTTATTAGAGTTCTACCTAAAGATGTTACAAAAAAATTGAATGCAGCAACAATGTTGTTGGTTGAATGATTGTTACCCTTGCTATCCTTACTCAACCTGAACTTAGGACATGAGTTAACAACAGAATTATTCCTCAGAGATACTCAAATTCCACCTACTTTTGAAGTCACTTCCATCCAAATACTAAGTGCTTGAACTCTAATCCAAGGCACATGAATGCAAAAGCTAGTTTAGCTCCCATTATTCAGCTTAAATTTCAGAAGTGTTATTTTTAAAACAGTGAAATCATAATTTCTTCATACAGACTCGTTCAGAGTAGGTGAAGTATTTTACAAAAAAACCCCCACAGTTTTCTGAACTGCATTCACAGTACCATGACACCCTATGTAAGTTATGTTATCTTAACCTTTACATACACAGGTGAACACACACTTTGTTCCATTTCAATGTTAAGTTTTTAAATAAGTTTGGATATAAAACCATATATCACATTCCCATTTGAAGACAATGATTGTTTTTCTGTCTTCTGGATGGAAATGTTATTCTATGTTTAGTCTAAGGGACTCTAAGAGTCTAGAACAGAACATGGGTCTAACCAAAAGTTAGCTTTATCACCAGTCTAGTGAATGCCTGATAAAAAACCCTCTTCAAGACGGAGACATTGAAGAAGTCATCCCAGTGATCAAACCCATAACTTTGGGAAAACAGTCACAATTTCCCAAAGTCCACATGTAATAAAGTTACATGTAAGCCCTTCTCCAGCTATATATTCACACAATCTTTCTGCCAAAAATTTTGGGCTATGAAAAATAAGATTATTTTCCAAGTATATATTTAAAGATAACTAACGAATAAATTAGTATTCACTGGCCCAAGCAGAAGTATTGAAAAGGAGAGTGGGGATGATGGGAAAATATATCCAAGAGAAAAGTTAAAATATCACATGAAGGAGAAATGAGCAGTTATAGCTAGAATCAATGAAAATATTTCAAAGTTAAAATATCAAAGAGGATGAAGATTACACATGAGAAGTTATTTTTATTAGAAGAATTATTTACCCTTATAAGTCTGACAACAATCCTTCTACATTTATTAAAAATCTATTTTATAATTTGCTTCAGACGCTGGCTGATATGAATTATAGATTGATTTGGCAGGACGTAGAGGAACGGGGCTATATTGCAACATGCATACACAAACTAGGTACAATAGTTTTATTAGTATTCCTTCATTTCATCCTGTGATGAAAACAATACACTCTCCTCCAAAAGACAGGAATTCAGTTGTGAAACCCTCTTTTATGTTTTTATAAATCTAAATGGGTAATCCATTTTAGGAAGTCTATTTTTATTAAAGTTCTTCCTTTTCAAATGTTAAAATTGTTAAAACCCATCCTGAAAATGTATTTCTGTTAAAATGTGTTCCTGAAAGGATTGACCTGCAATTTAAAATCCTTAAGTTGATTCCCAAAAGGAACAAGCTCATTTTGCATTAAGAATTATTTATATGACAATATCACTGAAGTGTCTTTGGAAACAATCTAGCTTGTAGTCACGTATCTAAAGACCATCATGTTGCACTAAGTGACCTTTTCTTTAAAAAGGATGAACTTTTCTTCAAAATCGAGCAACATGCAGCAAATTCAGAGTTCAAGATTCACTCAAGATTTTATGCTTTGTTTCTTTCAAATCAGACTATGGCTGGAACAAAAGTGGCGATTCCAAAAAAACAATCCCCCACCCCCCCAGCTCTTAGCTATCAGTTATAGATACCATGAATAATAAAATAATGTTTCTATAACAGGATACTAATTAAGATCATGATTTACAGGTGAAAATTACCGCAAACAATTTCGACAAGAACAACCCAGAGTTATCCATTCACACACACACCCAAAAAAACCCCATGCAATAGTTTACCTTTCACATATATTCAAATATATACATGGATTTGCTGTTTTGTTTTGGATTTTTGTTTTTAAACACAATTATACCTGGAATATGTGAAGTGCAGGTTTGTGTTTAGAAGTACAAAACTACCTGTTTAGATATCTTTAAGAATTCACTCTATCAATTAGCTTCAGGGATGACAATTTCCATTACTATTTCACAATGAGCACACTTCAAGTCATATCATTTCAGTGAACAAAATAATTCAGTTATAAAAAGGATGTAGTGCAAAACTTTGCTTTACTTACTCAAACAGTTCTCTGTCCAGCAACGCTGGTAAATCATATTCAACAAGCAATTCGTAACTATGCCACAAAATTGCTGCTACGCAATGCAAATGGGAAGGAGATGGCATCAAAAGACCATACTCTCTTGTTGAGCTATTTGGACAAATATAGCTGACCCGGCCACTTTTTTTCATAGCTGCAACTCTTGCAGAATCGCTGACCCATTTCAGCAATGCTTGAATTCTGGAAGGCAAGATGATGTAGAACATTATAAAGGGTCAAAGAAACACTCAAAACCAAATTAGCTTGCTGTCTTTTAGTAATCTCAATTACACATTTATCTCTTCCTCTGAGGCAAAGTTCAAGAGTGAGATCAAACCCCGTTTTCTCAAGACTTAGATCACTAACGGGAAAAATTAATTAAAAACACTTATCTTGGAAAGCCAAATGTAATCTTTCTTTCTACAGAGAAAGAAAACATAGCAGGTATCTTGAGTTCTGAGTATTTCAGAGAAAAGTCAGTTGAACACTGAAAGTTTTAATTACATTTGTAAGAGCAAAAAAAGGAGGACAGCATTCTCTGCCAAGGATGCAACGGGCTAGGAGGGAAAGGTGGAAAGCTTCTTCACATTTCTGCTACCTGATAACAATCGGATTTTTAAAAGTCTGTTTTTCTGCAGTAACATCAAGCCACTATTTAGCAGATTATTTTTGTATATATTTCCACATGAGAAGCCAAATAACATTACCTATCTTTTGTTCCAGGGTCTTGAGTTGTTCCAAGCTGATAAAGAATGTCTATTGTGGAGTCAGAAGAGAGACCATTTAATCTTCCAAACAGTAAAGGGCTATTCAGATCTTGCCGCATTAAAAAAAAAAAAAGGGGGGGGGGGAAATAATAGAAGTACTTACATATGTATTTTTTTAAAAGTACTAATGAAATTATTATAGAATTGCAATATTAACATTGAATTGAGTTTTGCCAGTAACATAAGAATGCAATTCTCATACACACCACTATCTCAAATCTGTGCATTTTGTATGTTCAATACAGTCAATGTTCAGCCTTACTGTAAAAGGAAAAATCATTGCAACATTCATCAGATACAGGACTTAAACCTTTAACTAGTAGGATTTTCTTCAATATATTCCAAAAGACATGACTAATTCCAATAGAGCTGTCAAACCTCTTGCTTCATAGAAAAACATTTATTTCAAAATGGAAGCTTATTTAACTCCAATTTCCATCAATGGGATTAATGCCGAGGATTGCAGAGGTTTCCTATTTATCTTCTCCTCACTGTGTTTGTGTCCTGCCCTGTAGGAAACTACGCTCTTATCTAACAGCATTCCAGCAAAAGACAGTAGGCTACACTGAAATGTTAACTCATGGAAAAATAAATCATGGAAGCCATTTTGAAAAGAGTGTTTTCTGTTAGTGTCAGCAACTTCAAAACAGGAAAAATATGAATTCAGTTTTCATTCACTGAAAAGCCACAAAAGAGCAAAGCAAAGTGGTATGGAATCATAAACACAATAACCCCCTGGTGCATTAACAGAAGAGCTACTGCAAAATTTCCCCTGTGGGACACAGACGAGTTGTTTGAATGTCTTGATTATGTACCTTCACCTGTAAATATTTTCAATGCTATACTGTCCTACAGACTATTACTGCCCAAATGTTGGTGCATTTGTTCTCCTTAACACTACTCATGGATGCTCTTTATTTTGAAACATCTAGACATAGTATCTGTGGTAAGATGTGCTTACAATATATTGCGTGTCCTGCTCTTGTGTCTTCGAAACATTCACCTTGTTATCTATTCTACACAAAAAACCAAAACAAACCTGGTTGCACTGCTTTACTGTTGTAGAACTACCCACATGCAAAGACTGTGATATTTAGAAGCATAACACACCGCAACGGCAAGTTCTGGCAACCCAAATTCAGAATCAGAAAGTAACATGCAAACACACTATATTTGTACATTTATACAAGCAACATTTTTAAGCAACAACTGAAAAGAAAAACATTGCACTCACCTGCAGGATCGCTCCCTGATGCTGAGCAGTTTCTTAGCAGAATGTCAATCAATTTTAGGCCTATTCTGGTGGACTGAAGCCCAATTTTTACAAGCACAGCCTCAATGTTTGGAGAATGCATACCACAGTAAGGTGACATCAGTAAAGCAGCACATGTCTGCAACAGATTAGCAGTGGGTGCTGCAGCACTAGCCATCATTCCTTCTAAATCACTTATGTGAGTGAGGCAGTGGTGTAATAATCTTAACCATCCAATACTGAAAAGGAAAACATGAAAATGAGCTCATGTATAACTTTCTTATTATTTTATTTTGCATCTATAACATAACTACCTGCATTAGATTCTAGGACAAGTACTGCAGAAAACTGCTGTGACATGATCAGACATCATCTGAGAAAAGCAAATTAAAATAACTGAATTTAAGACCAAAATGTAATATACATTAGTAATGCTGTTGTAATCATTGGTTTAATGTTGTAAGAAAGGACAGGTTCATGTGTACGAAAAGTTAAGAGCCTGCAAGTTTTAGTAATAAAGTTTCTCAAGATTTCTTTATTCACATATGTATTTCTTCCAACAGGGCCAACCTATTGGGGGGAAGGTGGAAGGAAAGGTGTTTATACAGGGGGAAGGTAGCAGGGAGGGTGTGTTGGTTTGTTTAATTGGGTTTTTTTAAAATATTAAAAAGAGCTGGCCAAAACATAAGTGTGAAACATGAAATAGGACACTCCCTCACTTATGAATAAATGCAATGGTGCCTATTTAAAGTCAAAATTCTGCAATAGTTGGTTGGCATTAAAATTATACACCCAAACAGCCTCCCTGACTTTAAAAACTCTTAGGGTCATACACATCTGCAATAAATTACAGTGAACCTGTGTGCTTAGACAGCACACAGAAAAAGTCAGGAAATTAAAAATGTGTTAGCCACTGCATTTCCCCCATTTCTCTCTTATTCTTTGCATACAAACCTTAAATGAAGTTTACACTTTTATTTTAGGAAAAACTCCTAAATATTTATCACTTCAGAAAAAAGCAAGCTTTCTGTTATGCCTAAAACAAAATTGTATCCCAGTTTATTGACTGTATCTATCATATTACTACCACTACTTTATTGAGACACTTACTAAACTAAGCTGAAAGCCACAATAAAACACTTCAAGACATGAAGAATGTACACTCACCTTCTTTCTTTAGATACTGAATATTTTTGTGTGATTTTAAGATAACCTTTTTTGAAGTACAAATATAGCAATCGTAGAATTTGTCTATGAAAATTTACTTCACTGCTATTGAAGATCAAAGACCAATTTCAGTTATACAGCTTTTATCAAATGTACACTGGACAGTATTCATACGCTCTCCAAATTTACTTACTCTCTTTGACATTTTTTGCACCAAAGAAGAAAAGATTTTAAGACTTTCTCCTGCTCTTTTATGAATTTGAAAAAAGTTAAGGTTCCAAGATGAAATATTTCAGAGTAATGAATTTTTGCAATTTAGTAAGCTGAATTTCAGAACCAGGAAATCTCAAAAATTCACTCATTAAATTAAATTCAAAGTTGGAAAACTTTAAGTCTTTTTTGTTTTTAATCCTTAAGGGTTTACTTATTTCCATTTTAAAAATGAGTACAAAACTCAAGATGCTACCTAACCAAATAAAAGCTTTCAAAAAGAAATCTTGCTGATATGCCAGAATCACAACTACATTCAGTTCCTATTTCACAAATGTTTGCAAACAGCAGTATTAGATATGACTTCTATAAAACATCCCATTGTCCTGTTTCTATTCCTGCTCCAATACTTACGCAACTCTGTCGACTTCAGTAGGGATAAGAAATATGTTGCTACTTCAATTTTTTTGACAACTGCCTACCCATTAAAAACACAGAATACAACTCTGAATGCTTTCCCATCCTTTGTACTCTTTCACCATTGCAGAGATGAAACACACCCTTTTACATATGCAGATTAAGCATGCTACCAAACAAGTGAGAAGTACTGCTTATATTTGTCTTCTGAAAAAAAAAAAAAAGGAAAAAGGCAAAAAAAAAAAGAAAAAAGGCAAGTTTTCTAAGGTATTTGAAACATTCTGCAAATGTTAAAATTCAACTACAAAAACAGGTACCCTTTCAGTTTGCTACTGAAAGCTCTGACTCAAAGCAGAAAACATCATTAAAAGAGACAAAAGCATGAACTGGCACAAACATGCCTCTGGCCATTGACACTAGAAGTTTACCTTGTTTTAGAGACTTGATCCTCTGAGGGAAGGAATGGATTATTGACAGTTGCAGACGAGGTGTTTCCGAAGGCTGTGAGGCCTAACAGTTTGATCTGAGAGAGGCCTAGCGTACTGGCATCCCGAGGGCGATGGAGACGGAGGCAGACAGCTGAGGCAACTTCAGCTTTTACCAGCTGGATTTTTATATACGTGAGACCACTTGTTATAACAGGAGTTGACAAAGGTAACATATTGACACCATCTGCGCTTATTTCAACAGATACTGATGAAGGGCAAGCTACAGAGTAAGATAAGAAGGTTTAATACTATTAAAATTCAAACCAGTACAGATTTTTAAAGTGTTAAACATGTATCCCTCTTAAACATATAGAACAAGATGGCTGAAATGATCTCGGGCAAACACTACTACAAAACTGCAGCTGGAATATTTGACCTGTGCGATGGTATATGTTTAAATGCATATGCATTTTGTTATATGGTGTACACAGTTTATTTCAAAGACTTAAGATGAAGAAAAGTCATGTCAGTGTAAATGCCACATGTTCCCATATCAGAGCTATGACAATAAGAGCTGAAGATCTCATACTTTACTCCAACCACCACATGGAACCATTTTGCTTGAAGACCCTGACCAGTATTTCATGAAAAGTTTCACAAGTTTTTTGTCATATTTAAAGTTAACACCACAAAACATGGACTGAGATAGACGAAATCAAGCAGAGGCAGAGCCTTCCAATTCTCAAGGAAAGCAGAATTAACAAGCTTTTCAACTTTTTACAGCTATTCAAACAACCTGCAGCTTTAGTGCCTCTGACTGCAGTCTTTGTACCATTTCTAAATCCTGCCCTTTGAATTTTCAAACTGGCATCAGCGTCAGTGAATCTACTTACTCGCCAGAGAGGCCAGGTGAGGCTGGATGTGGATCTCCTTGAGCAGCACAGCCGCAGGAAGGTGAATCGTGAGGTCGCACCAAGCTTCCTCAGGTAAAAATATGTACGACCACGCAGCAGATCGAGCTCGTCTGTGGGGAGGAGTAGCCTGTAACAGCACTTCAGCAGGTTGGGCAGTGGGACTGCTTGAGGTGATGGAACCTTTAAAACCAGCACCATTAACATCAATTATTAATATTTATTAATAAAATACAGGTTAATTTACAACCTGAACTGTGGAAAACACTTTTTTTTTCTTATCTCACCTGGTCCAGCTTATTGATAACAACCCATGTGTAATAATGACAACTGCTGAGATATTTTTCTTTTATTCAGGCTATTTTACAACAGGCAGTTTACATATTAATATGCATGTGCCTGAAAATTTGCTAGGGAGACACTTGCTTCCAAAATCCTAAACTTTCTATCAAGAGAAAGATTTTGTTCATTACAAAACCAAACGAACCAAAAAGGTGCAGGTTGAACACTATGCTTAGAACCTGAACTTAGTTAATCGATAGTTAACATAATGAAGGGTTTAAAGGTTTAAATAATATGATGATAACATAAACGACTTTACAACCAAAATCTGCAAACCTTTTTCTTCAAAAAGGTTTGTTTCACATAAAAACTTTTCTAAAAAAGACATCAGAATCAAAAAAAACCAGACCACAGCAGCTGCTCATTTTTCTCATCTTAACATGAGTTAAGAATGAACTCAGAAGATTGAGGCTACGTCGTCTTTAGCAAATAGTATGGCACAAGAAGACCAGATCTGTGCGATTCAAACTACAGATACTCAGGGTGTTTTACTTTAAAGTAGCTCTAGCCTGGCCCCATGACTGAATGACTAGTAGGAGCTGGAGGTGAATTCCTGGACACATTTTGATAGACTTTCATCCCAAATTAATCGAGTTTGTCTCTCAGAGAACACTGTATGATGAGAATCAGAGTGTAGTAAGTGAGGACAACCAGAATGTTAATTTCAAAAGCATACTCCTGACTGAAAGCAAAATATTAAGACAGATGCACTCACAGCAGAACATCAAAAATTGCAGCACTTTGCAAGCTGGGAGATAAGGCGTGCAAGAACCCACCACCATACATGCTTAGGATTTACTACTTAAAGTAATCAAGTACCAACATTTGCAGGATCATTAAATTTACCTTTCAGGAATTTGTGAAGAACAATGTAGATTTCTAACAGACCCCTATTCTGTCAAATAAACTTTTTTTCTTTAATTTCATTATTTTTTACACTCTTAAATTTGAATGACAGGACTGAATGGATTTCTCTCTTGCCTGACAATCTTCCCAGAAATTTAAAAAATAATCCTTTCTTTCTCCCCTCGTGACAGTGAGACACACTGTATGAACACATTCATGGGCTACATTAGGCTAGTGAGCAGCAACAGAAAACATTAAGACACTAGTAGTGAAAAGTAGCCTTTGTAAGATGTAAGAGTACCTCTACATGTTAAAAACACATGCATTTTAGTTAAGTGGCAGCCATTGTATTGATACCAAAACAGCACTGCAATTCTAACAAACATTCATGCAGGCAACATCGGAGCAATTGGGTGCATGTGTGAGAGCAGCATCAGCAATATCGGCCCTACGCTCCAGCTTCCGACCTAGCTCAGGCTCATTCTGTGTCATCCAGCTTTGCCATGCTTCTGTAACAGCTCCATCAAATCTGATGTGCCCTAAGTGAAATCAGCGAGTCTTTGTCTGTGGCATTGGAACTGGCTAGCCCCTGACCTAGGGGAGGGAGAAGGAGCCCACCTTGATGCATGACTACATCAGATACAGATCATTCCCCTTCTTTCTTTCCCCTGTCCACGCAAGCTCTTACTACCTGTGGAGGAGGGGTTAACCTCCTTCCCCAACATCTTGAAACACCAGCAACCCCTCTGTTTAGAAGATTTAATAATACCGCAACATCTGACACTATCACAGTATTTTTTTGTTAAGAATTTGATAAATATTCAGATCACCAGTGGATATTAATGTAGGAGAAAGAAGTATTACTTACCCAAAGGTGCAAAATTGTGAATTCCTTCTGCATTATCAGGCTCAGAAGCTAGCACTCGAGCTTTCAAACTGCTGTCTGTTGCTTTGGTGGGACCAGAATCAAGAAATTTCATAATAGTTGAAACCATACTTCTTGCTGTGTTAACAATAGCTCTTGTGCTCGTTACCATGTTGTTACAAATAAGCTGAACACCACCTGTGTATAACGGGGGGGGGGGAGAACACTGTTCAGAAGCATGCAATAGATTCTAAGCAAGCAATGGCCTATTTAGTAAATTTGGTCCTCCAAACACATATCTGTATTTTTTCTTTAAGTGCCAAAGAATCTACAATAAACCTTTTACTCGACGCAGCTAAAGAAAAGACATTCTTACCCATATCATGGAAGGCCTTCAGTGCCTCACTTGTATCCAACACTCGTAAAATGAACCAGAGCAGTGGCTCAGATAACTGACAAGTGGCGAGAGAACCCTAGAAGAAAAAGTTAAGAAATACAGTTCCATACAAAATTAATATGACAGAAATATGCACTTGTCTCCTCTTTTAGTACACAAAAATCCCAGAGAGGAAATGTCTCCATAATTGACCCCTCTAGCACCAAACAGCAGTATCATGCTCCATATGGTTAATTCCTATGTAGAGAAAGTCTTTGTGGCAAGGAAAAGATCAAGCTACTAGGGTAAGCAGCTGAAAGGAAATAAGAATATTGAGCATTTAAAATACCCACTAATATGAACACAATAAATGTGTTTCCCACGTGAACATAATAAAACATTCAATTCACCCTCAAGCTTTTAGCCAGGAACATTTATGGGAATGTCAAAATGTCCTTACAGAAACTCTCTCTCTCCCCCTCTACCATGGGCAACAGAGGGAGGCTTCCTAACTTCAGCACCAAAGTGAAGTGAGGTTGGAAAAATGTTAACATTTCTTTTATATAGCACTAGTTCAGTTTTCTAAGCTTAGTATAGGTTACAGTATCAACTAACCTAAAATTCCCTTGAAGCACAGCAGACCTAAGGGAACTTACCTGTCTTCCCATGTACCCACAGGCCATGTAGGTAAGAATTGGCTGAAGCATCACTTGCACTGTTGTTGCTTTTTTACTAAGTGTCGTCAGGATAGTGAACAACCCATCTCCAACTGATATTGCATCTAAGCCACCATGAAAGTTTTCATGTTTAGTAAGATGTAAGCCACTGGCACCTTAATGAAAACAGAAACACAGTTCAAAAGTGAGAAGCTGAGACCTAATAAACCATTAGAGCACATAAGAGAACTCGAGGATATTTAAATTTCTTTTCTGTTAAATGTTCTCATGGATTTTACAAACTAGAAATGGGCCAGTTTTCAGGATCATATAAATTACTATTAGTGTTCCCAGATCCTTGCTACCTTCTTTACTGTATAAATAGGAAAACTTGACTCAGGAAGTCAGGGAATTTAAATCCAATTTTAGATAGGATTGTACAAATGACTGTAGTTAGTGAAGGAAATACAAGGAAATTCCAGAAGGATTGGAATCACTCCTAGCCAGAAGCAACTAACAAGTATTTAAATTTTTTTTCAGAAAATAATAGAAGTGCACTTGTGCAGCCAAAAAACCCCAGAACCATTTAACAAATATATTTCTATCAGAAATACCTCTCCCAGAATTCTCCCTCTTAGTGTTATGGCTCAGGATTTATTCACAAGGATTTATTGAATGTCAATAATCAGCAATATTGATTACACATTGCTGAAATTGAGGATG
This sequence comes from Phaethon aethereus, assembly GCF_964289735.1. NCBI lineage: Eukaryota > Metazoa > Chordata > Aves > Phaethontiformes > Phaethontidae > Phaethon > Phaethon aethereus. The sequence goes on along the minus strand of NC_138576.1, from coordinate 93,639,802 downwards.
GAAAGCAAGGAAGAGATTACCTCCATAAATACGACTGTCTTACAAAGTGTATGACATCAATCTGGAAGAGCTTTTAGAAGTGTTTAGATTTGAGTGGGGGGAATGGATGAAACACTCCTGTTCCATTTAAAGAAACTGGAGTTATACTAACAAATGGTTAAAAAAATATGTGTTCAAGTGATCTTTGGAACATGCTTTAGACAAACACTCTGTCAAGAGAACTGACAGCTGCAGGACTTTAATCACCTTCAAGCTATCAAGAACAACAATACAGAGAGGCTCTGGATGCATGGAGACAGACAAAGAAAGAAAAGTCATAAGACAGTCTCTGCATGATCTAGAAAAGTTAAATGGAATGAATGATGGAGCTGAAGCCAACTAAGGTGGGTTTGCTGTGAAGACTTTGAGGGAGGGAGAAGGTAGGATCAAGAGGGGAATACTGTTATTTGTATAATTTTCATAGTCTGTCATTGGCAAAGCATAAAAAACTAATGAAATAGATAAAATGGTCATAAAAGAAAATGAAACAAATCTTTTAACTTTATGTGACAAGTGAATTACTCAAGGCCATCCTGGCTCCTGACCAGCTGGCTCGCCAGGTACAGTAAATTAAGATCATTAGCATAAATTTTGACACCAGAGCCACTACTTAGTCATGCACATCTGCAGACGTCTTCTTGTGTATCTTTCCTGTGTCCCTAGCATGCTGCACTAGCTATTACACGTTTACTACTATGTGCTGATAGCTGATTTTTGGATCACATATAACCTTAGCTGCAGTCTTGGAGAAATGTTTTGTTCATAGAAATTGTCTGGAGAGAGCTTAATACAGTTCTTCATGAAGGAACTAAAACCACAAACGGCCGTGTTCTCTCTTCCCAAAATACACATACAAATTAGTTTCAATAACCTGTATTAAAAGACCTTGGGAGGAATAATCCACTGAAAGGATCAGCTGGCCCAGTATCCTGAATTCAATGAAAAACTTTTTGAAACAACACTATCTTTCCAAATTGCCTTTTTAAACATGCAAAACAACTGCTGGACAGAAACCGATGGTTTAGAAAGACAAAGTTGAGGAGAAGAATTTTTGAATTTCACCCCAAAGAAACACATACTGAGCATAAATCATCATTCCCAGAACAAACTACTTTCAGTGTTCATAGCGTATTTGCAATATGACACCAACTACCCAGAGTAAAGGAGGAGACATTCTGGAATTAATTTCGGGAAGGTTCCAACAGCACTATACAGGCTTGTCAAATCCTGCCTGCTGTTTGATTTGACTACTGGAGGTTACTGCTTTTTCCTCAGTTGCCAAAATGAATGACCAATCTAACATTCACGTGCTCTCATCCAAAAAGTATACTGTTTTCTGATAATAGCATTGGTTAACAGTTTCACAGCTGCTTAAAAGTGACAGAAAAGGCCAGAGGTACTTTCTTCGAAACAAGAGAATCGCTATAAAAAGAACAAAATTTTACAACTATTATGCTTGAAATGGAGTGCAAGCTCTTTGCCTATCCTCCTGCAAAATGTTTTTCCAGTTTTGCACATGCAGTAACATTCATGGTATTCCAGTCATTTTTTTAATTTGTGCAAATAAACTCTATGCTATCATCATAGCTCACAAAAAAGTCACAAAGATAATCTCTCTGAGAAAATGCACTTTAGGTACAGGTCTGATAAACAGCAACTTTGCTGTGCTAAATATCATCAGCTTCCTCATTTGATCATAGCAGGAAGATCCCACCCCCAAATATATCACTGAAACTCCCAGAACATGATGTTAATGAGATTTCTGGTAAAACAGAGGAATAGAAGAGTTTATGTATTCTGTGCAAAGGCCACAATTATAATTTGTCTTTTTCAGAAACAATTTTAAAAAAAGAAGGAAAATAATGCAATACATAGAGAACAATGGAGGTAATGTGTCTATAGTACAAACAGAAGACTAATCCTAATCCATGCACAGAGGCATGGGATGGGCACAGATTGAAATACAGAAAATTGTACTTAAATGTAAGAAAAAGGCTCTTCTACTTTATGATTAATTGAACATTGTAACAGGTTGCCCAGAGTGGTTGTGGAGTTTCCACCCTTGGGGAATTAAAAACCCAACTGGATAAGGTACTTGGCAATCTGCTCCCTGAGGCAGGCTCTGAGTTGACCCTGCTTTGTGCAAGGAGGTTGGACTAAACAATCTCCAGAGGTTCCTTTCAACATCAACCATTCTGAGATTCAGCAAATTCAAATGCCAAACACATTCCTGCTTGGTTTTAATTACTGTCTCCTACCTCATGGTAGCTGGTTTTTGTTTGTTTGTTTGTTTTTCCCCCCACATAACTGTCCCCCTTTCACTTATTAGTCTCTCTTCCTATCATTTCTGTGACACATTCTTTCATGTATATACCCAATTTATCAGTTTGTAGAAGTTTTGTTTTACCACCCCAAAAGATTTTACATTTATTTACAAAATACCTACCAATAATCATTGCCATAGCGCTGCTGTTACACTGGCCAAGTGCAGACAAAATCTGGCTCATAATTTGTTGGTTGGCTAACACCAAGTCTGCCACATACGCAGTTGATCCTTGAGTATTAGGGTTATTTCCATTGCCATCTTTGCCTCCTGAAACCTTTTCTTCATCAGACACACTGTCTGTAGTACTGCTTGGTACTGGAACACGGGCACTATATTCTCGGTTACTGGAAAGCGGCAGTTGAACTAAAATGTTGACCAGCTTTAGCAAATCAAACATAAGTTGATCCCTTGTCATTTCTCCACAAACTGCTTTGGCATCACCTGGACGGATAATATTGGCAAAAAGCCCTCCAAAACATGCTCGAGCACCCACAGAGCTGTCTGAGCCACTGCGAGACATCACTTTGTCCGAACATGTAATGTAATGATGCACAAGGAACGTTATAGACTCAATTACTGCAGAAATAGTGCTAACTGATACAACTTCAAAATTCTGTTCCAGGGTGAATTCCAAGAGTTTCACTTGTGCATCCAAGGGTCCCTGGCCTGTCTGGAAGGCACCCCTGAAGGAAAACAACAACAACAACAACAACAACAACAACAGAAAAGGGAAGGAAAAAAAAAAAAAGATATTTCATTGTTCAATATTAACAAGTTAAACAGGTTTGGTTGTTGGGTTTTTTTTCTGCTTGATTTTTAAGAATCACAAAGCACACCAGACTTTCAATAAATAAAAATCCATCCATTTTCAGAAATGCATATTGAAGCACAATCTGATCTTTCACATGAGTCAAGCATTCATAACTTTTTAACATACTGATCATTACACAGCCTGTAGAACTCATGAATTACCTTCCTGATATTACTAAGGATTCAAGGTTCATTTGAAAAAGTCTAGGATCCATCATGTTTTTTTAATCATTCAGTTAATTCTGTAGGTATAGGCTTGGAATACAGTCCTGTTCAGTTGTGGGTGAAATGTTTTGTATGTTTGTAGGGAAACTTCATGGGAAGAAGACATCTAATGCTTTAATATCATTAGGATTTTTTTTTGTTATATATTGTTTTCTAACAGGAAATCATGATGGATTTTTTCTTCCCATAGGGTTTTTTGTGGAGTTTTGTTTAGTTTGTTTTGGTTTTTTTCCTTTTTTACCCCTGAGGTAGAAAGAAGAATGGTCTAACTATACATAAGACCATGAGAAGGTACTCAAACCATCACAAGTTGGTGCTTGTAGGTTGATTACTTTAAGGTTCTCTTTTAGGGGCAAGTTTATTTTCCGAATTGCTATTACATGTGTACTAGTGGACTACAAAATGAACCTTTTGAATCAGTAATTTTATTTTAAAATAAAACTGGTGCTAATTCTTGAAGTGTTACTGATTTTTTATAGATTTCTCTGTATCCATTGACATTGATTCTTACTATAACTTTTAAAATTAAAAACAGAACAAAGCAGTTTATATAAACAGGTCTGAAGAAAATTATTTGGCATTTCATTAGTTCTAACAGTAAGACACTGCTTTGCTTCACAATCAATCTTATGCTTTGATCAGGTATGATATACTTCAATTACCTGAGGCTTTAGAAATAAACAACTAAACCTTTTCCCGGTGCTTTGCTTCCATTTTATGACATTTCAGTCCCACCTTTGGTTTGTCTCAAAAAAAACGCAAACTCTTAACACATTTCAGAAACTATACTTTCAGTGGTCTCATCAGCTTATTTCAAATAAGATTATGGCATGCAGACGCACATTCCAAGATTTACTGCGAATTAGTGACTTTATTGTATTATGACATTTCTTGTATAAGTGATTGATCATCAGTGTAACCTGGTAAACACCACACATTCAATTTAAGTTACTACGGTAAAATTGCTTAGAAAAGGCCGAAACTGTTTTCTGTCTGATTAAAGAATAGATAACACCAAAGTGCCACCTACTGGGAAGCCAGAAACTGAGGAAGCTCATCCCTAATTATATGAAGCCTTTATCTGGGGATGAGCAGAACATAAATACCAGAAATAAATGATAACTCCAAATGTACTTCAGACCAAACAATTGGCACATTTCTGGTGTACTGCTGTATACATAACATTCTTATGCCCATTCACCTAGCCTTGAAGAAGATGAGATATAAAAGACAAGCCATAAGCTCTTATCTCTCCCCTGGCCAGTGGCACTCCGCTGCACTAGTGGGGAGACAAGACATCAATAGGCCCCAGAAGAAGAGTGGGGCAGAGGAAGTTTTGCACTGTCAGGTGAGGAGAAGAGGGGGGAGGGGAAAAAAAAAAAAAGACATAGCAATAAATATGCATATTACATAAATAGGGTTATGCAATCTCGTATTTCATCCTACCATGGTGTAAAAGCCATCCATATTATTTTCAGAATCTACAAACGATTTCTAGAATCTTTCATTAATTCAGATGTCTTAGAATATTTTTTCTCTTTTTAATAGGTAAGCTCATCAACAATGCTGTATTTTAGGGATTACTTTAACAAGGCCTATATCTTAGCTCTAGATAAAAATCAGTCCAGCCAACTGTTTAGTGCTTCTATTCACTGTCCCTCACACACAGACTACTGTGTGTGGATCCCAGTCACACTCTGCCACATGCCAGAAGCAGTCCAGATCCTGCTGGTAGTGCTGCAGCAACAGCTAAGAACTCCATATATAACTTGACAGTAAGACAAGGTGTGACTTATACATCTTAGTTCTAATTCATACTTGTGTGGATTTTAAAGACAAAAGGGGTGTAAAAAGAAAAAAAATAGTTAAGATTTACCTTTCTGTTGAAAGTATATGTATTAATTTCAACAAAAATTCACTGAACATCTGAGGACAAGTTGAAGAAAGATGCACTTGCAATCGAGTAAGAAATTCTTGCATAGCTTGTGTTGCTGTTGGCCCAACCTAGAAGGAAAGGCATTTTAATAGGTATTATATAAAACTGAAACGCCTTCAAGAACATTAAGTAGTATCTAGCAAGAACATTTTCTAAGAACAGAACAGTATTATGTAGCTTAATTTGCTTTCTGAAAAATTTTACAGGAGAACTATTCTGTATCAATTTATATTATGCGTTTTTCCATTACTAACCATGGCTAACAAGCAAATAATTCAGTCCTTTGCCTAAGACTTGTTTTGCAGCTTGAGACTTTATCTTTTCAGCAATGCAAAAAGACGCTTCACACAGAATACACTTCTGTGCTAACCTGAATGTTTTTTCACAAACTACACATTTACATGTAAGTACTATAAATTAATAGCAAATGTTTAAGTTCTGGAAAAGACTATGTATTTTCTGGAAATTTTTCTGGAAAACACTGGTAATACTAGGTGTTTTCTGTCTCAAACTGAGCGTTTCTGAGACTCCTGTCAAATATTACATAGAATTAAGTTAACTTGAGCTTTTTTTTTTTTAATCACTATTCACAGATGTTTCAAAGACTGCAAAAAACAAAACATTAGTGGAAATTAGGAGAAACAGTAGATACCACATGAATTCACAAAACAGGCAGAAAATAAAAGCATAATTATAGATTCTGGAATTATTAGATGTTTAAACTTAACCTTCATTGGCATTTTTATGCCAACCCAACAAGATTTCAGGAAACTATTACTTTTTTCATGCATGCAACTAAGGAATCCTAACATGAAACACCTTCCCTGACATATTGTGTGGCATTCTCTCCCTGTGGCAAGTCACCAGATAATTGAAAAATCATATGATCGCTACTCAAAGTGTAAACCCAACATGAACTCCCTGTGGTTGCTAATCAGAACCAACTAAGTCTATAACAAAAAAAAAAAGAAACAAGCCAAAGATATAATACATTCACGAACAACACATATTCATGTCAAGTGTATTGAAACTCTATCATGAAGAGTCTTCCTCTTATTTTAATTGCTAGTTACCTGTGGACTGTGTTGATTTGTTCCGTGAGGATTAGTGCCAGAAAGAAATTTCACTAACACATGAATGAGGTTTGGATCTGACACCAACAATTGGGCAGTACTTTCCTGAGTCCCAATGACACTGCTTGGACCAGCTTAAAAATAAAGACATAAAAATTAAATCTGTAATCTTAAGCATTAAGTGTATATCAAACATTTATACTGTATATCACATACTTATTTCATTATGTGTACATACTCTCAGCAAAATCAGCTACCGAAAGTAGCTTACTCAGCACTACAATTGTGTTTACAAGAGTCTTCATCACTCAAATTTCTTTAAACTAAGGAACATTAAACTAAAGATCTCAATCAGGAGAGAAACATCTCTGTCAAAAACAGAATTAAACCCTGACTGCTTCCATCTCAGTTGAAAAGCTTTCAGAGCAATGAAATAAAAATAACATTGGAAAGACACTTGCTATGAGAAAAATTCCTTGTGGGAAGATGGAAGGAGAAGATAATTCACAGTACGTTTTCCTCTTATCAAATGCCATTTTATTCTCAAACTATAAAGAGATTTCTGGCTTTAGATGACTAGAGAAAACTAATGCTGAAAGTATTTCTTATACAGCTGTACAAACCATTTTGCATTGATTTATCAACATTAGTAGTGGAAGAAGTCTGTATGGCTATGACTGATGGCATGGTAATAGATGGAGTTGAATAAAAGCAAGCAAGCACCCCACAGCATTCCAGTTCCATTGTATTGAGGGCAATAAGCCTGCTCTAGTACACATTTGATAGTGCAAAAGATGAAAAGGCTAGGTCCTGTCTGGGTGGGGGACAAGTTTGTACAAACTAAGCACACAATTTCACAGGTTCTCTGAAAGAAAAACTGAACATTTCAGAACAGAGGAGCCTTCCATTGCAGGATGTGCCTTAGAAACACCAGTCTGCGTGAACTGATCAAGTGTATTTTCCCCTGCTGAACTTGCATCCCTGAACACTGACTCCAGTAAAACATACAATACGCTGATTTCCCCTCTAAGGAAACTAGGTAATATAGGTTGTTGGTGGAGGTTTTGTTTGTTTGGCTGTTTCTGAGTATATCATGATACAAGTTAAAAATGAAAATGACACTCGGGTCACCAAGAACACTGATTTGCTAAGCTAACAGCTCTTGCATGTATACTTTCACCTGTTATATTACTGCCCTTTGGGTTTTTTTGAAAAAAGTTCCACTTATAAACTATTTTTAAATTTATAGACAAATCACTATCACTAAAATTACATTCAACTGCAGCTGACATAACCAATTAAAATGAGAAGTTAATATTAATTTGGTTATTCTGTTTTTCAGTTTTCTGTAACTCTTCATTGTTTCCATGCAACTGTATCATTCAAACTTTGTGTATGACTTCAGTTTTGAGCCAGATGTCACTTGAGTTTGTCCAAAAGTACTGAGTGTCCAAATTAATTTTAAAATAAGTGTACTAAGTGCCCACAATATTTATATGTTTTTATTTGAAAAAGGGACATACTTTTGTGCTTTCTTGCATTCCTGAATGGTACCTTCATAGACAGAAGGTATTTCATTTTCTTCAGAGACCTTGAACCACCTATGAAGTCTATAATGATCAGTGTGACAAACAACACTGCTATTCAATATTCTTCTTTTTAAAACAAAACAAAACAAAACAAACTCTCCATTGAAACTACAGCTTTTGGAATATGTATGCTTGCATTCTGCTGAACAGGGCACATTTGGGGTACAGCTTCAAGTCATTTAATTCACTTGGTATTTCTTTGAAGGTAACTATTTAAAACAGCTTCTTCCTGCTGCGTTCACCTTCATTGTTAGGTCTGTACTATAACTACTTAATGAAATCTGTCTATTTGTAAGACTTTACATCTTAATACAAGCAGATGTAACATTAGAACTTCCCGGGAATTGACAGTCCCAGCCCATCCCCTCTTGACAAGCAGTAGCCAGGTCCACATGCTAACCCTAAACTCATTTCCTTCCAGGATTAGAAGGCTTCATAATTTTTCTACTGGTTCATGATAGGGTTGATGCCATAACTGAATAAGTACGTCTTGCTTACTTCCTCTGTTATTTTTTTTTATATTTTTCTATTTAACAGCTGAAAATATCACTACAATATAAAACCCCACTTTTTGCTGCACTATATTCAGTCTGACATGTTTTGTTTGACATTCTAACTAGGAGTTCAGGATGCATCCACATTATCTGCTCTGTCTAGTATTTATACTCAAAACACTGCTCTCCAACAGTATTTCTGGTGACAACAATAACAGACAAGCAAAGGGGCATGTGAGGAGGGCACAAATAGTTCTTGCTAAAGGAACAGATTAGTAAATGCACTGAGAACGATTTGACAGATGATAGCTGTTTACTTCAGAGCAACTGTAGTGCTCTGCTTCTACCCAGCTTCCTTTACGTGGCATTAAATGGTTCTAGATGTCACCCATCAAATACTGATTTTAAACAGCATCCTTGCAAAAGTTGTCCCCAGATATTGTAACCAATTAAGGTCATTGTTCTGAAAAGAAATGGCTGGAGGTATTGGGTTTATCCCTGAAAACTATCTTGCATGCCTTCAGTTTCTGAAGCACAGAAGTTACACAGCCTGAGCTCTCATTCTGAAGACATTTATCAGCACATAATGGCATAATGAAATAAGATTTTTCTGACCATGAACTGACCTGCATTAGACAGTGGTGGCTCAAAAACCCAAGCTAGGACAGTTTCCAAAAAGAATCTGCCCTATACTCAGGTAGGAAAAAAACCCCAAACAAGTAAAGCACCTGGATTACTACTGGAGAGATCTGGGGGTTTGGAAAAATAACTAATAGCTTTGAAAATAACATCAGGATGAGACCTCTAGAATGACCTCATTTCTCATGACAAGGTCTTCGAAGTCATTGATCTCTTGAAGAAATGGTGACCAAAAAACTGTAATTTTCAGAGTACAATAGTTCAGAAGCCAGAAGTGTGTTCAGAGACTACCTGTAAAATGCAAATAAGGCAAGACCCTTATCTAGAATGAATGAAGGAGTATGTAAAAGCAGTGCTCCTCCCCTTTTTTTTTTCCTTCCCTTCCCTTTCTTTTCTTTTCCTCTCTTGTTTTTAAATGAAAGACCGGGGAAAAGAATGGCTGAATGTGAACATATGTATCAAATGGCAATAATAAATTTCAACTAAAAAAGGCAAACTTAAGAAGGAGGTTCTTTGAGAAGGCTTTGAAATCCAATGGTTTAGAAAAATAGCAATAGTGGGATTTTCTCAGTGCTAAAATGTCCACCTGCAAAAGGATTTTAGTGAATCATCTATGAGCAGCTAACCCTCTGCATTGTTTTTCAGTTTCTGAAACAGCAAATATGATTAGCTAATGAGGATTATGTCAAGAAGAGGTGGTGGTTTTTTCATCAGTGAAGGTATTTTGCAAATGAACACATTTGAAGGCCTAGTTGTATTTTGGGTATCAAAAGGGGAAAGAATTTAATTTTATAACCACACACATCCAGCAAGACTAACCTGAATTATTCCCAATGAACTGTGACTGAGATCTTAGTAGTTTTTAAAAATAAATAAATAAATAAATAAAACCGAACACCCAGAGAACAATCCCAACCATAACCTGTCAATACAGTGAAGATATGCGAGCAATTTGTACTTCATAGCTTAAAACATGACAGAATTAAAGAGAACAGAGGAGAAACTTGACTCCAAAGGCAGCTAACATGTCGCTTACATTTTAAAGACAATTTGTTCCTGAGACTGGTTAAAGTGTTCACTCTCTACTGACTGTATATATATAAAAAACCCAAAATCCTATCTTTTCTGGAAAGCATGATCTTGAAAATTATGAGTTGATGAGAACTCCTGTGAGATACTGCCTGTAATGGCTTAAGAGACTATTAGTCAAAGTTCTGAACTAAAGCACATGGAAACCAAAATCATTGACTGGGGAAGTGCTCTGATGGATCCCACCTTCAATTGTCAAGAATTGAACAGAGATTATTTAACTTCTTAAACATGACAACTCAGTGCCATTGAGACAGAATGTTACCTTGAATTATTAGCTGCTGAGGAATCCTGGCACTGAAGTTACTTGATGGATGCTTAAACTTATTTAGCTCCTGGTTCTAACAGTGAGTATGAGAAAAGATGCAATTAAGGGATATATATCTGTGTTAATCCACACGCATGTATAAAAGGAGACACACCTTCAAACCTTTTCTTTACCCTCCAGCAAGCTCACATCTCCAATACTTTCCAACTCAATCCCAACCTTGGGCTCGCAATCCAGTGTACACAAAAATCAACAGCCACACTCATATGCTGAAGTGCGCCTGCGATGAGTCGTAGTGGTTGCTTCCAAGCAGCTTTTCATTCACATCATCACTTACTGATCTCAGGCAGTTGCCTAAGAAACTCCTGCAAACACACAGCTACCTATCTGTCAGTGTCAGAGCACAAACACTGAGCCTCATACCACCTGGAAGAGAGTCACATATGGTCTCAGTGGTACACACAGTGTAATGTTTGGAAATTGCTAGTCTACCGGTGCAAATTGGGAGTGTTGAAAATACACATCGTGTTAACTGCAGGCACTGTTATCCTACAAATCAGGCCATGTTCTATTCTCAAATACCATGAATAAGACGGAGGTATCAGTTTGACAACATCAATTAAGTCTCTTCTGTTAATTTATTCACAGCTCTACTGCTTCACCTAACAGCAAAAATTTCAGCATATTTTTGTGAGATGGATCTCTATATAACATCACAGAAAAGGGACAGAAAGTGAAACCCTGAAGAAAAAAGTGCAAAGTGCATCCCAAGGCCAATGATGTGGAAATGGCACATATGAAAAAAAAGATTCATAAGCATCTTTGAAGCAATTTGCCGTCCCATGATGACACAGCTATTCACAGTTTTTCTCAAAGAAGTGTGATCTTCAGGTGGCTCTGGGTTTCTTCTGTAATTACTGTCTTTATAGTTATACGCTTGGAGTGAAAACAGAAATTAAAAGAGCTCTGACTTGGTCTAACATGTAGGTTTTAAAAGATTCCAGTCTCCAAGTTCTTACTATTTGATATATTCTTTAGCCTTGAGGACAAGGCCACAAAAGCATTCCTCGTGACAGCTGCCCTATGACAGGGAGCCCTTTAGAAGCTTAATTTCTTAATTTAAAAATTACATCCTTTAATTTCTGCCAGTATTGTGGCAAAACTTCCTTCACAAAGGGAGATTTTTTTTCTAGTGTGTTATGGAGCAATATACAGAATGTGAGATAACCTGGCGTACATAGAGAAGTGAAATGAAATGGCTGGATTTCTTTTTTAATAGATTCAGCTTCCAGGGGCTTATTTTCATACAGCTTAACAAAAGCAATGACTAGTGCCTGCATATTTACGAAAATATTTCTACTGCATCAGAAAAACATGAATGCCTCTCATAGTGCCTTAATCCTTCCTCTCTGCTACCTCTTCCTATAGCATAAAAGATAATTCCCAAGGATCCTAAAATTCATTTTTAGAAGACATTGCCAATCTATTTATAATGACATTTTCTTTTACCACTAGGGTTTCAGTTTCCATGGTACACGCAATTCAAAGAGCCCACTCTTGAAAAGCCTGAAGTTACGGAGAACCAACAAAAGTACATATATGACAAAGGGAAAGTTCTGGTAGTCTTTCGGATGGGAATCAATGCTCATCTGTATGTCACTAAAACAGGCAACACAGAAAAACAAAACACTCACAACTTACCATTAAGCTGCATGTTTGTCATGAGAGTTAGGCTATGAAGCACAAGGCACCATGTCCGCAGTAAGGTATTGGGATACCATGCCAGAACTGACAGGAAGCTAGTTACTGAAGCTGTCAAGAAAAACATATTTTTCCGAGCTTTCATCTTCAGGGTATTACTGTAAATGTCTTATTTTTACTGCATGGTGCTATATTTATTATAGTTATTATTATTTGTTGTATCTACTTTGTTTTGACAACTACTGTTCCAGGAAATTAGGAAAAGACACCTCACCAAAACTTCACAGAACTCGCCCACAGAACTTTCTACAGTGCCCAGACTCTGACATCTCAGAGAAAATGCAAAGAAACTTCTTTTTTCAAAATGCTCTCATGGAAGTCAGAATAACAGGTTCAGGCATTAATGTTTTGGACTATCCCCACAAGATATCACAGATTTTTTTAAACTATACAGATTATCTTACAGAATAAAAAAAACAACAATTTGACATGTCTTTATACTACATTAGTAGACTGATGCCAAAAAGTAATAGGGCTTCCTCTCACACCAACTCCTTTGATAATAAAGAGATCACAGGATGGCATACGAGGAGAAGAAATTTGTCAGAGAAGTACGTACACGTAAACAGTTCACCTTTGACTAAGTGTCTTTTAAAAAATCCTCTTTGCATTAATGATTAAGAACCACACATTTTACAATTTAATTTCTGAGGACATTATGCAAATTCAAAGAACCATCTCTCAATAATATGCTAGTTATACAGTTTTCATGTTAAGAAGACAATGAACCCAACAGCTCTTTAAGTACTTTGAGTACTTAAAAATAATTTTATCTTAGACTTCCTGAAAATTAATTTCCCATATTTAGTGTACTTTACCTTGGTTCAAGGAAATGACAGGTATTCGGTTAGCGTTATAAAGGAAAATATCAGCGCCACTATCCTTACTTCCAGAGGAGCTGGAATTTAGGCTTAATGTGAGCCATAACTGTAAAAGGGATTCAAGCTGAAAAAAGGGAAAAATACAATTATCAGATCAAACTCAAGTGTTTTTCCATAACTCCAGAACATAAAAGGTTATCTGTTTTGATTTTAAATGCCTTATCTACATTCGCTGGTACTACTGTTTCACTGATAACACACACACACACACACACACACACACACGCTCTCTCTGCATTTGAAGATTCTGATAAACTTAATAGTCAAAGCTAATTCAGCATAACTAGCAAAGGCTTCTGTGATGTATTTGTAATTGATTTATGCTAAATAGGGTTAAGCTTCTCTTAAGAAGTTTCCTCAAACTTATGTTAAAAAAAAGAAAACTAGCTTTTCATACTGCTCAGAAATATAACCTATAACACTGGTTTGCATGTAAGCTTTTGGACTGTCTCAATACAGTCAAGTGATGTTTACCAGTCAAGCAAAATTTTTCAAAAGGCCCATTTAATTACTGGGAAACCTCCTTTACTGTCAGAGAGACAGTGATGCTCACTCTAAATAACTCCCTTGAGGAAAATAGCTATTTAGATATTTTGGGGAAGCATCAAGGTCGTTTACCCCACAAAGGGGTATGGGATTTTGGATGAGATTTAAAGAATGATTGAGGGATGGAGTCAGCCACCCAATTAAAATACAAACAGGTAGGCAGGCACCTAACCACTCTTATCTAGCACACATGACATTCCTTTACACCTATAAAGAAAAGCGTTGCTAAACCAACAACAATTTTAAAGGCGTACTTCTAATTTTAACATTTAGGATCACTGGATAATTCGGGTTGGAAAGGACCTCTGGAGGTTATCCAGTCCAATCTTCTGCTCAGAGAAGGTCCAGCTAAGACTGGGTTGCTCAGGGGTTTATCCAGCTGGGTTTTGAAAACCTCCGCAGCGGGGGGACCACACACTTAGTGACACTCTTCACTAATAAGCTAACAATTATCTTTCAGTGAACCTAGTATCTTGGTTTTAAATATGAAAATGTATACCTACTTTTTCACTGTAACAAGAAATCTCTTATTTGATAAAAGTTTTCAGCAGCTTGTCTATAACATTATCGGTACTGTTGTCCATGACAACTTCATAAGTAATAAAGCACATAACAGGTTACTTGCATCCTAAGTAGTAAGAAATATAGGAAAGTAACTTCCAAATTTAGAGAGAAATACTATCAAAACATTTCATAATTCATAATTCTATACCTGAACATGGTGGACTTGTAGCATGGAAAAGAGTTTGTTGAAGCATGTGCTTAGCATAGGTATAGACGACAACTGTACAATCAACTGGCCATTTTGGTTAGCAGCATGTAATCCTCTTAGCAATGAATCATCTGTTCCACTAGGAGACTGGGTTACTAAAAAAACAACAAAAAAAGTACCAGCCCCCCATGAATTATTTTGTCCAAGTTGCTAAAAGTAATTTAATATTTATTTCCTTGTATTTTATACTTAATGGAAAGACATTTATTTTATAATTTACAAGAACATCTTCAATGTGGTGTTCAGCTGAGCTGGACTATTGACTACCATCCTGCGAAAAGCATACTTGAATGTCAGACATCTCCACCTTCTCCAAAAACTGTTTGGAAAGTGAGCCCACAGAAGTTCTTGCCAAACATGTATTATAGAAGTGGCCTGGTAACACTATGAGAAGACAAACAACTGGAACATCTCTTTCATACATTGTGGTAAAACTACTTTAGACAATAACGAACTTCCAGAAAATTAAGTCTAAGTATGTCACAGAGCCTACTCCATCATCAGATATTCAACTCATGACTGCATGCATATTAAGGTACCCAGAGAGGTACAAAGAGGCACACCTTAACAAGATGGACAGTGCCACTTGCTGAAAATATGTTCAAAAGTACATCAGCACCATGACTGTTTTTATATCATAAAGCTTACTGAACAGTTGAGTTCAAAACTGTATTAAAATATTTTCACTTTCATCCCTGAAAAGGTGAAACTGTCAAGTACGAAGCAGCTTGCAGCAGCTGAAGTTTCACACTGAATGCAAGAATGAAGATTCACAAAAACAGGAGACTTAACATTCACTTTCACCAATATCAGAAAATGAAAACAATTCCTCCGTTGTGTACTATTATGCACTGTAAAAGGAATCCTCTATATTTGACCAATTTCACAAAATGTCTTAAATATATGTGTACACATAATTCAAAAATCTGAATAAAGAAATCTCTAAAGCTCAGCCTAACACGAAAATTCAAGAGAAATATAAACTTCTTCTAAGCTGCTAAGTGACTGCAGAAAAAAATTAGTACAAATTTCAAAGCATCACGGTCATTATGTGAAGAGAAAGACTTGACAACATGTAGTTACATGTAGGAGATGTGTTTGTTAATGCTTGTAGAATGGAATCAGCCTCCAGGGTGGACATCATTTTCAGCATCAGCTCAGCCTGCTGTTCAAGTCCAACTTCTAGACGTGCATCTAAAGCTAGATAAGGCAACAAACAGGATAAAACTGAATTATATCAAAGACATATATAATTAGTTACTCTAACTTCCTGGGCAAGCAATATAGATACACAGTCCACATTAAACTGAAAAAAATCTAGTATCACTAACAGGAAGATTCACTTTTATACATGACAGAAACAGAATGTAGAAACTTAAACTCCGAGCTAAACATAAGATTCTTACAGACCTGAAATATATAATTAATGAA
The DNA here is from genome assembly GCF_964289735.1 of Phaethon aethereus. Lineage (NCBI taxonomy): Eukaryota > Metazoa > Chordata > Aves > Phaethontiformes > Phaethontidae > Phaethon > Phaethon aethereus. Next base: position 93,623,923 of record NC_138576.1, on the reverse strand, counting down.
ATACTAAATTTCTGTGAAACGCATACATATTTCTTTTCACAGTCACTTTAATATCACACATGACTAAATCTGCCTATGTTTAAGTCTGTTTTTTCCTAAGGTAATAGCTCTCAAACAAGAACCAAAAAGCTGTTTTTCTCCAGTGTGACAGGGGAAAGATCTATCACTCCAGTTCAGTAGTGCCCCTCTAAACTAAGCAAGTGTGCCACCTTATTCCTTAGGATAGAGCCAACTATCCAAAATATCAGCCAACTACAAAAAAAGCTTCCAAAAGTCCCTGAGAAAACAGAAACGATTTAAAACTGCCTGTAAGTGTGTATTCAAAAATGTTAGAAATATTTTTTTCTGCTATGTTAGGCTGTTTTAATATAAAACTCACATAATAGTCTTTCAGTTAACACAGAAAAACTGTGGCATATAGAAAATTTAATTCTTTCCACTTAGTGCATGTAGAGATTGTTAATATGATTTGAGATGCAAAATAGAGTATCACAGAAAAGAGACCCTGAATAGAACTTTAGCTCATTGCTTACCTTGAGAGACTGATACGCTCACAGTTTGTGATCCATTTTTCTCTGTAGTTACCGGTGGTTTTGCAACTGGAATTCCAACGCCTCCAATATAAGGATTGTAATTGTAGGTGCCATAATCAGCACCCCAGTAATCGTACCAGGTGCTGCTTATAGGCTTAAAAACAAACAGAACAACAAGAAATAAAATAAACTCTTTAGGCTGCTCAAGTACAAAAATAAAATTTGTAATGACTAACAACAAACACTGAAGGTACAAAAAATTGAAATCAGAAGATTGGATCCAGTAGCTTTAGAAAATTTTGTTTCAATTTTTATTGCAGTATAAGCTACTGAATCCTTAGTGATTGCCAAAATCCAGCAATGTAGTTAGCCGTCTCAAAGATTCAGGAAGCCAATTTGAAAATGTTATCAGTTTTTATTCACACATTTGTACCATACTGTAAATTTGGAAGTAGAGTATCACACAGATATTTTGAGAAGTTATTTATCAAGACAGAATACTATATTATTAACTGTACTATTAAAGTACCTTCAAGCCTCAGTGAGGCTCAGGGATTATTTGTACTGGGCTCTGCAAAAGAAAGAGTTGAATAATCTCTACTTGGGTGTCATAATTTAAGACACTTACAAAGCATATGGATCACAAGAAAAAAAAAAGTGATGTAAGACTGTATGAAGGCGATTTGTGTATGCTTGTCTTTTTAATGGCAAGATCCAATATCAACTGTCATTTTACAGACACAGAAGAAAATCTTATGAAGGATTAAGAATGAAGAAGTGTTTCTCTGGCTGTTTGTTAGAGGACATGCAATTAGGCAATAAGATCATGATGATACCCACGGATGAATTGGACTAAGAAGTACTGCCAAATGAAATAAAGAATAAAGGAGGAGGGAAACACCAGTAACATAAAAATTAAGTAGTAAGTGGAATATTTTGGTAGGGTGAAATTGAAAGAAAAAATCTTTACATGATACATAATCAGTGGAAGAACATATGAGGGAATATAGAAAAAAAGAAAACGTAGTGTTGTCTGAGCAAGTGGTAAGAAAGACAATTTAGATTAATTCAGATGAGGCTGAAGGTTTAAGTCTGTTATCCTTATGGACAGAAGAGACTCAACATAACTGTTTATTATGAACAGTTGTGTTTCTTTACAATCAATTTTTTTTAATATACCTTGACAATGTACTGTTACATCTAAATGTAATTTTACTACCTTTGATATGTTTAGCTTCCATTTTGTGTATGAACGCATTTAATAGTTTCCTTGTTCCACAGTGAAATAAGTTTTGAAGTTAGTTGCTTCTCTTCATAGTCTGAAGCTGGTCTGAGCACAGGCCACTGCTGACTTTTTTTTCTTTTTTAAAACACAATACTAGCAGTTTTAACTCTTAAGATCACAGAAGCAAATGGCACTCTATTGTTAATAAAAATGAAAAGACCAGATCTTATTTTTCTTTCATATTATGATTTTGTTGTCTTTACTATGTTATAAACACCTTGTTTACATGCATCTCTTCATACAAAAGCAAGATATTTTGTTGTCAACTTAGATACAAATACATCTGAGATGTGAACATACTCTTTACATTCTTTCCTGCCATTCTACATAAAGCCTTAAAAAACTAAAAGCAAGTCTAAGACAACAAAAACCACTAATGAAGAAGAGAAAGGATTTTACTATTTCATATGTAAAGGTTATCCTGAAAACTCAAGTGTGTCATACCTTGAAGACTTTGGCTGCAAGAGGATCTTTTTCCAAATCAATATCCAAAGGATCAATATCAACTTCCATCAGGTCTTGCAGTAATTCAAGGTCAATGTCCTTATCTTTTTCCAAAGATGACAGAGGTGGAGCACCTTTGAATGATTAAAAGGGTATTAATACTACCAAGTATAAATTATAAAACATTAATATATCATACACTTAATGGATAATTTTAAGGCTTTTAATATTACAGCTCTTAGTGGAAAAATTAATGAATGCAATCAAGTTGACTTTTTAAAATAATTGTAAAAATAACCATTTTTTACCAATCAGATGTAAAACTAAGTTGAAGAATTGCTCATATTCTGCCTATACTTTCAGAAAGTAATTATTCTGTCACCAAAAATCCTTTATTGATATTTTGATAGATTAGTAACAGCAGAAGTTTTTGTTGGGGTTTGGGGGGGGGGGGGGTTGTTGGTTTTTTTTGGTTTTTGGTTTTTGGGTTTTTTTTGTTTGGTTGGTTTTTTTACTTTTTTCAGTATACACGCGTACGTCAAGATCGTGAAATAATTTACCTGTGATGTCATGTGTCAAAGGCTCATCTATTGTTTCCACTAACTGAACTGTGGACTGCTGGAGAGAGTCATCAGAATCCCCAGCCGAAGCTCCAGCATCTTCTCCCAAAGCACTTTCTTCCATAGCTTCAGCTGCTATAGGTGCCAACAACTCTCCTATGTATTAAGATTAAGCAGAAAACTCTTACTTAACATCCCAAGGCCTAGGCCAACTGTCTGTTTTTCTTCATCTAATTCTAAATTCTCTAAGGACTACTTCTTCAAGGGGAGGAGTTCTGAATACTTTTCAAATAATCAGGGTCATATAAATATTAACTTTTCAATGCACAAGTTCCTAATTCAGCATTGACTGTAACTGCAATTTTGAATTGCATTTTATACACACTGATCTCAATTTTATGTGTTTTTTTTTTGTTTGGGGGTTTTTTTTACTATCTTAATAGTGTCAGCAGATTCTAACATAATAATTAAAAAAAAACCCTAAAACATTAAAGGAAGAAAGTTTCAAGTATAATGTACATTCTGAAAAATATGAACTTAAAACAAACCTGCTAGAATATCCTGCAGCATACAAGTCAGAGAATACTGAGCCCATGCGCCCCCCCAAGAGATGTCTCCTCTGTTAAAGTCAGTTCCAACAAGCAGCAGCAATAATCTTTCCAACTGAGTCTCGTTTACAATCTCACATAAATGAATTGTTGGTCTTGTAGCATTTGCAATTCTAGCAAGAACCTATTAAAAAAAAAGAAATATATGCCTATTCATATTTAACACTATGAAAATATGTAATAGCTTTAATTTCGATGATTATTACATTTTGCTTACAAGTAAATCAGGTATTTTTACTAACTTAAATTTTAGAACTTTACAAGTGTAATTATATGAAAAGTTTTTTAAAAGTTGCTTTTTCAATGCAATTTTGAAGTCATCATATCGTTACTTACACAAAAGGTGACAGATCAGAAACACTACTTCACCAGAAACTGCTAGAAATTTTAATGCTGCAGCTAATTTCTACCATCAAATCAAAAAAAAAAAAGCAAGCAGTAATGAAAGCTAATTTAATGCAGTCTCCATTGCAACTACAGAGTGATATTCCACACTGAGCTACAGATGTCATCTATCTGGACTTCTGTAATGCCTTTGACATGGTCCCCCAAACATCCTTCTCTCTAAACTGGAGAGACATGGATTTGATGGGTGGACTGTCGGGTGGATGAGGAATTGGTTGGATGGTCACAACCAGAGGGTAGCTGTCCATGGCTCAATGTCCAGATGAGATCGTTGATGAGTGGTGTCCCTCAGGGGTCCGTATTGGGACCAGTACTCCTTAGTATCTTCATCAGTGATATAGACAGTGGGATTGAGTTCATCCTCAGCAAGTTTGCAGATGACACCACGCTGAGTGGTGCAGTTGATATGCCCGAGGGATAGGATGCCATCCAGAGGGACCTGGACAAGCTTGAGGAATGTGCCCATATGAACCTCGTAAGGTTCAACAAAGCCAAGTGCAGGGTCCTGCACATGGATCAGGGCAACCCCTGGTATCAATACAGGCTGGGCGATGAAGGGATTGAGAGTAGTCCTGCCAAGGAGGACTTGGGGGTACTGGTGGATGAAAAGCTGGACATGAGCTGGCAATGTGCGCTCACAGCCTAGAAGGCCAACCCTATCCCGGGACGCATCCAAAGAAGCATGGCCAGCAGGTCGAGGGAGGTGATTCTGCTCCTCTACTCCACTCTGGTGAGACCCCACCTGGAGTCCTGCATCCAGCTCTAGAGCCCTCAGCACAGAAAAGACATGGACCTCTTGGAGCAGGTCTAGAGGAGGGCGACAAAAATGATCAGAGGGATGGAACGTCTCTCCTACGAGGAAAGGCTGAGATAGTTGGGGTTGTTCAGCCTGGAGAAGAGAAGGCTCCGGGGACACCTTATTGCAGCCTTCCAGTACTTGAAGGGGGCTTATAACAAAGATGGGGACAGACTGTTTAGCAGGGTCCCTAGCAGTAGGGCAAGGGGTAATGGTTTTAAACTAAAAGAGGGTGGATTTAGACTAGATATAAGGAAGAAATTTTTTACAATGAGGGTGGCAAAACCCTGGCACAGGTTGCCCAGAGAGGTGGTAGATGCCCCATCCCTGGAAACATTCAAGGTCAGGTTGGACGGGGCTCTGAACAACCTGCTCTAGTTGAAGATGTCCCTGCTCACTGCGGGGCGGGGGGGGCGGGCGGGGGGACGGGGTGGACTAGATGACTTTTGAAGGTGCCTTCCAACACAAATTTTTTTATGATTCTGTGATATTATCTTTACCTTACAAACAAAGAGAAGTAAATCTGCATGACAAGTGAAGTCCATGGACAAGAGAAAAAGTGCTAGCTTCTGCACTACAGAAATACAACGTTCATGTGCCAGCGTAAATGGAAGTGGTTCAATTTCCGGAGTTTCCTTTGTTGTTGATACTTCTGTATCTAAAGTAGAACGAGGCCATTCTGCAGTCCGACGTAAGCGTATTAAGTCCTTGAAGTGCTGCAAAAATTAAATTTGAAACAACAATTACATTTTAAAACTAACCTCTAAATCTCTTCCTAGTGAAAATCTGAGGGAGCAAATAACAGTAACTGTAAAATTAAAAAAAAAGAAACAAAAGAAAATGAGAGTGTAAGAATATATGAGAATCTGGAATGGAATTAAGACTTTATTGGCAGAAATTTGTTTCGGCAGCAGGTTATCTCAGGTAACAGACTCATAACCAAATTATCTGGTTCCACACAAGTGCCAGTTAAACCTTTATGTTTGCCATGAAACATACTGAGAATAGGTATTTTAGAAGTTTCTTTCGTATTTCCACACCTGCAGTTGGTCTATGGTTACCATGAAACAAACTGCATATAAAAATAGCCAATATGGAAATTTATCCTTAAAAGAATGCTGACTTCTCATTTCTTCACATTAGATAAAGCATGAATAATTTCTAACTTTCTTAATACTTCCAGGGTACAAAGTGTCCATTAGCCACCATAAATTGAACTAGCCTGATACTTGATCAGGGCTCTAAATTACAATCTTTTTTGACAGAGCATCTACAAAGTCAGTGGAAGAAAGAAGATGCTTTTATTAATCCTCCCATCCACCAAGGGCACACATTTAGCAGCTCAGTTCATTTTATTAGCTACACAAGCAGTCTAAAATTAGATAACACAAACGCCTCTTACAATCTTACTTTAGTAGCTACTGAAGTAGACCAGATTAAGAACTATTTACTAACAGAAAGGTTTCAGCTTTCTCCTAAATGCAATAAATGTTTTAAGTTACTCACAGCTTGTCATAACTGAAAGTGTTTAGTACGCAAAGTAGTAAAAACTGCATGAAATGCAACTATCAAGTGTACAGTAATACCGTAACTAGATGCTAAGATACCGTAAAGGGAAAACTCTTTATTTCAACATGCTTTTTTGATGCAACATGGCTGCTATAAAGTGAAATGTAATAGCTGCACAGCATATTTCAGCCAGTGACTCATTTAAAGATGTCTCAGGGGGGCCACCAGTATAGTAGCCCCTTGATATAACCTGCTGGAATAAAGCAGAAAATAGTGCAGGAAAGAACAGCTCATGACAAGCAGAGTTAGGGAAAACTTAGGCCTTTATTTTTATGCTGCTGTTTAAATTTTGGTGTTGTGGTTGTTTGGGGTTTTTTCCCCCCATAATTACTGGAAGTTGTTGCAAGATTTCCCTTTAGATTGCCCTTAAGGACAAACATTCTATAATGTCTTTCCACAGGCTTACTTTCAGTCATCCTAACAGACAGTAGTAATTCTGGAACTAGAGAGTAAAAATTTGAAGACATACCTAAGTCCGGTAGCTAGAAAAATTTACACTTTTTTTTTGTGTTCCCTGCAAAGTCAATGTTGTCATCTCCAGAAATCCCTAAATTTCAGCACCTCATCTCATAATCAAAATAGTTCTTCAGCTACCACATCCTCTCTCAGTATCTGGGTCTTACTCCAAGATGCCACAACTTACATGATAAGTACTTTTAGGAAGCTAAGAAGCTTCTGAGAAAGCTCAGAAAACACATTCTCAAAAGTCTTATTCATTAGTTCAGGGAGACAATCACTGGCATGCTATTTTCTGATTACTCAAACAGGATATCATCCAGAAGAGTATCGTGCATAAAAGCTAGCCATATAAAATATTACTTGACATTTCTATTAGCATACATTATCCAAACTTTAAAGATATGACTGGCATTCCTAAAGCTACAAGATTATTAGTGCTTTTGACAATGACTATCTAAAAAACCCCTGTAGAAGGACAAACTGTCTTTCACAGTGCAGGACGTTTCCAGATGGCTGCTGTTTTCAGCATCAGAATATACTTGATGGCAGCCATGAGGAAAACAACTTTTAAAAATAAGGTCAAGGTAGGACAAAAATGACTTGGCAGGACAAAGGACAAGAAGTCAGTTACAGTTTCAGCACATCGTACCTTTGAAGTAGCCTGCTTTAGTTTTGCCTGTTCTACTAAAAGTTTGTATGATGATCCTTTGTTGCTTTGTATTTTCTCTTTTTCCATCTGTTCCACCAAAGCCTTCTGTTTTGCTTTTAATAAGTTAAGTTGCTAAAAGAAAATGTTTATAGGAAAAAATGAAAATTTAAGCAATAAGATGTTAAAAGGATCAGTATGTTCACATGATAGTACTCTTCAGTTCAAATTTTAACTTGAGCTTTTAAAACACAGTTTATATACAATCTTAACTAAGACACTGTAAGGGGCTACTAGCAGACCCAGCACAGATGAAGTTTAAGAAACAGTATTTTTAAGGAGCTCAGGACATACATGCCCAGGGTCATAAAACCTGCATGGTTGCATTTAGAAATGAAATTTTTTTGTCTTAAGAACTAACAACTTAAATCACAGCTTAGGTGCTTGCACTCAGATGTACCCAGATATATCTAGAAAGTAAAATTATATTTATTATCCAATATGGGCCACAGGGTGCAATAGTACACTCCAACTTCTGTTCTTCCAGCAGATCCCATGCCGCATGGTTTGAGACGAATATGAAAGAAGTTAGGCAGCCTTTAGCTATAGAACCAGACGTATGCGAAAGCAAGGCTGAATGAGTCCTAAGGCCAAAGCTGCTCTTTCAAGAAATGAGATACACTGTAAATGAGATATACTTCTGTGAAAATAGCTACTACCGTGCTGGAAGTCACCTGTTTATGATGCACAAGCTGTTTTCTGATCTTTCGGGAATACAGTCTATCTAGGCTACTGTTGCCTTTAGTAGATCTGCTCAGACTCTGAGTGTGAAGGCTATTATTTATAAAACTCCACTGGTTTCCTAATGGAAATAGAAAAAAAGGAGATATTAATCCATCTTAAACGTCACTTAACACCAGAGAAAAGCATTTACATTGCAGCAATGCTTAGCATCTCCATACACTAAAGAAACAAGGAAAATCTACTTTTTTAGTGTTATGCAACTATCACCACTGATGGTAATATTGCTGTGGACTTTTCAAATGCAGTGGTACCATCTTGTTTTCATTATTTTGAAAACATATCAGGAGGTAAGCAAGACTGTCCTAACTAAAAACACCTAAACAGCTTCCATAACACAAAAGCTTTACAGTTTTCATGTTCAGAAAAGATGCTCAAAGAAAACCGAGCTAATCCACTTTATTAATAAAAATAAACAGACCAAACAGTACATTTAAAAGTGCTGGATACAAATACCATGGCAAGCACCAAAGCAGTTATGAAGTCATACTGTTGCCCTTTCTCACAATACAAACTATCTCAACATGGTGTACTCTCAATTACTAAGTCCCAGAGGATAATATACAGACAGGATAATATAATATATATTATATATATTATATGTGTAATATTATATAATATACACACAGGATAATATAATATACACAGGATAATATACAGACTTCTATAAATTAAAATCAATCCTGTATTTTTCACTTTTAAAAAAATGGAAGAGGTCATATTTCTAAGGAGAGGAAGGGGACATAAAGAAGCGACAACAGTGCAAATAAAATTATCACAACATCTGTTTATAAAAATCTCATTTTTCAAGTGAATTGAAAATACATTAAGTATTTGAACAGTTCCCAAACCAATACCCATTAAGCAAGTTTTGATAATAAGTGTTACATACCTGTCAAAAATCGTTCCCTCTCTTTTCCATTCAAAGGTTTCTTGGCCGTGGCTGCTTCATCTTCAACAGTAGCTACATAATCCAGTAGTCTGGACACCAGCATTACAACCCAGCTGATCATGGGAATGTCTAAAACTCCTTCAAAATAAATAGATTTGAGTGCCTTAGTAAAGTTCTGAAGCCATAACAAACTAGTTTTAAAGAAATCATAAAAAATATTAAATGGCACACATTTTGCTAGGCCACAAAGATCCTTTTTTTTTTTTTTAAAGATGAGGATAAGAGTCTAAGCATTCATAAATGAGGGAAGAAATCAAATATTCAGTACAGAACTGAGGTGCAAGAGAAAATGTTATAGTTCTCTTAGTCTGATTAAATCAGAAGTCAAAAGATTCACCTCTATTGTTAAAGCTAAAAATTAAGCAGCATATTTTTTTTAAAAAGAGGTCAAAACCTAAAATTTCCTAAATACCAAATGCAGAATGACAGCTGCTTGCATTAAAGCACATAAATTAGATGTCTCAAATTCCATAGTGTGAAATTCATCCATGACCCAGGGCTCCAACACGACAGTTTTAACTGTGCATCCAAGTAACTTCATCTTTACTCCTTTGTTAGTGTATTTTCACATAAACATTTGAATAAGATGCAGGAAAGCCAAGACTGAATTCAGACTAGATGAACCATGCTGGCGGCATTAATGACTGGCTATTGCCTATTTCAGTCTCACACGTTAAATGCAGTATTTTTGTACAGGTAGAAGGGAAAAACCCCATATTTTACACATCAAGCAAGAAAAATCTTTGTGTGCATGAGCAAATCTAAATGATCAGTTCTAAAGTGAACTCACGAGTGCTCAGTAAAGACCAGAAACCTACAATTAATGACCACTTAATCACAAGTCAGTATGCAAATGGCATACTTTCACATAACATCAATACAGGTTACATGCACATTTTCACATCTGTGCACTGTGCTGAGACACATTTAACTACACTACACTTTTCATGCACTGACCTCAAAAAGCTTTAATTAACTCAAACTATTATTAATGACAGATCAAACAAGAAACAACTTGTCCAAAATCACATGGAGCTGCTGGCAGCCCAAGCAATAGGATGCAGGCCTTGACTGTTAACTCCAGTTTCCTGTCCACACTGGCAGAAAGCAGCCCACCCCATGCAGAGAGAACAGGAGGCCTCCCCGTAACAGGGCCTGAACAGGAACTGCAGACTAAATTGCAAGAATAGAAGTGAGTAGCACTGGTGAGTGCTACACACCTTTTTGGTTGGCAGAATAAAAAGAAAGGAGTTTGCTGCAGAGTGAAGTATATACCTTTTCATACTTCTGTTTAAACAAGTGCATTTCTTTCCCTTTTATCTCTTTTTTAAAAAAGAAAAATCAAAATTTTCAGCTTCTCTCCAAGTGTCTTTGCCCATTCCTTTTTTTTCCCCCTTCTGCCTCAAAGTTTAAAAATTCTCTCTACTCAAAAAATTCACCTCTTGCTCTAAGTGTCCTTTACTTTCTAACTTTTTCCCTAGTAAATTTTCACCCCTTTAACCCTTAGTTACGCGTGATAGTTCTCAAATAGGAATTTCTTCTGCTGTACCTGATGCTTCCACCACACATGATAATGCCCTAGTACTCACCTGTACTGTCCAGGAGGAAGGAAGCTGGAAGACCAGCAAATAAAGCTCTGAAGTATCAGTTACTTCTGCTTCCTAAAGTCCTCCATGAGGACAACTAGTAAGGCAAGAGCTATGAAAGGAATTGGCAGCTGTGGGGAGAGTGCAAACAGAGGTAGAGGAGACGTAAGCTTGGGTTTGCCTCAAACTAGTTAGAGACTACAGCAGGATATGGCCATGATAGAGAAAGTACACGGCAGACCAATGGGAAGCAATAGGACAGCTTCTGACACCAGCTGTAGGCTTGTTTACCTCAGGAGACAAGGTAAAAAGTAAGGACAGAGTCTCAGCTGGCATTTATCAATTTCACAACGCTAAGAATTTTAAACAACATATCTTCTACAATGCTCTGCTACATGTACGTAACACATGAAGTAGCCTAGAGTTTGATGTTTTCAAAAGCAAGTTTTTTCTTTAAACTTAGGGTACTTAAAAAAACACTCAAAAGAAAATAAAGTTTGAAGAATATATTTTCAGCAATTTTTTTTAGGGTCAAAAAAAGGTAATTTCCTTGTGATTTAAAACAAAAACAAAAACATGTAGTTTGCAGAAACTATGCAGATACACCTAAAAAAACTTGTCTTCATAACCGCGTTTCACCTCAAAGACCTGAAACTTGTAAAGGATCTCATAAGCAAAAAGGGGCACTTTCCAAAACGCTAAATCCTAAAGTCATTCACTAGAGCTGTCTACACATTGGATGTTCCCCCCATTTTGTTAGAACTGTAAAGCTTCCTGGATGAATTAAAAGCAACCAAAAAGATTTTGCTCAGGTTTAAACATGGGGGTGGGAGGAGGAATCTCTTTTAGCACCTAAAGAACACAAAGCTTCAGCACATTTTAAGAGACAACTGTGTTTTGGAAATATAGCAAATGGCAATTTATTCTTTTAATACACCAAAAATTGTGAGCTAGTCTCTCAATTTTCTAGCTTATAATGAATATGAATATACAGTTTCCCAAATTAGAGGGCTACCTTCAGTTCTTCTGTGCACAGGTAAATGAGGTTGCAGTGGTGACAGCAGGTTATCCAGGAGATTAAGTAAACTTTCTAAAACACCACTGTTGCTAAGCGATCTTTGGCCAATGCAAGAAAGCAACATGAAGACCCTAAAAATAAAATTTACATATTTAAAATTTTATTTCTTTTTCACATCCAGTAATATTCTGAAACACTCCTTATAGAACAATATTCCCCTATGCTTTCATCTGAGACACAAACAGATTGCTACAGAAAGCAGTACTGTGGCCCATCAAGTGAACTGGATTTCACATTCTACTGCTATAAAGATAACGTAGTATTTTAGGGGGAACATTTTCTCTTTCACCCTCAAGAGGTCAGCAGAGCATTCTATTTTGTACATCTGAAATGAGATTTCATCCGTTTTATTTCCTATTACATATGATATACTGAATAGCAGGGACAGAGTATTAAATCCATGTATTCTTATATCCTTGAATTAACTCATATTTAAAAATTATGAAAATATAAATGTTGCTGTCTAAAGAAGGCAGAAAGCCACAAAACAGCAAATATGTTTGATTAAAATAAAATGCTACAGTTTAGAACATCGAAGACCGCAATCAATATTGTGAAGTAATCAACACATCTAACACTGAATGCTCAACTCTATGCTTCTTTGCTCTTATCTCAGAGAAATCTCTTGTATTAAATGCTAATAGTGTGCTTTCCAGTCTCAATCCAACTTTCAAATGCATTAGAAGAGCAGCTCTATGATGAGGGTGTATTTAAGCCTGATGAAGGAGGAGGCAATCCTACTAGGTATGCAAAGATCTCCAAGTAAGGACAAATAGCAACTTATTGTGGTGCAAGCACCAAATAGGTGCAATAAATAACTGCAATCAGACAATTATAATTTGCAGTGCTTTTTGGGGACTATTTCTTAAATCAATGGAATAGATCGATAAGTATCCTTGAGTTGCATTTTCTCAATTCCAATGTGAAAAAATTCCATTGTTCATAACTTAAATGATCCACGGGTAATGTATCAATATAGACTTATACCTTACCTGTCTTGTGGGAATATAAGAAGTTGCTCTGAATTGTATAATTCCTGCAGTACATTTGAGAGAAATTGACCCCACCATCTTTCTCCTCCACAGAGCTGAACAAGCAGAAGGCCAGTATGCAATCGTATCTTTGGGGTTCCACTGATACATAGGTGTTTAAATAATTCTTCACAAGCTTGAGCATGAAAAGTACTTTGCAGAACCACAGGAACAGAGTGCCCTTTTAAGAAAAGGGAACAAGCAACTATGTTTAAGGAGACAATGGCCTGAAAGCATAAGAGGAAAAGGTTTGCAGGAAGTTTTTTAAACTATTATGATTAGACTAATTGGCACAGGGGGGAAGGAGGAGGGATCACAAGGGGAGATAGTAATTTGCAGGTAATCCATACAGACCAGGCCATTTCGTCAAAACCAAATGAATTTCAATTTCATGTCAATGCAAATACCCCCATGGAATCTACACAAAGCAAAAACCAAACCATCATTATGCTTAAGAACAAAGTGGCACAGAAAATTACAAGACAGACACTCGTTACTATCAACAGAACAATATTCTGCCTTTTTTTTTTTTTTTTCTTTTTTTTTCTGAAGAAACTACCACTTCTACTCAGATTTTTCAATTTTAGTTCTCCAAGATCTCCTTCAATGGCAATTTTAGGAAATAAAAATCTTTACTAGATATTAAAAATAATTAACTGAGTAGAGATACTGGTTTTATGACCTCTTTTTTCCCCCCACAGAAGCAATTTCTGCTTCCCCTCCCCACTTATAACTGCCTAAAATCCATCCAGTGTTACACAGGCTTTGATGTCCACAGATAGTTCCACAGGCTGATTCCACCTATGAAAACAACATCAGTATTCTGCCTGGGCAGTCTTTTGTTACTACGGCAAACTGAATCAGCCCACAGAAGGATCAGATGACTCCCTGAACAAAGGAATATGCAGCCAGGACTACAGAAAAGGCAGAAGGACCCTCTCCTATCTTTTTTGGGAGCAGGAAGTGGTCAGGTCAGATTGGTGCCGCTGGTGAAACTTCACACGGTATGTTACCAGCTACTAAAATCATAGTAAAACATAGGTGAACAAAGTTTAAAAGCTTTAAAGTGGGAAAGTACAGATCAAGAAATAGAAACACCTGCAAACTGTTTCTTCTAACATGACAAAAATATCAAAAGCTCAAAAAATACTAACCATTGGAAGAATGAAGCAAACTAAGCAAAGTATCCAGTAAGTATCTAATGATAGTGCGTAACTGTTCTGTGGATGACATCTGAATCAACTCTTTTGGATCAGATTGCTCCTTCAGTGTTTTCCTGCTTGCACCTAAGGCTACTTTGAGCCTCTGAACAGCATGGTGAGCCAAGTTGAGTTGAAGCTGTAGCTGAATGCAGTCCTGGTAAGCAGAAAATACTCTGCTATCTTCTTCTACTGCCTTGTCTGGCTTTCGTAAAAAGTACTGGGCATTGTTGGCACTATTGAGTGGTGGCAGGTCAATACTCTGCAGGAGGATTTCTAACCGGTGACAGGCCAAATTGTACCTAAAGGGAAACATTCCAACACAATTCAATAGACATTAGCAAATGGCAATACATTTGACAGTCACCCTGCCAGAAGAGGACTTCTGTTCCATTTTTAATGCACTGTTAAAACAGATACTGGAAAAAAATACAGCGTAGTCTTTGTTACTGCCATAAAGATATTCGCTATAACAACTCTACAACAAAGGCATTGTTTTCTTTAGTCTGAAGAACATCATGGGATGAAAAAAAATAAATCGATAACATTATGATATTCCAGTGTTTTAAGTTAAAATAATGAGTACACATATTTTTTTTTCTTCTAACCTGCACTGTATGTCTTCTTGCAACGCAACCATCATTGCCAAATGTTGGTCAATTTCTGGCTGATTTGCAGCTTCACCTTCTCCTCTGAGGGGATCGTGCATTAGTTTCAGCTCATTTTCAAAGGGTAAGATATAGGTATGACCATAATAAAATCCTAATGGGATTTTTGCTCTGGCATTTGTGCTACCATATCGACCAATAACAGTGATCTGAAAGAGAACACAACTATACTGTAACACAATTGTATCAAAACAGGCAAAATAAATACTGAGTCAAAAATTAATAAAAAATTTATAGCCAGCTAAAGTTTAAGGAGAACTTAAGAGAAAGTTCACATACTAACAAAGATGAAGAGTTTAAAAGATACGAGTATGCAGTCTATCTGCTTTTACCTTCATAAACCTGCAAACTGGGGGTGGTAACAAGTCATGTAAAATAAGTGAATGTGTGCTAATGTCAGTAGCCACTACCAGTCGCCTCCCATCCACTTCTTCTCCTAAAGTCCAGATGTCAATTGACAAAGAAGCCAAATCTCCACAAGTGGGAATCAACACATCCGTCAGCAATATAGGTCTTCCAAAATCTAAGGTCACGAATCTTCTTGCTCCTAGCAGAAAAACAGAGGATTGCCTAAAATATCAGTGCATGCTAACAAGTGAAGAGATGGTACTTCTCAAACAATAAATCCATTGTCTATATATTGTTCAAAAGGTTAAAATTTAAAGGTTAATTTGGTTAATTAGAAAGATTAATCTGAGGTTAAAAACAGCTGCACAATCTCAGAATCTCTCACTACAGCTTGCATCCATTGAAAAGAAAAATCTGGCTTCAACTTAATTTATTATGCTTTTTATGCATTATTTCAGAATAGGTGGGTGCTCTGTCCAGAGACCCAACATATTCCTCCAGCCCCCAGGATTTTTCAACTGGATAATCACCACTGAATGCTGGGTTTTAAACTTCCAGATACAACAGAAATGCAAATTGAGAAATATCTTTTCTTTCTAAAGCCAAGTGACACTGCAGCTAAGCAACTTATGTAAGACCCTGGAAAATATTCCACTCCTCATTAGAAAATGTGTCAAAATTATTACTAGGAATTCTGGTTTTACCTGAGTGCATTCGCTCTATAATAATTGACTGATGAGGTGGAG
Organism: Phaethon aethereus; assembly: GCF_964289735.1. NCBI lineage: Eukaryota > Metazoa > Chordata > Aves > Phaethontiformes > Phaethontidae > Phaethon > Phaethon aethereus. The sequence goes on along the minus strand of NC_138576.1, from coordinate 93,608,209 downwards.
ATTGAAGAAAATGTGAGGCGTGAGATATTGCAAGAGCAAGACCGGATCCAAGTGGATTCTGCAGAGTGGGAAAATATCAGTAAAATTAAGTAATTAAAATCTATTCATTTATAATAAGCTGTTCTTTACAAAAGACTGCAAGATAACCTCTTGTGATTTAAAGACGTACAATTTTGACACCACCTCACTACATTTAAACTTGAGCATGAACCATCAAACCTTATCAACTACTGAGTTCAAAGTGTACAGTTAAGCTAGCTCCAATTAAAAGAAAACATATGAGGTACTATAACAACTATCTTACTTTCATAAGTCTTCCTTTTCATATGGTCTAAATTTAGTGATGTAGTTTTCACATCTCATCCCAATAATCAGATATTTACTAGCACTCAAGTACAAATCAGATCCTGATAAGGCTTACAGCATCTTATTTCTATATGGAAAAAAACCCAAAAATTACCGTTCTGGACTTGCTTGTATTTTTGTTATGTGCTGCAAGGTTAACTGCTGGAGGATCAATGACTGAACCAGGGAAAAGCTGAGCAAGCTCTGCATTAATAACAGCAGAAACTGCCTCATTAGGTGGAGTCAAAGGTGGAGTCATGAATAGAGGAGTTGTTTTTGGTGTGGGTGGAATGACATCTGAAGGATGGATGAAGAACCCTGGGGCTGCTACTGGATTAGAAGGCACAGAGTTGTGAACAGGACCAACTGCTGATGCTGCTGCTGCTGCCGCTGCTGTTGTCTGATGCAGTTTTGCTTCCAGCTTAGCCTTCTGTGGGGAAAATGAAAGCAGTGTATGTAGCAGATAATACTGCTTGTGAACACAGCAGTAGTATTGAACTACAAGATCAACTTTCATTATAAAATTAGATTTAGTAAATCCAAGCTACTTTCAACACAGGCATGTCATCTGTCCAACTTTAAGCTGAAAAATAAAACTCTACTCAATGTGACCTCACTTTTTAATTGGCGTAATCAAAAAATAATAAAAAACCTACAACTGAACAGCAAAGTAGAGTCAACACAGCCAAGCTTCATACTGACAATGGCTTTATGACTGGTAATTCTCTGTGCCAGCAACTGTGCTGTTCATTTCAGTGGGCTTTTTCAATTTCAGACCAATATACTTATGTATTAAAACAGTTTTGATTACAAATTCCCAACCCACCCTCAAAATACACAAAAAACAAGTCTGAAAGACCAAAGCAGCATGGGAGATACTCAGCATTTTGCTTAATAAGAGTGACCCTCAGTACAGAGCTGTTCCTTCCTCAACTACACTGTGGAGACAAAAAGGAAAAAAAAACCAGAACAGGTGACTAGCTCTCCAACTCTTTTCTCAGCTTTTGAAGTTTAGAGACAGCATTAAAAAATAGCCAAATAGCCTCCAACCTGTTGCTGAAGCTTCAAAAGCTGCTGCTGTTTCTCTTGCAGCACCTGGAGCTGTTGCTCGGCTGAGGCCATTGCATGAGAGAGAGACTGCAAAGCTACCTGGGCTGCTGAACTCAGTGCTGTCGAGGCTTCCCCAACCGTTCCAGAAGAGAGGCCACCAACTGCTGGGGTAACCCCAAAGGTACTCACTGGCATGAAACAAACGAACAAAAAAACCCAAACAAAACAAAAACATGTATGTAGGAAAGAAATTATAAAACACACCTTAAATTTAATTCCTTACTAATTGTTAAGAGCAATGTAAAAACAAGAGAAATATCTCCTTGTGTCCAGTTCTTGCTACAAAGTAACATCAACTTGAATTACTAAGTATATGGTTTATCATATACTATAAAGTTATTTGTCATATATGTGTATTATAATCATAGTACATACTGTATTTACAGAAGAGCTGCCTAATGCCCTGGAATTCTTTCGCCACATAAGGCTGCAACGTAAAGATGCAAGCTTGTATGTTATGCTCTCTGATAGAAACAAATTGAACCAAATAAATAAACTTGGAATCCAGTTTCTTTGTTAAGCTCTAAGAAGTTTAACTTCACATATAGTAGCCATTAAAAAATATTTTTCACACTTATAAAACTACAGGCGATGTGTTTGTCAAACAGTGCTCATTACGTCCAATTAAAAAATCGTATTGTGGAACTATGCTAAGTAGAAAAAAATGAAAAATTGTATATACCAGTAAACGTACTTGCATCGTCCCTTTCTATTCTAGTCCCATCACTTGTTGAAACACAGGTAAAGTGCAGAGGTTCAACTTCCAGAAGTCCAGTAAGGGAAGTAAAACTACCTTCAGCAGCTGCACAGCTACTTATTTTCCCATTTCCTGAAAGAGAAATAAATATCTGCCCAATCAGCTGATGTTTTACTGTTAGCGACGTTTCAAGTCATGAAGAGTTGAAAGAGACAACTAAATATAATCCACATATTTTATTACTTCACATTGTGGAACAAACACCTTAACACTATGTCCTGGTTTCAGCCAGGATAGAGTTAATTTTCTTCACAGAAGCTAGTGTGAGGCTGTGTTTTGGATTTGGGATGAGAAAACATTAATAACATGCTAATGTTTTGAGTTGTTGCTGAGCAGTCAAGGACAGTCCAGCTTCTCATGCCGCCTGCCAGCGAGGGGGCTGGGGGTGCCCAGGGAGCTGGGAGGGGGCACAGCCAGGACAGCTGGCCCAGGCTGGCCAAAGGGATATTCCATACCATATAATGTCATGCTCAGTATATAAAGCTGGGCGAAGAAGAAGGAAGGGGTGGAGGGACATTCAGAGTGATGGTGTCTGTCTTCCCAAGAAACCAAACTCATTGATGGAGCCCTGCTTCCCTGGAGATGGCTGAGCACCTGCCTGCCCGTGGGAAGCAGTGAATGAATTCCTTGTTTTGCTTTACCTATTAAAGTGTCTTTATCTCAAACCATGAGTTTCCTCACTTTTACTCTTCCAATTCTCTCCCCAATCCCACCGTGGGGGAGTGAGCAAGAGGCTGTGTGGTACTTAGTTGCTGGCTGGGGCTAAACCACGACACACTATCACATCCACAATATAAATGGAAGCATATTTTAAAATGGGTAATGCTGCCAAATCTGAAGAGAGTATCTTAAGTCAAACTGTCAAATGTGACAGCAGAAGCATAGCGTAACCTTCTAAATTACAGAAATAAATTATATGTGGATGCTCTATTCTTTCTACACTGTGAGAAAATTAACTTGCAAAATACATTGATGTTACTGGAAAAGAAGAGAAAGAAAGTAATAGACCCACTAAGATCATACACCAAGCTAGCATAACTAGACTATTGTTCAATATACTAACAAATTCAATGTTGTATGGGGGGAGGGATGGGAAGGAGATGGACAAGAGCATAGAAGAAAAGGGAAGCAGTCACTGTAACTGATGAATATGCTTGCTATGAAAAGAATTTCCTGACAGGTAAAAATTGTCTCATTCTTAGGACATTCCATGGCCTAAAGATTCACTTCTGAACTAACCTGAGAGGATAGATACAAATATGCTTTTAAGGTATTTTAATACCTCTGAAACAGGAAAAAAAAAAAAATCTCATTAAAGCTGTAATATCTAAGTAGAGGACTGCCATATGGCAGCTTCCCAACTTCAGAAAAATCCGTTTAGGTTTCTCTGTCTATGAGGTAGTCACTAGCCTAAATGAGTACTATCTCAAAGACACTGCTCAATAGACAGATGCTTCCTAGATGACTGACCCAAGGAATGATAGCACCCTTTCCGTTTAATCTCTAGCCTTTTCTTAGATCTTCTACAGGATAAGAAAAGAAGAGATTCCATAAAGAGGATTTTTTCTTGCCCTAAGGGCTACAGGAAATGTAACAGATCTCACAATGCAAGAGAGTATTTTGAACTTCATTATGTACAGCTATAAAACAGATGGAAAGTATAAAACCACATCTTCACTAAAGGAACACAGTATAATAGGGAGAATAACGAATTCTTCCACAATAGATTTCTGTTAAACATACGTACCTGATAGAACATCAGACAAATCAATTTCATCTGACTGTATTCCAATACTGCTGTTGTATACATTTTTACAAGAAGAACCACTTATTTCCAAATCAAATAGAACTGGATCAAAAGGTGAACTATATAATCCGTATCTGCAAATGGAATAAGACAAACAGCACTATTAAAACAAAAAGAATGTATATAAAATTATTTACAGAAAAAGGCCAAGTATTTCATCATCAGGTTCCAAGCTATTCTTTTCATTCAGCTGACATATCTTAGAAATTACCATTTACTTACTTTCATTACTACAGTAAGTTACTAGATCCAAGTCATTTATTAGGTGACCTTTTTAAACAGCTTTTGATGCTAAATAAGTAACTCTTTGCTACTAAGTAGTTTTGAAGATACAATACTGTCCTGGAAACATGATGCACAATCACAGTCAGACATGGAAGCTAAAACTACAAGCCTTAGACAATTAGCCACAGCAATACGCATGCCTGCACATGGTAAATCAGACATTTATCTGAACAGTACTGTTCTTGTTCTTCCAGCTGAAGTAAGAAGAAAAAAGGAAATGCTGGTAGGGATACCAACCAGCACTTGAGAGTATTTTAAATATCTCAACAGAAGAAAATCCCATTATTCCTACTCTGGCAGTACTGCAGGGGGAAAAAAAAAAAATAATACAATCACTCAGGTAACAAGGCGGTTCCAGATCAAGTAGGTTTTTATAAGCCAAGAAAAAGGAAAATCCAAAGTAATAACAAAAGCAGTGTTGGTTCTTTTGTGTACCAATACCTATTAGCAGCAACTAACAAGAGGAGAAAAAAATGGAAAATCAGACCAAATTATTATGCAGGAGTAGAAAGAAAGAATGCATCTGTGTAGGTACAAAAGTGAGAAACACGTAAAACTTCGTGCTTTGACTGAGAAGAGCCAGAACAAATAAGAAATATTTCCATGGACACACCAGCAGCAACAGGAAGTTCCTCCAACCCCCTTTTCTCTCTGCTTCTGAGCAGCTTCTCTGTTCTTCAGTAGGTGAGGAAAGAAGTGATGAGAAGGTAATGCTGAGAAATAGTAATGCTGAGAAGGCTGGAGTGTTTAAATGTCTTTTTTGATCCAGTAGTCACAAAAGGATACACGTCTACATGAATACTACAACACCAGCAACAAAGTAGAACAGGTTCTAGACTTCTCTGAAAGTTAAAAAGCTTCCACGTTGGCTGGGCTTAGTGCTTTGTACCACACAATGCTAAGACTGTAACTAGTCAGAAAATGATGTTATACAAAAGGGCAATAATTGCTATTGATCTTCAAGAAAAAGAAAAAAAGGAGAGAGGAAGGAAAATCTGAGAATTACAGACCAACCCATTTCACATACATTCCCCAACCAAGTTATTTACAAGCTCATACAAGGTAGCAAATTTAAGATAACTTCATACTAAGAACAACATATATTAGATGAATCTAGGTTGCTCTCTACAAGCATGCACTACACAGAAATAGTGCATAGCGCACATCTACCAAGAATGACATGTTTGCTGCATGATCTTTTCTGGTAAGCAAAGCAAGACAGCATGCTACTGTAAAGTGGTTACTAAAACCCACAAAAATGCTCAAAATTCAACAGGGTACCTTCACACCCTGTTTTAGACTTGAGACTTACAAACTCAATAAATTAGGTCAGCTGAACATTAACACTGATTACTTGCATGGTAAGTGAAGAGTTCGATTTCTTAAGTAAGCAGGTGATAAAACCTAAAAAGGGGTTACAAGAGCTTTGTAGAACATGATCAGAATTTGAATGTATTGCAGACAGTTAAATATATTCTGTCCAACCCAGATTTATTTCAATATGCATACTGCCTTTTACTGATACTTCAGCAGAAATGATCAGGTTCACAGTTTCAAACTGCATTAGCAAGACTTTTCAGAAAAGGAGGTAGAAATCACATAAACAAAAAACAAATCAACAATGTCACATAAAAAACACATCACCCTATTCATCTATGCAGTAATGAATATAAACTATGTGAAATACCTCTTCTGCTTCGCTCAGAGATCTCAACTGGAATAATGTTTACTATTTCGTGTACCACAATTCAAGGAAGATGAGGATCAAAGAAAACAGCTCAAGGAAATGCCTGAATGACTACAGATCTGGAGAATGCAATTAAGATACAGACATCTTCTAGACATTCAATTATTAAGAGTGAAATAATCTCCTCTCTATCACCAAGGTGGACAGGACACAACCATTAAAAGGCTTTAGTTGCAGCAGGAGAGATACCAGATTAGATGTGGGCAGAAGGAGACAGTTCAAGTGTTAACGATAAGAATAATTAAGCCACGTAATAGCTTACAATATTTAGAATAATTAAATTCCATCACTATTTTAATAGGGTGCTTTCAAGAATAGGGTGGAGAATCAGACTTGCTAGAGACAAACTAACCTGCCTTGGTACACGACAGCCGGAAATACTGTCTGAAACACCTTTTTCGTTGTTCTCTGAACTGTAAGTCATGTAAGATACTCATCTGGCCTTATCCTTGAAAGTTTTACTTGGTTTACTGCGGGACTTGATAGTAAAATGAGTACTACTCTGCCTTAAGACAACATGAAAGTGCAGATCTTTTAAGTAGACATCTGCTTGTATTTGAGCAACCTGGTCTAGTGGAAGGTGTCACTGCCCATGGGAGGGGGGTTGGAACTAGATGATCTTTAAGGTCCCTTCCAATCCAAACCATTCTATGATGATGATAACGATGATGATTACCAAATGTTAGGCTATTGTACATAGAAACAATGATAAAGAAGAAAAGAACCAATACCAGAAACCCTGCAACACAAATGCACACAAATACAACTCAGGGAGAGGGAAGAGAAAAAGAGTAAAGCAATGTCTGCCTACTAATTTCTCTTAAAAAAAAAAAATAATAAAATACTTATCCTCTACATTAAAAAAAAAAAGAAATGACAGTATTCCCTTTATCTGTAGACATATAAAGGAAAGGCCAGTAAATTCTGTCTAAATTAGTAAATTAAGTCAAGAAATAGTCAGTCCTTGCTAGAGAGAAAGCACTATAGTAATCAAATATGGGATTAGTCAGAGGTGTCTGCTGCTATTCTTATCCTAACTATGGGGATACAGAGTTAAAAGAGAAACGAAATTTAGTTCCAAGAAGAAAATCAGTAAAACACCATCTAGAAATATCCAGAAAACCTAAGCTTGAAGGATGCCAAGAACAAGGGCTCACTTCAGAAAGCTTCCCTTGAGATGCAGACAGCTGTGTTCACCATTAAGTGATCTGAAATGACACATGTGCCAAATTCAAAAGCGGGCAACTGGAAAGGAAAAAACCCTTCTATTTCAGATATGCTGTTTAAAGGAGGTACTTGGAAACAATCTGTATGAAGGAACAAGTCAACTCCTACAGAAAGGTGCCATTCTCACATCAAGTGGAATTTTCATGTTTTTCTCCTCTATTTGGTTTCTAAAGAAAATTCAACATGAAAACACAAGACCTTTTATTTTTCCAGTTCACTTTGTGTATTTTTCAAAATTCTCCATTATCCAGTCACCATTTCTATTGCTGGAATAATCAACTGCAAGGATTACAAATGGTGCAATAAAATAACAACTGAGAAAAGGAATGTAGTAGAGAGCATAAGGATCTAAGTATAAGACCTGAGAACAAGTTTTCATCAAGTATTATGGGATTACAGTCCTTTAAAGGAAAAAAAAAAAAAACCACCAAAAACACCATAACAAACATTCCCTCCCCTCCAAACCTAGCTTACTAAATTTTCAATCTGATCTGAAGATTCTGAATTAACCTCTACCAAACCTCTTCTACCTTGATCTTGCCTGACTTTGAGGGAAACTCTTGCCCACAAATCACAACTGAAAGAGCTGTCTAACAGCAGCATGTTCCCATCATCATAATATGGCTTTGGAAACTGCTACAGAACTGAACCACCAGAGATTTCCTTTAGGTATCACATAAACGCAAAGTTAAACAGACAATCAGTTCAGTATGTAAAAGATGCAACATCACAGTCTGAACTTGCATTGATATATCATTTATAATAAGAACGTACGTTCCCAGTAAATTACTCCAGGCCTCTACACTTTAAATCTGGCTTTTAGTAGCAATACATTAAATGTATGGTCAGCTTACAGAGAGACTACGATCTTGTGTAGCATTATGCAGAACTGAAACTATTCAGTATATTTGATTCCCTCCCATATTCAAAAATCGGACATGCTTTGTTAATCCTTACACTAAAAATCATAAATACTAACTTAAGAACTGCAGACTTCAAACATTACATACACATTTGCTGATTTAAATTGCACTGTGAATTAAATTCACCTTTAACTTTGCACAAGTCAAAACTGTTTTCCAGAGCTGTATCAAATTAATCCTTGCTCAAACAAATACAGTACAATGCATTTTAAACATTAAGTTTACTACTTAATAAATTAATATATACTAAATAAAATTAATAAACATATTAAGTTTACAACAGCCACATTTCTTAGTACCTTGTTTGAAGTAATGCTTCCATAGGTGTCAGGCGATCCTGCAACTGTCGGGACACAGCAGTTAGCAACGATGCACAAGCTGTACTACATCCTGCCAGATCTTCATCCTTTACGTAATTCAGCAATACAAAATACCAATACACAGATCCTGCATAAAAATAAAATAACAATTTCAGGTGAAACATGATGTGAATTTTCATGAAGGACTAATGTTCTTTGCAGTCATACTCGAAAACATTTTTTCTCAACAGAAGATCTTTCAGATCTTGTTGCGTTATAAATTCAATGTTAAACAATAACAAACACATAGATACAATTCAGACTGCATGTAAAAAGCATACTTTGAAGTATAATCGATGGAAGTGCTAAATGAAGTATCTAATGGTTACTGAATACAGACTAGGAAGCATTCTCCCTCCGCTTTCTTTGAAAGAGTTTGATTTAGAATCATTCTGTAATATTAGTTTCCACAAGAACTTCAAATTCTCTTACCAACTAATTCATAATTGAAGAAAAAAAGGTTCCTAACAGACAGCTTCACACATACTTCTTTCATTGCTTCTGCCCACTGCTTCTACCAAGCACAACAATCAAAATGCTCTTGATACACTAAGGCGCTAGGCTAGGGGTTCCAACGCTTTCAGAGCCAAGTCTTACTCTGGATTCAACTTTTCCTCTCTTATTCTCAGTTTTTGGCTGCTGTCTCCTTATTCTGTATTTCCTGGAGGCACTGTTTCCTTATAAATCAGTTCTGGGAGCACAGTGCAGTCATTCTGTATGGAAACACAAACCTCAGCTTCCTCCTCCAACTGTGCATTCCATATCCTCAATAGCAGCCTGTTAAATGTTTCTACCTGGGCAGTAGCACAACAAACATTTTGGACTGCAAACTAACTTTCCTGCAAGACCCCTTAGTGATGCCAAGCAAGATGCGATTCAACAGCATACTGTCAAAAACACAAAGCAGGTCTTGCCATCCCAAATACAAGTGCTAAAGTCATCGTCACATTCTATCTGGCACTCAAAAGGTTTCAACAAGCTGCTAAGATATCATAACACTGCAATGTAGATGAGGAAGGAATTTAATTTAGTTAAAAATTTCCTTTTGATGCAGAATTAACAAATTAATTGCTCGTTGGATATCATTTGGATAGCCAGGCTCCTTGGAATAAATCTAATTTTCAGAAATAACAGACAATTCTGACTCTCACTTATGTCAACAGAATCTGTGAGTGCTGAACACCTTTGAAAATTCTTGCAAAACTTAACCTCTCCCAGAAATGTCAATGCCTTAGCACCCTCTTTTAAGCTAATTTGCTTAAAATTCCATCATCTACAAATGCATACTTTATACTTGGGTACCACCTGACCAGACCACTCCAAGCAGCAGTTTGTACTAACTGAACAATTACCTAATTCTTAACTCACAAGAGTCTCCAACAAAACATGGCAAACAACAAATGCACTGTGTATTTTTATGACAAAAAACATTGTATACATACCACCTGTTGCAGCTGCAGGCAAAAGAGGCATATTGTCAAGTAAAGCTTTTAGAAGAACTGATCCAAACCCCTGCTGACTTGGGTCACACCTGCCGTTGCTACAAAAAAAAAAAAAAAAAAAACACAAACAAAACCAAACCACCACATAGGCACTTTAACATTTAATGAAGTAAGAACAAAACATGACATCTCCTCTAGAAGCTGAAGTTGAAGGGCTAATGTTCTTTGCAGTCATATTCTAAAACATTTTTTCTCAACAGAAGATCTTCCAGATCTTGTTGCTTTATAAATTCAATGTTAAACAGTAACAAACACATATACAATTCAGACTGCATGTAAAAAGCCCAAGTATATATAAAATATAAATATATACCAATAAATAGATAAATAATTAGCACTGACCTGATGCATAGAGCAAGAAATCGTGCACATTTGTGAGCTATGCTCCGCCCAGCTTCAAAGAAGCAAATGCGTATTATATCAGGGACACATTTACGTGTTTTAGAAAGCAAGCTGTCATTTCCTTCCTTTGAGCTGTAAAAACAAGTTGCATACTTTAGAGAATCATATAAAACTTTATTTTTTTAACAGAGCTGATACTAAGAAACAGCCATTCTGATTTAAACAGGATTTCTCTCTTACCTGCCAGGTCCGTTTGAATACACTCCGGCCAGCCAACAAAGAGTGTCTAGTACAAGACTCTGAGCATGTTCTGTAGTCAGACCATCATCTGTCTTCTTGCAAAGAGTAGTGAGCAGCTTCTCATGGAACTCTGAAAACTGTAACATGGCACACCGTTGAACTCTGGAGAGGAGGGGAGGGGAATAAAAAACAGAATTATCCAATATGGACATTCTCCCATTAAAGCATCCCTGCAGCTTTGTATCCTGTCTTAGGAGCAGCGAAAAAGAACATGCCTAGATGAGAGTAAAACTAGCACACAACCATATATGCTACTTTCTGTGCACACATTCCCAATCTTCCTATTTCCTGCTCACAGAACTTCCTAGGTTACTGTATACTTAGGAACCTTCAGAGATTTTTTTTTTCCTGTTACCTTGTCTAATAACTTTGAAACCTAAACAAACTTTCACCATCTACAACACTCTTTGGCAACCATTTGCACATACCTCTTCGCAGCCTCTTTGACCTCTTTAACCACATTACAGCCAGTGCCACCATTGTGGCATGACGGTAATAAAAATTAAATGCTATATTATTCATATTTAGGTCTGTAGTACCAATCCATAGGGACTTTAACCAGTTTTCTGAGAAACAATTTGTTAGTTCGATTTGATTCTAAATTTTTTGACAAGTAATATACTCTCTGCTGTAAGAAACAAGACGTGGAAATAGAAAGGCAAGATGCTTCCCTTAAAAAAAAGTCTGTCCAAATCATTTACCTGATTTACTAAGAAAACTTATTTACACTCGCCTTTTCAAGTTGAGGCAAATAATCACTCAACATACAATGTCATGCCTGATGTTATTCTACCACAACTTGCACAGTGCCCTCAAACTCACAATTTACAGCATCTTCCATATGAAATATATTTATGAAATGACACCTTGAAACAGTGGTTTGACCTGAGCTGTTTTGAGGACTAATTATTTTTTGAGAAGTATAACTAAAGCTAATAGTTTTTAGAATTAAAAAACACCTACTAACCTTTCCTTTGAAATGGAAGTTTTTTTAAATCTTCGAATCGTTACAGAGACTTCTTGAAGTAAGTCACAGCCTCTCAGATTATCTGATTTTCTTGAAGAATTAGTGGCTTCAATTTTGCTAGATGGCTTTTCCTGATTTTTTTTTTTTGAGGGGGTGAAAAAAGAAAAGATTTCATAAATGACGTTGTTTTTGACTGCTTCATTTGTATACCTTGTTCAGTGAAATGCATACAGGTCAGTAAAATCTCTCACTCAATTTGAGCATTGTGCTAAAACAGACTACTTTTATTCACTAATGTCTTATGTTCTAACCATTCTAATAATGCCCACAGATGTACATCATATCATCCAATCTTACAACTACAATGATAAAAAATAAAATACACACACAAAAGTCTTCCTAAGAGGATGAGGTGTATCAGCTACTGAAAACACGCAGGGAAACCAAAGTTTCAAAAACAAGTGCTCAGAATAGGAAAGTCACAGAACAGACCTTTTCAACTAAATTTGCACAGAAGAAACAACTTATAGATGTTGAACTCAGATTCTTGAAGGTGTTAATACAGTGTCAACTCTTTGAAAAGTAATTTTTAATGGATTTTAATTCTCCAAACAGCTGTTTCATTTTCAGGTTACATAAATCATACCACTTCTACAACTTTAACACAGATGTCTTTCTTGGCTATTCATTACCTTGCCTGCTGCAACTTTTGCCAACAATGAAGCAAGGGAATGGCCCTTGTTAGTCTGAGGTTTTAGAGATGGTATTCTAACAACTGGTCTAATGCCACCATTGCAGATTTCTTCTGTTCCTCTGTCATTCACTGCTTTAACATGAATTAAAAATGAGCGATACTTGCCACCAGCCATGCCTAAAAGTGGGGAAAAAAAAAAAAAGAGGGTAGGGAAGAACTTGCATGGTTTACTAGAACAAGTTGTAAACACATTTCAACTTCACAGATAAATGTACAAGCAGAGCTCAAACACAATAATTACAGTACTTTAGCATCAGTTTGAAAAGGTCACTCGCTATTGGGTTATACAGCAAAATTTGTCAGTGTGAACATAAATACAAACCAAAGTCTGACTACAGAAGTATGAGACGTGCTTTAGTCACACATACTTCATGTGAATAGCATAATAAACCGGTTTACCTTTAACAAGCTTTGGACTTGTTAGTGTCAACATTCCAGCATGTCCTGATAGATCAAGTCCAGTAGCCAGCCATACTGGACCACAAAGTATATCTTCCTTGTGTTCCTCCAGAAACGGACACAATCTAAGACCTTAAAAAACATGAGTAATACGGACCTGAATTACTCATAAATAAGTCGCAAAATCTGATCATTTGCATGGGTTAAAAAATACACCATGTCAAACTCTGATCACTAAATACATATAAACTCCACATCAGAAAACTAACAATTACTTGATGTTCACTTTAAGCCATACTCTAGTGAAATCAATAAAGGTAAATGACAGTTTTCAAAGCATTTTCAGTTATATTATATGGATAATATGTACGTTGACTGGCTCACAATCACAAAATATAAAACTGGTAAAATGATGTATCAATGTATTTTGATCCACAACTCTCACTGGGTCTTTTCTGAAGCAGGACAGAACAGTTAGAACAAAAACAAAACAAAAAAAAACCAAACAAAAAACCCACAAAAAACCAAGCAAAACTCAAAACAAAATCTAATTTGTTTTTCCTGTGGTATATTGAAATTGCTGAAATTATCATTCACTCATCTTCTGCTTCTTTCTCAGCTTGAAAAAAATCCTTCCAGCACTTTTATTACTCCTTTGATCCCTCCCCTGCATCCTTCACAACACCTTTCTTGTAGTCATAGAATCACAGAATAGTTTGGGTTGGAAGGAACCTTTAAAAGTCACACTCTATATAAGCCTGATCACATGAAAGGAAAGAAAGTGTAAAGTAAGACTGTTGAAAGAACCAAAAATCATAGTTCTGGAACTGATTCACTCAACTATCAATTTTTAGTCTGTAGCTCTCCTCACTTGGATCCAACCCAACAGATCTGGTTGAAGAGTACTGGTTAATAAAAAAGGTTATAAAAACAGGCACAGCAAGCCCAATACAGCTGAAAATTATGACTAGTTATGAATTCTTTACCAGCTGTTTATTCTTCTCCGTTTACAGCAGCAGTCTCTACAAAAGCCAGGTATGCAAAGGAAAATTCATTAAAACTAGCAAAGGAAACCAAGTAAAATACTGTTGGAACAGGGTAAGAGTTTAAGTTACAAAGGTGCCGTATCAGTCTACTTTCTTTCTAAATTCAAATAAATACTAATCTGCTTTTAAGCACCAAAACTCTCCAGTACTTCATTTTTTTTGGTGTGTTTGTGTTAAACTTCCAACTCATACAGTAAACAGACCAGTGAGAGAGGCAACATTGAACAGGGCTGAGATATCAGTCTCTTTTAAATGGCTAAGAAATTTTTGCAGAGAAATTCCAGTATATCATTAAAGAAAAAATCCCCACAAGCTCATACTTTAAACGAGGTATAACGAGATAAATGAAACTTACATTGTGGTTCCTCTACATCCATATATTGCATTTCTTCATTGAATTCAACCAGTCCTGGTTTTCCATTTCTCTCCACTTCAATATTATGAGCTGGAGATAAAGGAAATGTGATCTGTCTATCTACTGCTGCTTCTGGAAATAAAAATATCAGGAAGATTTCATAAACATTGCTTAGGGTTCACAGAAAACAGACGCAGTAGTTTTCATAGCAAATTTATCAGCTTTCTGTCCAAAACACTATTTCTAACACAGGCATGTTTTTCCTGTAAGGATTGCAACTGAACTTGCAGCAAATATTTAAAAAAGGTATTTCTTTGAATGACCTGCGAACAGGCTGCTTTAAGACTGCCCAAATTATTTTCTTCCAATAATCAACTGCAGATTACTCCCAAGTAATTAGATTCCAGTATTGAAAGTTTGATAATTTAAACTGAAAGTAACTGGATCGCTCCTGCTGAACATCAGACATTATTTTGATAACACTTAAGTACAACTCTTTTTTTAATTAAATGGTTCTCATGAATCATAGATGAAGAGGACATGCAAGCAAATGAACAGGAAGCATATACAGTGAATTAACTGCCAGATCAAAAACATTAGTTCCTAACCAGAAGAATTATGCCTCTGGCCTTCCCGTTATTACACACTACACATTTAACTGGTTCCAGCGTTCCAGTCATACAAAGCATGACTGAATAAACTTTCCCCTACAGATCTTTCTCAGGTCTCATTATCTTAAAATTTCAGTTCCTTTCCTACCCTCTTCAGGGAAAGAAGGGAAGGGTCAGGGGGCAGGGAGTTAACTGAATTTCAGTCTGAAGATTTTATACCTTTTCAAGAGCCACCAAACAATCCTGAATATTACTTTTCCCTGGAATTAGGACATTTTGGTTAATATCCAGCACATTAATATCCACAATAATCCTGATAAATTATCTAGGTTTGCTTTCCCTTATACTGAAATCTTTAGCATTCTATTACTTCACTCAGTCGTGCATAGAAAAAAAAGGCAACTGTCATTAAGGTCCTTTTCCAAAACCCAAGAAACTGAAAAAGGACAGGAAGTAACTGCAATACAATAACAACTTAAGAGGATGTTGGTTAGTTGAAGCTCCCCAATCCTACTGAATCGAAAAGAAAAAAAGACCTTGCCAAAGTTGCGTCGCAAGCCCTCTCACATATCCCAGCCCTTTCCAGATTGCCTGTGTATACCCTGGCCCTCCACTCCATGCTTTCTTCACCCTACCCATAAGGGAAAAAAGCAAATTCCACTACACTGCGTGTAAGGAAGTGAAACATGACTTTCTGGAAGAGCTCTGTCATGTCTTATGTTCAGTATGCTGTACTGTAAAGCACTCACAAAAAGCTCTGGCAATTTATTTCACAGCCAAATCAAATGTCTTCAAAGAATTACTAACTCATAGAACTGTTTGCTCAGCAATGTGTAAAACGGAAACGTTAAGGAAAAGAGTCTGGCATTTCTTCTATTGTTTTGTTTCACAGGTGAAGATTTTCAAATTCTGACATCCAGATCTGCAAATGGACTGAATTCTAAAATTCATGCTGAAAACACAACAGGTTCCCTTCACAAGAATAATACTGACTATCTGCCGTATTTTTTTATTTGATAGAACAAAATTCTGCTACATGTTAAAATAAAGGTTTTACTTCAAGAATTAAACAAAGGAAGAACCTGCAAGAACATCTGTTGACTGCTGTCCTGCAGTCACAGCTAGCACTTCCACTAAAACTGTTAAAACGTCTTGTATCCTAAAAGATTACACTTTCCTCCAAGAATATTACTGTGCTAGAATACTTCATTCTTGGATTACACAACCACCAGTTTACACGATTTCTTTACGGAGCGTCTCCAGCACACTTTTTTCCTTGTTAAACACTGTGGGATGCTACAGAGTGAGAAGTTGTCTCAACGTGTGTCAATGATCTTTGGTATGCCTGTATTTCTCTTTAAACAGCTGTTACTCTTGTTTAATCGGGGTGCTCTTACTTAGCGTTTAAAAAAATAAAGAAAAAAAGAGCTTTTAAAATCATGCTTGCTGCTCTCCCCAATGCATTTTATATCCAGCAATGTAATAATATTCAACAGCAAGATTTCTCTGAAATACCAAGTTCCTAGAAGTTTTTCATAAAGAGCTGGCAAGATAAAGACTACCAATTAATGCCTGAATAAAAGGAAGTGCAAGTGTTATACTTCCCATCCCTAGCAGACAGGGCAGCAGGACATGCAGTGAACACTCTCACCACAGGAAAATCCCAATGGAGGCACAGTATCTTCCACATCAAAGAAGTGACTTTTCAAATTATGCTACCCCCTCACAGGTTCCCTGAGAGATAGTAAGATGCAGAGTCCAGCTAGGAGTCTTCCCAAGGCAAAAGCATTCATAACTTTGGCCTACCCTGTCAAAGCTGCAAGGAACAAAAGGTGAAGTTATACTGCAGCTTTCATGTAGCTTAGTTAATGAGGCAGATGACAGAACTCCCAAGGAAGCCAGGTTTTATCTACTGCCATCAAATAAAGCCTTGCTATTTCTCTTAGGCATCCAAGAGGCATTGATAAATAATTTCCTTCTGTGACTTGGAATAATTTATCATAATTTTTAAAAAATATATCCAAAACTTAAGAGCACCATTTGTTTCATCAACCTCTAGCATTATTTAAAATTGACAATATATTTTTTTAATGACTGTAGGATTCAAGCAGTACAGAATAATAATTCAGTTCAATCTTTGAGCTATGCACTTTTATTTGTATAAAATTCAGGATTTTGAAACCGTTTACCCAGTTTATTTCCCCAATTTACATTCAAACATGGCAAGTGAAAACAAACCATGATGCTGAGAAATAGAATAAAATGGAAGTAATTAAAACCAAAATATTTACACAATTTCAAGCAATTGTTCTAATATACATCACAAAGAATAATGAGTTTGAAGAAAGAAATAATATTCTGAAAGATATCTTAAGTTCTTTCTTACCATTGACTTTCCCTAAGCCTGGAGCTTTATTTTTCAGTAAAGTCACTTGAATCTGGGGAATATTTGTGATGTTTGAATTCAAAACAAATTTGAAGTCCACATGTCCAACCATACAGGCTTTTGGTAGAACCAGTTCAAAGACATGCTCATCCCAGCTGTTGCTGTCAAGAAAAAAGACGACAATGACACAGTGTTAAGAGAAAATTAAGATCAGGCAGACAGGCAGCATTATCAAGTGCATTCTACTTCTATGCATGCTTTCTTTAAGAGTAAGAAAAATTCATTGTGCATTAGTTGACATCCACATGAATTTCTGAAGCAAAGGTCTTTCAGGCTGCAGTTAGCCACATTCATTTTGTGAAGAATATGTTAAAAGCCAACTGGTAAGAGAGGGCAAATCAATGTTCAGATAAAAGTAGCAGTGAAAAGATTCACTGCCTTCATTACAGTACTATTTCTATATTACTATAAATACCTGTTGCTCATTTCTAGAAAAATATGAACAAAAACAGTCACTAAAAAAGGATCTACCAATCAGTGAAGTGTATGAAAGCATGATAGTAACTACCTCACAACCTCTTTCTCCATTCTAAGTGTTAAGCAATGTTGCTTCCCATGGTACAACAGCCACATCCAGGAAATTCAAAGTACTAGTTTCAAATGGTTTAAATTTTTAAATACACTTGATAATTTATACAGGATGAGAAATGCTTCTTACCAGGTGCACACACAGAAGCCTGTGCTGTGCAAAATAGGTGCAACTTTCTTTTAATGAGTCATATTTTCCTTTTGAAGTCAACTTTAGTTTACACTGAAAATGTATAAACTTGAGATAGTAACTACCCCTCAACGATCAGTTCCATAGTTTGATACACTAAGGTTTGCAAAAAATAGTTCAAAACAAAGAGCAATTCCAATAAAACTAATCATGAGTCATCACATTTGTATACATTTTTAAAATAACTGCACTTCCTGATCTTCTCAATTTATCAGTAAATAATTTTTTTAATGTAGTAACTTTGACAGCCTGCAATTACTTAATTGTGTCATTTACAACACTAAGAAACTGAGTATGCTGCTATAAATATTGGTTAAACGCTTTTCTAAAAATACCTTTTTGAAGTTTAGATGTAAGTCAAACAACATGCTACACATCGAGTGTTGTGCAGAAAACCATTTTAAAATAGATTACAGATTGGTACAAATATATTTAATTCTTTGCATTTTTTACAGTAATATCCCTGAAAGTCATACCTCCCTCAGGCAAGTATTATACATTTATAACAGATTCCAAATATGCATAGTGAAATGGCACACCAGCCTTCCAGAACAAGCAACAGAGAAAAGCAGTGATTTTGGGTAGAATGATGGACAGAAGCGAAAGGTAGATAGAAGAGAACTTGTGGTTATGACTTAAGAAGCAACAGTGAAGAATTTTCAGTTAACTGTACAAATAACTCAAGTAACTAAAATATAATGAAATTTATCCTACAACTCCAGGGGAAAAAAAACTCTGTTAGCAAATGTAACACTAAGAACTTGGAATCACTCATGCCTTTTCCCCTGGCTTGGGGAATACAGTGTCCAGTGCAAAACAGGGAGAGATTTGTGGGTGGTTTTTTATGTCTGAGTATTCCCCTATAGGTGTTATGCAAAGTATGGACTGAATGAGACATTCAAAGCAGTAAGCCTTCTGAAAGACTAAGCAATATTCTGCTCATCCAGTTTAAGTTAAGATCTGGTACAAAATCAGAAATTAATAACAAACAAGTTTGTCTGCAGTACTCTCTTGTAGTCTGTATGTTGCATATGATGCATACTGATGTACCAAATTACAACTGTTATTTGTCTACTCCAGAAATGTATTTTTGACAGAATTCAGCAGCAGATGCCCCAAAGGAAGTTTTAAGTGCCTCTCAATAGGCATGTATGGAATAACAATCCTCCATGAAGGTCTCATATTAATCCTAATGGATTATTGGATATTCACCATTGTGAAAAGATCTTATATTTGTGGCAATGAGCTTTACAATCTAATTCTGTGATGAGTGAAAAACTCCCCTTTGAACAGTTTTTTAGTTTCCCATAGCTCTGTTTAAGCACATCATCTTTATTTGTGTGTAAAGTTTCAAAGAAGGAAAAAAATTTACTTGCTTATTATTTTCTCAATTCTTTAGCATAACCATCCTAAATATCACTTTTCTCTGATAATCTAATGCAAGTTCTTCTAGCAATTTTTCTCACCTTTGCAAACCTTCTAAATCTACAGCATCTTTTTAAAGAAGATTACACAATCAAAACTGTGTTCTAAATGCAAATATACCATCATTCTCAACTACAAAATACTTTGTGGGATCAAGTGCACCCCAAGCAAGTTTGCAGATGACACCAAGCTGAGTGGTGCAGTTGATATGCCCGAGGGATAGGATGCCATCCAGAGGAACCTGGACAAGTTCGAGGAATGTGCCCATGTGAATCTCATGAGGTTCAACAACGCCAGGTGCAGGGTCCTGCACATCGGTTGGGGCAACTTCTGGCATCAGTACAGGCTGGGGGATGAAGGGATTGAGAGCAGCCCTGCCGAGAAGACCTTGGGGGTACTGGTGGATGAAAAGCTGGACATGAGCTGGCAATGTGCGCTCACAGCCTAGAAGGCCAACCCTATCCTGGGACGCATCCAAAGAAGCGTGGCCAGCAGGTTGACGGAGGTGATTCTGCTCCTCTGCTCCACTCTGGTGAGACCCCACCTGGAGTCCTGCGTCCAGCTCTGGAGCCCTCAGCATAGGAAAGACATGGACCTGTTGGAGCAGGTCTAGAGGAGGGCGACAAAAATGATCAGAGGGATGGAACATCTCTCCTGCAAAGAAAGGCTGAGATAGTTGAGGTTGTTCAGCCTGGAGAAGAGAAGGCTCCGGGGACACCTTATTGCAGCCTTCCAGCACCTGAAGGGGGCTTATAACAAAGATGGGGACAGACTGTTTAGCAGGGTCCCTAGCAGTAGGGCAAGGGGTAATGGTTTTAAACTGAAAGAGGGTAGATTTAGAGTAGACATAAGGAAGAAGTTTTTTTACAATGAGGGTGGCAAAACCCTAGCACAGGTTGCCCAGAGAAGTGGTAGATGCCTCATCCCTGGAAACGTTCAAGGTCAGGTTGGACGGGGCTCTGAGCAACCTGATCTAGTTGTGAAGATATCCCTGCTCACTGCAGGGCAGTTGGACTAGATGACCTTTAAAGGTCCCTTCCAACCCAAAAATTCTATGATTTTCCAACATACTTCTTCATTCCTTTTCTAGAACACCTCTGCAACTTTAGATCTTCCACTACAAATGAACTTTGAGCTGCAGATCCACTTCCAGAGTTTAAACACTGGAAAGAACATCAGTACCTAGCTCTTCCTTCTTTCACATTCTTTCAAATATGTTGTCATAAGATGAATACATAAAATATTTCCTATATAAATTTGAGAAAAAGCCAGGAAACTCAGCTGTCACTGTTTTATCACAGGACATTAGGAATTCATGTACTTTTTAAAAAAGGATTAGCCCAATTTAACATTTCAGATAAAATTGCCACTGAAGGCAAAATACTGATATTTCAGTAATTCACAAGGTAAACCAGACTCTGCTTTTTCTGTTTTCTTTGTTACTCAGTCTTTTTAAAATAAAAAAGTAAGATTGAAAGAGAATGAGTGTAATACAATGCCTTTCCCTAAAATACATTTACAGGATTATCTCCTACGTATTTGGTAAACAAAAGAATTAATATATCAAATTGCATTACTCATCCATCTAACCCTGTAATCCCACTTCTTGATAGGAATCAGTATGAGACACTCAAAGAGGACATAAAAGAAACCTCATACTAAGGACGAACAAAATAATACAGAAACCATAAAGTTTCTTCCCAGGTAACTTTTAATTAAGAGCTAATGTTGCTCTCATTCTTAGGATTGTATATTCTACCCTATGAACAAAGGGATGTAACATAACCATTTCATCATGAGTCGTTTAGCAGCTGTCAAAGATTTCCAGTACTAAATGAAAACTTTTATCTTTACCTCTTTACATTCCTGTTTTACTTTGCAGCAGGCATAATTCTTTTCCACTAGTGAAACAATATTCATAAGATAATGATCCACCTATCACCTTCCAATTAACAGCTATTACCTTCATTGTTTGCTTCCTTGTATCTTCATATTAGTAGCTTTTTACTTTTCAACTGTTGTTGAACACAATGGATAATCAATAGTTTTAATTGGAAGTTATTTTGCAAGGAACCACCTCCTTTCCAATTGTTACATACAAAATATTTTACTTACACTAAGCAAAACCACAAGATAAATAAAGGTTTTAAAGCCTATAACGCTGTAAGTTTTTAACCATAGCTTATGAACGTTTTAATTAAAACAAGTTCAGCTCGTGTTAGGTGTCAGCCCTGGAAGCACCTGCAACTATTACCTTCCAGACCAGTTTTCCCAACTGGAATGCTACATTACCACATGCTAGCTTTTACTTATATGACAAGCTTTTTTTCCCCATGTATGGTCTTTAGCTGCCCTAGCATCCTTTGGCTAGTCCATTGTTTCCACTGTATGGGCATTTAGATTCTATATTACTATCCAAATCACAAATGTGTGACAGACCGATCCAGAAGATCTTACAGTGCCTTAATGACACACATCCCTTAATAAAACACACAACACAACTTATATCTATATTTTGTTTCTCCAAGCATTTTTCAGAAAAACTGTGCAAAGCTACTTCAGGTAGGTTTTAAGCAACTCTTCAAGGAGACAGCAACACTGCTCTTCTAGTCTTTAGGATCCTAGAGGAATTCCAAGTTCTCATGCCATGTGTAAAAAAAAAAAAAAAAAAAAGAAGTACTGCATGTACCATGTCATTTCAATGAAAATATTGCCTAAATTTTAGCACAACCTGGGCTCTATACTGGCTTAAGTAAAGGTCTTGTGTCTAAAGATTTAACTCGACATGAACAGACATAAATACAGATTATATCTTCACATTTTAAAATAAATTAGAATACAGTTTCATTTAGAACAACTAATTAGTCATATTGACACTTGCAGCTTGCGTTTTCCAATCAAACAATGTACCACGAATGTGCATATGCATAAGAAGGGTGAATCAGACTTTAACAGAAACAATCAAGAACATCTGTAATTCTGGCAAATGTGCTTGTCTAATTGTATAATGAAATGGAAACATTTGGCAAACAAAAATACACAAATTTAAAACTTAACTTTTCAATTTGTTCCAAGGTCCACTAAAACAACTCTGGCAATGTCACAGAGACCGATAATGCAAACTACCAAACAGGGATTATTATCCTTGAAAGTACATGTTCTTAAACCTGCACACTACTTAAAAACAATGAAATTGCATGAAATTTGTGATTATACCAGCTATACGAACTAGTTAAGCGATACACACATGATTCTTTTTGCACCATTACCTATCTGTCTGTAGCTTCCAAGTTCGAGTATGCTGAGCTGCATCCCCATGATGCTGCTGGTGCAAATGCTGAGGATGCCGCCTTTGCTGCTGCTCTTGCTGGACTTCTACCCAACAGGGAGGGACAGTGGCTGAAAACCGTGGCGTCAAGGTCTCAAAACGGGTCAGTTCCACCAGGGATGTCAGTGTTTCAAGGGAAAATGGCTGGTCCACCAAAAGATCAACTCCTGAACAATTACAGAACATACATTAATTACTACACAGAAATTTTTTCCAGAACATCCTATAAATGGTTTGAAATACATACAAACTGTTATAGGTAAAATTAGCTACATGATATATGAAGCTTCTTAGAAACAAAAACAACCCAACAACAACAACAAAAACCACAAATAAACAAAGCCAACAAAAACACAAGCAACCAAACAACCCTAGCCTTGAAGCCAGTATCCTTTGAAGACAGCTCATTTGTAATAAGTCTTCTAAGCACCGACAGCTCTGAGCATGCTGTCTGCGGTTCAACCAGAAATATCAGGAAAAAGTAAATAGCCAGCTATACTTTAATGATGTAAAGCCGATTAAAACTTTTTTTAATACCTCTATTAACTCAGATATAAAACTTTCATGTTTTTTTTTTATTTCATGAAAACAGACATATGGAATTACTATGCAATTGTAACATTTTTATCACTGTTTAAAACATTACTTTGGCACCTGCTTATCAATATAGACTTGTTTTACAGTGGATTACTAGAATGTTTTGGAAGGCTCCCAATTTAGCTTAAAAAACAGCTGAGGGAAAAACAAACGTGCTTTATGTAATGCACTTAAAAGACACTGGGCCTAGACAAGTATTTTGTCTTCTTGTCTTCATATTCAAGTCTTGTCCTGAGGAAACAAGGATATTAATTGAAGAAGTACTGAAACTTGAAGTGTCCCAGGGAGACAAACACCTAAAGAAACATTACAAAGGAATTCTAAAAATAATAGTTTCCTCAGACACAAAAAAAAATTTGAAAACCTGAGGTAAAATAACACATGCACAATGTTAATTGTCTTATTTTTTGAGCATTTTCTCTTAAAAATGCATTTGGGAGGAAATCTTTTACTTGTGAAGAAATCATGGTTTTCAAAAGGAGAAAGTTTGCTAGCTGACTACTACTGTCACCAACCCCGAGGGAATTAAAAAAAAAAAACCCCAAACATTAAATACACCAACACAAATATCCTCCTCCCAGTGAAGTCTGAACCTAGAGACTATCTTGCAAAGCAAGCCAGTTTGAAACCAGAATAACAAGATTACATCCTCCAGCTTGAGAGTAGAAAGGCACACGCAATTTTTCCCAAAACATGGAGAAGCTCAAGATGAGATACCCAGTCAGGCAAAAAATTCACTCCCACTGCAACAACTATCATTTCGACTTTTCAATCTAGGAGGCAGGAACATGCTGAAAAGATTAGAAATTCAAAATGCTTTATAAATTTAATTTCATAATATAGCAAACACTTTTATTTTTACTGCCAAATGTGAACCTCATTAGCTAGATGACACTGCAATGAGAACTGAGATCATAGCTCAAACTGTGCAACAACTCTATCTTTGAGCAGACTTTATTTGTTCTGCTTCATTCTCCCTCCCCCTGCAACAGAAATAATTACAAATTCAGAGTATTCAGAGCAGTCACACATAACGTTCTATCAATCCCCAAAACTGAAAAATGAAGGACTTAACTTTCCAGTGCTGTCAAGTATACCTGGCTTCTTTTGCAAAATTCCATTATTTTTGTTATATTGTAATAGTGAGTTACTACAAGCGGAAGTTCTAATAACAATCTTGAATAAAGGTTTTAAACTGGTCAGGAACACTAATATTCTTTTTCAATTAGGTTCTTAAAAAAGCATTATTTTAGATTACTTCACCACAAAAACCCTCTACTCCTTAAAAGGAATTATAATTTTAAGCTAATCTAAGATTCATGGCTCAGTAAGATTAACATATTCCCTTCTAAAACAATACAATTTAAAATGTATCCAAGTTGTAAATCTTATTTTCTAGCCTGCATTTAAGAAACACATTCCAGAATGCCAACAACAAAGAAAAATAAACACACGAACAAACCCCACAATATACACGAACAATATATGGACAAAAGCTTGTGCTTGTTGCTGTGGTTTCTACCCTGACGACACCATCTTTTAGCTACAGTTTCAGAGAACACCATAGTTATTTCATAAAAACACCCTGCTGCTGCCTGCCATCACCTGTGAATGAGGTGTAGAGATCTAAGACTTTATGCTCAATCAGATCTGCCTAGAAGTTATTTTCCCCAAAGAGAAAGCTTTCTGTTGAGCTAAGTCTCTGTCTGGAAAACATGTTAAGACAAAAGTGGAAGAAAATGTTTTTTCTGCTGTTTGTGACTTTGATTAAAAGCGGAGCAACACTGATGTTATAAATGTTGGGGGCAATGTCTGATTATGATCCATACACATGCTGACATCTTCATCACTTTTTTTTTTAATTATTGTGCATTACTGTTTGCACAGTCTTAGCAATCGTTCACATACTATATGCTAATATAAGAATAGCCAATAAGAATCCAGTATTATTGACTTTACTGTCCTTAACCCGGATAGTTCAGACTAAGAGGTGTGCAACGAACATTGGTTTCAACTCTTCCCCCCAGCCCCCTCATTTCAGCACTGGCTTCCTATGACTATTAAGCTTCTCTCACAGCTTTTAGTGGCTCGGTTTGATGCCACAGCAAAACAGTACTCAATTAATCTGATCATTACTGTGTATCCAACAACTCTTTGGAAACCATTACAGACCAAGATCAAGCAATACTACAGTCCGAATTATATGACTACTTAAAGGAGGACCTGCAGCTTGTGGACAATCTAAAGATACAGTTATGTTCAAGTCTATAAGTAAATCCTTTTCTTGTTCCAGTAAGCCATATTCAAGCCTATACTGAAGGCTGGATGGGGAGGAGAACAAGAAAAACAACAAAAATAATTTGCCCCTTACAGTACCAGCAGAATTTAAACAGTAATGATCAATCTGATTCATCAGGTTAATCAAAGTTACCATTTGATTGGAAGTCACTTAAATCTGTTCATAAGCTACTGTACAGGGAATGCAGCTATTGAAGCACATCTGGAACTTCAGGAATGGCTCCTTTGGTGAAAAAGAGGAACAGGATTCAGTCCTCAACGCAGAGAAAAGAGCAACTGCTGTACTGCTGCTTACAGATAATGTTATGACAAAAAGCATCTTTTCCTTCTCTCTTTTGATCACCTCTTCTGGAGTAAAATCAGGGGTCATACAAACACAGCACAACACAAAGTGTTACAAGGCTGGCAGCAAGCAGAGGTTTGGGGAGAAAGACAAGTAGCCTGTTGACAACAAAGATGTCATCCTCCAAAATGGTTCCTGTACTCCCACTCAGTCCTCTCCCAGCTTTTTTTGTCATCTGCAGCTGCAGGCAAAGACACCCCACAGCACACACACAAAATTACCATCACTTCTCTGAAATAGTCATAGCTACCTGAATGGTTTATTTCCATTGTATCATTGCTTTATCTTCATGCTTTATATTATTTATTCTTGTATTTTATATCCTAGGTCACCTATTCCCAGTATATCCCTGTTTCTGTCCTAACAGACACGACCAAAACCTCCAAACTCCAGACCAACTAATGTAATTATGCTTTGTGTCCCCTCCAACAATTGCAGGTTTAAAAAAAAAAGGAAAAACATAATATAGTTTTACAGCACTCTCAAACAATTCCCTTAAAACTCAAAGCAAGACTATATATATATACACACATATATATACATATACATATTTATACACACACACACACACACACTTTAAAAACCTCAGCATGTCTACTCAAATATTCCTCAGGTTTAACCACCAAATTAGATTTGTTGTTAAGTTTTAATAGCAAGTTATGGACACTACAGCATCTTTGATGAGGGCTGAGAAAACCTGCACACTTCCTGTTCTCCCTTACAAGCAGGAGGAACCCGTCACATTTTTCCCCTTCTTCCTGACTACACAAGGAACAACCCTCTCACCCAACTTCTTATTTTACCTAAGTGGGCCAGGATACTACAAAAGGCAGCAGACTGGTGGCAAGACTGGTATGAGAACTGCAGTAAAGATAAGACCTAAACATGATGTTTAGGGTAAAAATATAATTTGGACAATTAGAAACAATTATTTCTCGCTGTCCAAGGGCAAATAACCTTTCCAGGAAGGAAACTAGCAGGTAAATGGCAGCAGAATTCGAGTATATCTCAACCCAGACAACCCAGCCGAAGTCCAAGAGTTCACATTGTAAGTCTGATTTACCAACAGCAACTGCACTGCTTGAAGTATAGAGAGCATCAGTTTCACTGTGTGCAACAGTAACAGTTGAATACATGTTTTGAACAGTTTTATTAAGTAGAGCTGTACAGCTTCTGCAGGAAACTTCAAAGCAATTTTACATAATGAACATATGATTTTAATTCCACATAAAGAGCTCAAGCCTATGTAAACTATGAGGGAAGCTCAGTGCCTGCACAATTACCTGTTTCTCCCTGTCTGCCACACTTAGAAACTCTCCACATGTAGAGACTAGAAAAACAATCAGTTATACAATAGTGTTGGTTTTGTTTTGGTTCTGTGGGGTTTTTTTTTTGTTGGTTTTTTTTTTTTTTTTTTTTTTTTTTTTTAAATCAGGAACTGCTGAAGTGTTATGCTTCTACATAACCAGTGATAAGACATACAGTAACTATAGAACTCCAACTTTGGGCAGAAAAAAAAAGTATAACGCAGCATGCTATTAACTTAACTCATCTTAATATGCAGCTTCAAGAAATTTTTTACTTAGGATACATTTAAACATGTGCAGTTTACCTGTAATGCCTGGACTAGAAGGGTTAGATAAGGGCTTGGTGCCTTCTGATGACTGTTCTACACTTTTGGAAAGGGATCCATCTACAAGTATATCAGCTTCATCTATGTCATCGCAGGTCCCTCCAATCTGAAGGAAATGAAGTTCTCCACCTAGAATCATCATAGACAACAAAAGAAGCAAGTTTAGAAAGGCATACAGCTAAACTCAACAACTGCAAGCCTGTCTTGTGAGAAGAGCTACACAAATTATGACAGTAATTATGTAGGACCTGAAAGCAGTAAGATTATACAGAAATACTCATTTTGCTTCACTACTGCAAATTTTTTCAGGGTAAATGCAACACAGAACTATAAAAATACTAACTCCAGTTGTGAATGGCATCAAACGAAAAAAAAAATATTGGGGGGGTAAAGGTATTTAACTAAGGAATCCTCAATAAGAACACAAAATCATAACCATTATGACACTTTCCATAATGCAAAACATGCTTTAAACAGAAAATATTCCATCATGTCAACTGAAGGCCTACACTGCCTCATTTGTACAGATTACATAAACTTCCTTTTAAAGTTCAATATTTGAGAACTGAAAAATCACTTCCTCACTGAACTCTCCTAACTAAGGGGCTCTTCACAGTATTTCATAAAACCTGGTATTACAACACTGATCAGGTCAACAGCCAAAACAGCAAGTCCAAAATTTTCAAGGGACACAATGTTTTGATGGGAGCTTGAAATCATTCAACGAAGTTGCCCGTTATTCATCACTACAGATAGACATAGATGGATTCAATAATTTCCAAAGAAGTCACTGAGAAGGAATGCTCAATCTTACATAAGGTTGAGGGGGAGGGAAGGGCTGTTAACAGTTTTAGAAGTTACAAAAATCCTAATCAGTAGGAGTTAAATAGAGAGGTAAATCCTAGGGCAGGCCTTTCACAGTTTTTCTGAAAATTGATTACAGACTGTCCTTCAGCATCTGACTGATGTTATGACAAACCCTGTTATGCAAATTATCCAAGTAATCTGAAATAAACAAACTTGAGATAATACATGTAATAAAAACTCAAGATAAAAGCATGATCAGCAGGTACATTTTCTGCACTGTGAGGGATGAGAGGAATGAAACAGAAAGCGATAGAGAGGCACAGCAAGGCAGAGTGCAAGTGTGTGGGAGGCAGAGCACGCTAGTACAGGGGGTTTTTTTGGATCTCAGTAAGAAAGGCCTGACAACAAACGGCTTAATAAAACAGCTATTTTAACCAGACAGAATAAAAAGAGGAAAATAGCAGCTCAAATGACAAAACAGGAAGAACCTCACCATGGACAGGCTCTGCGCAGTGTGCTGTGGGAAAATCCACCTGGGGCCTGGGTGATGCTGCACGAAAGCAGGGACGTGAGATTTTTTTCACTATCTATATTTCTCCTTTTATTTTATCTTATTAAAACAGCTATTTCATTAAGCCATTTGCTGGTGGGGCCTTTCCCACTGAGATCCAGCAAGAAGCCTGTACCACCCCGCTCTCAGCCCCAACCCACACACCCCCGGTGCAGAACAGTACATCCTGTGAGTAGAGCCCAAGACTGGAAGGCAAAAAAATAGTTCTAGCAAGTAACACTTATAATGAGTTTCCTTGAAATTAAACAGCTCACAAATGAGCAATTTTCCTCAAAGAGAATTAGGGACTCATTAGAAAACACAGACCGTGACAACTTCATTTCATAATAAGCCAAACCTCAGTTTCTTTCCTGTGCTATTTATCAAATATCAATGATCAGAATGATCTCAACAAGCAAAACCAGAACATCTCCTGTCCTGGAGTTCACCCTCATGCAATGGAAGTTCAACATACTGACTTGTACCATCTGCCAGTTTTACAGGTCACAGCAGGAGAAATGCCAAAGAACTTCAGAAAGTTGTGTTTTTTCTATGGGAAAGCCATGCCAAGGTCTCACTTATTCTGTAGATAGTTGCATAGGGTTTGATTTTAGAGAAACAAAACCTTGGTTCTCAAACCAAGTTTCTGAGTTTCTGTCACTAATTAACAGCAGCAAAAAACGTCCTTACCATTTAATCCATAATTACAAGAGAAGAGTCACAATCCCTGCATTCCTGAAAGACTCCACCACCCTTCCAAGAAAACTTCTGTGCTAAACTTGAGATATCTCACTTCCTCAGATTTGTTTTTTTAAAAACTTCTTTAATGAAGTTTATCATGAACTTCAGTTACACAGTATTAGCCTATAAAATTATGAGTGCTTATGCACTTTCCACAACCCTGCAGGTGGCTTTGCTTTTGTACCACAAAGGAAGCATGTGCTCTCATAGGAGATCCAAAGATGACCTTCTGATAATGCATGCTTAATTATTTGTTTCAAAGATACCGCAGATCCTATAGTCAAGTGGCAGAGGGGAAAAAAAAAAAAAAATTTGATCTGTGTAAAAAAACAGCAGCACTGACTTCCCCGTCCCCCCCTTCTTACTACTGGCTCATGTTATTCACTAGTAGGCTGCAAGTGACTCATCTGGTGCTTTCCAATTCTAGGCAGGTAGCAAACGTTCTAAGTAGTAGTTTATCTGAAGACTTCTCTGCTTGCATCACTTTGACAGAGATGATAAACGCTTCTGCTGTATTACTAAGAAGATACGAAAGCTGCTACTGACTTACTGAGTGATCACAAAGGAGAATAATTGGAAACCAGCATCATTATACTTCACACGTTCAAAGGTAACACATTGAAAACATTGTCAATTTAATTATGAATTGTATTTAAAATCTGTAATTTGCTTGGACTCAAGAACCTGGTGGGTTATACAAACAGAACATATGAATCGTAAGACCATCCAAATAAATCCCAAGCTTCCTTCTGGCAAAACAGTTACCGGTTCCAGGAAAGCAGCACTGGCACCAGCTAGAGAACATGTCAGAGACTAGGCCACTACAGTCAAAGCCAATCTGGTGAAATGTTTGGTGTTCTGAACATACCCTGCACTCTGGCAGGAGTCTGGAGGAGTGACACAATGGTCAAAGCAAATCGTAACACAAGGACACAGTGGAACAAGACCCAAATAGTTAAAGAAATTAAGAAAACAAAGCCGTAGCACAGGAAACTATCCACTGAACAACTTAAGAATCCTCCCTGTCTCACCACTGGCCTGTACAGAAAGGGTTAGCTCTAAACTTACTAGCTCAGAACACTTGAAAAATGTCCTCAAGAAAGCTTCCCCAAAACCTCACTCCAGCAGAAGTTACACTATTCTTGGAGATTTCAGCTGTAAAATGCCATCCTGGCTTATGAAAAAATAGAATGCAACTGAACAGGGACAAGTGAAAGTTACTATGCCTAGCAAGAAATCATTAAATGCACTATTATGGAATGAAGAAAAATCAGCTAGCCAGCAGTTCTGTAAAAGAGGCTCATCTGAGTCAGAAGATAAACCTGATTCAATTTCCTGCTCAAAAGTGCAAACATCCCACTATGTATACGCACACATGGTATGTACAGACTGCAGAGCTGCTAAGGAATTCTTGTGTTCCATTCAGAGACATCTGTAGGAGTACTGTGCCTGATTTTAGGTGTCTCATCAAGAAACAAATGGAATGACTGGAGCCGGTCTTTTGGGAGAGTAAGGCGTTTTTTTTTCTTTCAAAGCCCCTGAAAAAAGTTTAAAAGGACCGGAGCTTAAGAAAATAAATGGTTGGAGGAGGACAGTACCTAAACAAATTCTGTCTTCCCCTCCCTTTTTGAAGCAATCTCTTTGCCACGTTCATAAACCATAGTACAACAGTAATAACTCCAATCACCAAAGATGATACAGGCTAAACACTAGAAAAAAAAAATAATCATCAAGGACAGCATGCAGTAGAAGAAATTTTGTGACTAGGCTGTTAAAACTCCATCTTGAGGATCTTCAAAAACAGGCTGATCAGGACTCCTGAATAGGTAAATGTAATTGATCCTGATTTGAAGATGATCTCTCAGCATCAATTCCACTGCTAATTCTGATGTAGAAAAAACTTAACCTCTCACCAGTCTCATGAGACCCCATTGTCTATGAGGGCAGAAAACTGAATACACTAAATTGATTCCTAAACTTCAAATACATCAGTAATCAAGGCTGACAAAGCCTAATGACATGGAAGAGACAAATAAGATAGGCAAACGAAACCAGATAAAAAACCTAGAGAGTAATACATTGTATACAACTCAGGAACAAGAAATCTGTTATAATTGGAAGGTACAAGATTTGAGGGAATCAATTCTCAAATGTATGAAACTACCAACCAGTTCTGCCAGGCTTGCAACAAAAAATACTGGCATAGACAACTCACTTTTGACATACCAAACTCCAGTCTGAAAAAAACCCACTTTCTCCAACAAAGGGGAGCAACTAGAAAAACCCTTGTTATAATGTAAGACTGGAGGCAAGAATTTAGGAGAATTAAGTATATAGAAAATAACATTAAAAAAAGAATAAACACAAAACAGACACCTAAAGAAAAAAGTGCTTATAAATGAAAGTGTAAAGCAATCAGTAAGATACAAATGTATGCGATGGGTTACTTTTCAGTGTTTGTGGACTTCGTTTACAGCTTCCAACTCTGACTAATTCAGAAGTAGACAATATCCAAAAGAACTGATCCAATGTGATCACAGAATGAGGGAATCTTAGAATCTTTGGGTTGGAAGGGACCTTTAAAGGTCATCTAGTCCAACCTGCAGTGAGCAGGGACATCTTCAACTAGATCAGGTTGCTCAGAGCCCCGTCCAGCCTGACCTGGAATGCTTCCAGGGATGGGGCATCTACCACTTCTCTGGGCAACTTGTGCCAGGGTTTCACTACCCTCATTGTAAAAAATTTCCTCCTTATATCTAGTCTAAATCCACCCTCTTTTAGTTTAAAACCATTACCCCTTGCCCTACTGCTAGGGACCCTGCTAAACAGTCTGTCCCCATCTTTGTTATAAGCCCCCTTCAAGTACTGGAAGGCTGCTATAAGGTGTCCCTGGAGCCTTCTCTTCTCCAGGCTGAACAACCCCAACTATCTCAGCCTTTCCTCGTAGGAGAGACATTCCATCCCTCTGATCATTTTTGTGGCCCTCCTCTAGACCCTCTCCAACAGATCCATGTCTCTTCTGTGCTGAGGGCTCCAGAGCTGGATGCAGTACTATAGGATCTAGGAATTGCTACTTGTGAGAATCTGATTATGGAACTTCAACTGGAGTTGGGTCTTTTTGTCTGTTGGCTCTGAAGCAATATAGGCAGAAAAAAGAACTGCTTGAATGAAAAAGCACTAGAGTTCTTCTTTCTGATGATAAAAACAAGTAGTAAAACTTTTTTCCCCTTGCTTTTCCCCAAACTAGTTCCAAATAATAATTAAACTGAAATTATAACTAAATAAATTTAGGGAACTACTGAAGAACCACTTCTTAAAAATCAAATTAATTTTCTGTTGAGAGACTTTTTGCTAGATGTAATGTGAAGACAAATATTAGCATTTTCAACGGGACTCAGTAAGGAAAGGATTTACTGTAAAACCTTCACTCACATACATTCAAGAACTAGATTTTTGAAATAATTAGATTGTAAATTTTAGGTAAGCACAATCCAGGAATGTTTCACTCACTAGAAGGAACTCTAGCACTCAAACAGATCACACAGATTTTAGCACCTACTCCATCAGACAGTCTGGGCGAAAAGTAGCTGCTTCACCACAACACCCTGAACTTTTCTGCTTCTCGTAGCATTTGTTTGAAATGCCACCTCACTTTCCTACTCAATAATATTTCTTCAGAGAGCTTCAGACACTGAAGTTTGTAACTTGACAAGGGAGAACCATCAGTAGCAATGAAAGACAGAAAACTGACAATTCTTAATGATCCTTTAAAAAATACTCCAAGAAACACAAGTATGCACAATTTTCAAAACTGCCAGAACAAAACACAAGCAGAGATTTGCACCTTTATATCAGATTTAAAAAGGAACATTTCAGATATGTCCATTTTTCCACCTCATTCCATATTCTAAAGCAAAGTTCAACAAAATTGCCTGTATGGCAGCTAAACACATCTAAGCAGCTAAACTAAGGAAACAAACCAAAACAAACCCAACAAAAGAAAAAAGTATAACATATGCTGCAAACTGTTTTCTTAAGTAATTTTTGGTAGGACTGCAATTTAAAAAAAAGAAATATAATTCAATGAAAACCGAGAGGTAAAGAAAGTAGTGACAACTATAACTCTGGAAATCTATGCATCCAAACCAAACCATATCTGATCCTCTTAAACACCAGATAACGGGCTTCAAATATCATCAAAAGACCACCCTGCAGCTGTAACCCCATTCAAAAACAATACCTGTCAGGCTACTGCATAGTTTTATAAAAAAGAATTTACTTATTTTGAACGCTACAAAAGCAGAATTTAAGCTGTTTTATATTAATGACACAAGACAAAATGTTTAAAACCGCCATATGATAATGCACAAAGCACTACTGTAGTCTATTAACTTCAGTCTATTAACTGTAGTTTACCTTGGCCAAGGGGAAGAGAAGAAAGCAAAATACAAAGAGAGTAAAGTCCACTAAGTTTGCTTAACAGAACTGGAACCAAGAATATACTTATACTTGCACACTTCTCCCCAGAGGTCAACTTCAGAAACAGAAAAGCACCTGGAGCTGACACCAAGAGGTAACGTTTTGAAGCGGGATAGGAATAATTATTCTCAATTCGCAGTTGCATGATGTTGAATACAGGTCTAAAGTATCTTTACATAAATCCACTCAAAACCTGAAACACCCATTCATGCAAAGGTTTCTTGTCAGTTATATCTCAAAGGCAGCTATGAGAAAAATTATATATTCTACCAATGAGAATAATGTCAACAAGCAGGAGCAGCAGCAAAGAAAAAGGCTATTCTGCATCCAAAACTTTCAGACATTAAAGTACCTCTTTGCCTGCTCCCACCATCCAAACAAGTAAATAGGAAAGAATATACTGCTCAGCTTATATCCTTAAATAGTTTTCCAGCAACATCCAAGCATTTCCAGTACATGTAGGTTCCAGATCTTCCACTTAGTTTTCACTTATGTCTTTGCACTAGAAGTTACTTGCTAGAACCACGTTGAATACATCAGTGAATACAGCTATTCTACTTTCAACACATATCTTCCTAACGCTGTCAGACTGCCGGCACCATTCCATATGTGGTAGTAAATACAGAGGAGCAAAGACCTCAAAGTGATTTTGGAAGAAGCCCAAGAAAAGTGCATTTAAGAAAAAAATACTAGTAATTTTTAAAAATATCTTCAGCCACCTAGCAGCTAATCGATCAATTTTACCCACTTATAGCAAAAAGATTAAAAGATTATTATGCTTCAACACAACAAAAACTATGCAAAGCCTATTCCTTATATCAAGTTATTCAAATGTACAACAAGATATAGGATAAAAAAGGTATATTAATAGTTGAGCTATTTATTTGCTTTTTCTATTAGTATTCCTGAATTTTATGCAGTACAGTTATTTATAAACATTTAAGATCAACGCATTCTTTACAAAGCTTCATATTTTGGTACAAATGTTAGGAGACTGAGTCTTCAGATGTACCTAGTATCAGACACTGAAATCCAGACTTCTAACGGACATTGGTCCCTAAATATTTATGATGGCTTTGGGCTGAATATCTCAAAAATGAGAAAAATTATACCAGGATAAGTGACTGAAATGTTAAAAAAGGAACAGAAATTGAAAGCTTCTAAAGACATTTAAGCAACAAATTCTGAAGTTCATTCTGACTTGGTTGCAGAGCAGAAAATCAAGTTCCAAATAGAGGTGCAGTGGGTGTAAATAAAAGGTAAGAATAATCAATGGATAAAAAGCCCCAAAGAGTTATCAAAGTACTATATTCAAAAGAAGAAAACTTGAAGGCAGAGGGATACCTGTGACATCTAGGACTATAGAAGAAAAAATCCATAATCTCGGTCATCTTGAAGGCAGCAAGAACAAAAGAAGTCATGGCAAAGCTATTTATAAATTACTAGATGGATATTATACTCAGAGAAAAAAAAATACAGATATTTACTGAAAAAGCAGAATGATATGCTTGTCTATTACGAGGAAGATGAGGTGTTCTCCAGTCAGTAACAGAGATGGTAGTTATCTAGGCAGAAGAGACAAATACTCCTACACACACAGAATAAATGCTCCAAACTCAACAGACCTGCATATCTTTCACTCAAGGTCCCAAAACAGGTCTAGGTAATGCCAAACGCTAAAAGAATATAATTATCATACACGCTAATGCTGGATGGGAAAGTATCGTGCACATTAACAATAAGACCTTTAACTTAAACCACAAGAAAGACAGAATAGATTTGATGTAAGAAAGAACTCAGTATTAGTACAATTCTGGAGAAAAAAAAACCTTAGCAAGGTCTGGGTTTTGTTAAATTGAGATCGCAGTTTGATCAGCAAAG
Organism: Phaethon aethereus; assembly: GCF_964289735.1. Classification (NCBI taxonomy): domain Eukaryota; kingdom Metazoa; phylum Chordata; class Aves; order Phaethontiformes; family Phaethontidae; genus Phaethon; species Phaethon aethereus. Next base: position 93,572,127 of record NC_138576.1, on the reverse strand, counting down.
TATAGGTAAAAAAATTATGACATGGACACAACAGTTATACTAACAGTTTCCAAAGGCAATTAACCTTTCAGTTAGCGTTCTATTTTAACTAGGAAAAAGCATGCATTTTTAAGTAAAGCTAAACCAGTTTAAGAGACGTTTCTTCAATAGCAGTTACCAAAAGAGAACATTTTAGTAAATATGAATGTTTCCATTGAGAATCTGCAGATATAAACACTAGTTGCCAACATGTGATGTTTTCATCCATACAAAAAAAGCATATCTTAAGTTCTCCACCACTAAAACTCTTGTTAGCTAAGTGATAAACACAGGTCCCTTTGCAGATATGAGATTTCTACGATAAACTTGACTTTATCTGTTGGAAATAACAGGTAAATCTGATTTAACAACGGCTCATAAGAGGACTGTGTAATCAACATGCCACCACCACAAAAGGAGGAAATGTGTCAATTTAAATTTTTCTAGTAAAGTTCAACATGTTATTGGTGGGAGTTCATTTGAAATGTGTGAACCATCCCATCAGCTTAGCCCCTCGGAGAGGCTAAGCATTTCCACCAAAGCTGCATTCAAGCGCAGGAGAACTAAATGAGACATTGGTGCACAGAGGAACTCCACTGGATGACAGCCAGAGCTGTTTCCACTGCCCCAAGGCAACACAAGGAAGTGGGGAGGTGTGTGGTGGTTTTGGGATTTCTATGAAATAGCAGTTGCCTGGACTTGAGTTACACTCCCCTCCTACCTGCCCCCTCCCCCTCAAAGTGTCTTCTGTTTATTTTGAAAAAGATTTAACAATCCTGCATGGATAGTCTGGCGCTTATGCTCAAGGACATGTAATCCCAATTGAAAAAGGCTGAAGCAGAAAGAAAATACAATTGACCACTGGAATAAGGCATAAAAGCGTTATTCTTCTCTAACTTCTCGAGTATCACCAATTACAGACAGGAGACATTTTTCTGAAACGTGGCTCTCTAGCACAGAAATCATTACATACAGGAATTACTTTTATTTGCTTTGGATTTAAGAAAAATCAGTGCCTCTACAAGAACAAATTTACCAGTATGTCGGACATACCCAAGAGTTATTCCGATTTTAGAGATTAAAATCTACATTTAAGATGAGGATTAACTACAGTCCATGCTCCCTAGAACAGAATTAAACCATACATAAATTCAACGGAATTTGCCTATTACTATTTTGAAACTTCAATTCCAACATTCTATAATATAATCCAAACACAGTCAAATCAAGCATTTAATTTTTTTTTTTTTAAGAAGAGTCTTACCTTTGGTGCATGCACATAATCTGTCTGTGCCCGAACAGTATATCACAGAGACAAACATATCTGGTTCCTCAGTGCCCTCTTTTTTAGGTGGCTCCACTTTGGCCAGAATTTCAAAGTTCGAAAGATCTAGTATTTTTACATATCCTCCCTGAGTAGTTATTACCAGGTGCCCAAGAGTAGAGATCTCGGATCTTCTCTCTCTCCCACTGCCATTTTTAGAAGTTAATTGTATTTCCTCTACAGGCTCCTCACAGTCATCCTCTCGATTATCCAATATATCTGGTGGGAGCAAAATCATTGAGGTAATTGTGTCTTGGGGATCTTTGATATGCTGGATTTTTACCGGTTCCTCCTCTAGAGTAACTATTCTAGTGGCATAATTCATCTTATAAAGCACTAGGTATCCACCACTAACACTCCTCTGTTCAGGTTGAATTATTAGAGGGGTTGGTACATCTGCTGGTGACTCATGTTGGATTACATCAATGCTCGTGCCATTCACTACAGCAAGACTTGATTCTACTTCCCCTTTCCTTCTATTACATAGTGCCGAGTTTAATTTATTTAAATTATTCAAGGCCTCTACTTGATTTATTGCACTCAGAGATTCGACAGGACAAGTCCGCAGTCCTACTAACAAATGAACTCCATCTGCACAAGGCGTGATTGAATCTACACACAGGTTCTCCTCCTCTGCAAACTTCGGCAGACGCAGGCACTGAACCAAAGTCCCAGGCTTGGGAACCATAGAGCTCCACTTGTCCGAGTCCGGAGAAGTTAGGTTGGCTGCAGCATCTGCAAATTGCTGAATATAAGTTACAGGGGGATCCTGTAACAGCAACTGTTCCTGACTGTCCAGCTCCATTTCAATGATCTGTGGAACTGTGAAACCATCATCATGTATACTTTTACTCATAATATTGTTCATCTGTGAAAAGAGTTTTCCTGCTTTTTCATCAGACTCCTTAATGCTGTATAGCAGCAATACAGGTAAAGTCCTCCTTACCAGAGGGGAATTCAGTTCTGAATTAGTGCAGGATTCATTGTCAGTTGATCCCTGTTCTGAGACACTCTCACCTCGAGTCCTACTTAAGCCATCCAGTGACCTCTGAGAGTTACTGCTAACAGGAGAGGTAGCAGGTGATTTGTATGTTAATAGGCCTCCAGCTAATAAACAAGGAAAGGGAATGTTGTGTTGTTCTAGATGTTTTTCCTTCATCTTTTCACTCTTACAGTTGGCCAAACAGGGATTTGCCCCAAGTTCTTCTAGATCCTTAACCGTGTCTTCCAGAACATTTGCAACTATTTCCCACTGAAGTTTTTCAGGTTGCTGAAGAATGCTGAGAGCTGTTATATCAAGGCTGACTTCCATGGTTTCTTTTTGTGATGTATGCCCTTTAAAACAAAAATGTTTAATATAATTATGTTCAATAAAAAGGAATCATATCGGACTTATCCGCATAATTAAGCAAAAAAAGTCACTGGTCTACAGTTTCAATATATTAAAACATTCCATATGCTCAAGATTTGATAGTCAAGAAACAAGAAAAGAGGCCCAGAAACATTCCTGCCACATAGACTAATGGTTCTCCTAATTTTATCAGCAAGAGTGAAAGTAAAGAGAACAGGACATTAGCCTTTGTAACAAGTCTCCCAGTAAACAGCATTATCTTTCTACCAATTATTTTACTTGGCTACACCACCATACTGAAATCCAACCAATCTGATAAACTCAAATCATGTTCTGCCATATATTATTCACCTTCCTACCTAGACAATCTAGTACCATCAAAAATCTGCAATTCTAGAGCTTCATTCTCCAATCTTAAGTGAAAAACATGTCATTTTACTCTAAAATTTGACACTTCCCACCATGTAACAGATCACCTTATTAGAAACTTAAAGCTGTTAGAAAACAAAACCCAGTAAGAGACACTAAAAATTAAGAGATAGCCTGATCAAATTAAACAGTACTGCAAGAATAACAATGAATCAGAAGAGTTCAATTAAGTAACATAAAGATTACAAAGGACACTGTACAAACCCACATTAAGACGTGACAAGCAAAAATGACAGAGCACCATCTTTGCTAATACTTTTGTTGAAAAAAAAAACCCCTTTTTACATCTCAAGCCTATTTCCTTGTGTGTATGCACATGCGCATGTTCTTCTTTTCCCCCACTTGCCGATCCGTACTCAAAGCTGTAATCTGGATTATTGAAAATAAGTATGTAATCCTCCCTCCCATCAAAATTCCCAATTGAACCCCTAAGAAAATAACACAAGAACACCATGCATAGCACTGTTCTGCTTCCATATGAAAACTTTATTCAGGAACAGAAATATATCGAAGTGCATACCCACAGGGAAACAATCAAGATACAGGAGCTCTCTCTGGCAATCATCTGCATTTAAAGAGTTTTGTACAGCTATGATTTGTTCCTGTTCTAAGTAAATTATTTTAACTTGGTTTCTGTGTTTTATTGACAGGAAAATAAGCAATGCTTGTTGTCAAATAAGACATTTATTAATGAACAAAGTAGAGTTTTTCTTTTCTCCTGTACAAAATCTCTTCACTACACAGTGACTTAAATATTGGCATTGCGTTCAGGGTCATTTTTTTTTTCTTTTTTCTAATACAGTGAATATAATATCCTTTACTTTTGACAGAGCTTTTTTAGAAGCCTGAGAAGAACAATTTCCCTCATGATCTCTAAAATATTACATGCATCAGAGATAACCTACCTGTCACAGATTCCGATCTGGAATGCTCTTCACTGTCTGAATCCTCCAGAAGGTCATCACTGAGAAAAAATAATGCATGAATGACACCATGCACACTGTAGCTGCATTCTTATTTTTTAATTAAATTAAAAAAAAAAAGTAAAAAAATATAATGTGTATTATAATCTGGCATTTCTTTTAGTCTGCATCATACATCCATAGATGAGTTGGTCACAGACACTAACAATACAAAGACTTTTTTTTTCCCCGTCATCGAACCAGTAGACCAGCTTTTCATTTGCTTCATTCTACTATTGTATTCCCAACAATTCAGACATAGATGGAATTAAAATGAAAGCCAGATCTCAGGAATCTTTCCAAGAAAAACAAAACCTCTAAAAACTGATGACACCTTCTTCAAAGTTCCTCAAAATAGTCTCAGAAAAGTGGAGCTGCCAGATTGGTCTTCAATTCTACCAAGGCGATTCTGTAGCTAGTACAGAAAGTGTGCATGAACAGTGTGTTGCTTTTAAAAATACTACCAGATAAATCATTTTTTCATACAGTCAGGTTCTGTTCAAGATACCTCATCAAGAGAAATAGGGCCTTCAGAAGTTCTAAGAATCATAGAATCTTTGGGTTGGAAGGGACCTTTTAAGGTCATCTAGTCCAACCCCTCTGCAATAAGCAGCGACATCTTCAACTACATCAGGTTGCTCAGAGCCTCATCCAAACCGACCATGAATGTTTCCAGGGATGAGGCATCTACCACTTCTCTGGGCAACCTGTGCCAGGGTTTCACCATTCTCATTGTAAAAACCTTCTTCCTTATATCTACTCTAAATCTACACTCTTTCAGTTGAAAACCATTACCCCTTGTCCTACTGCTAGGGACCCTGCTAAACAGTCTGTCCCCATCTTTGTTATAAGCTCCCTTCAAGTACTGGAAGGCTGCTATAAGGTCTCCCCAGAGCCTTCTCCAGGCTGAACAACCCCAACTATCTCAGCCTTTCTTTGCAGGAGAGATGTTCCATCCCTCTGATCATTTTTGTGACCCTCCTCTGGACCTACTCCAACAGGTCCGTGTCTCTTCTGTGCTGAGGGCTCCAGAGCTGGACGCAGGACTCCAGGTGGGGTCTCACCAGAACAGAGGGGCAGAATCACCTCCCTCAAGCTGCTGGTCACACTTCTTTGGATGCGGCCCAGGATACAGTTGGCTTTCTAGGCTGTGAGCGCACATTGCCAGCTCACGTCCAGCTTTTCATCCACCAGTACCCCCAAGGTCTTCTCAGCAGGGCTGCTCTCAATCCCTTCATCCCCCAGCCTGTACTGATGCCAGAAGTTGCCCCAACCCATGTGCAGGACCCTGTACTTGGCCTTGTTCAACCTCATGAGATTCACACAGGCCCATTTCTTGAGCTTGTCTAAGTCCCTCTGGATGGCATCTCATCCCTCAGGCATGTAAACTGCCTGAATATATGAATATAAGAATATATGAAGTTTTTATGCATCTGGCTTTTCCAATATAATGAACAATTTCCTATTACAGGCTCTTTACACACAGGAAGCACTGCAGTGCCTTTGCAGATTCAGGTGTAACTACTCACAATATCAAGTCAGATCCCCAAATTTCTACAAACTGAATGCTTCCTCCTCACGCCCAAGGAACAGATCTTTTTTGGCTCAAACCCGATCAACCTGTTCACTTTATGACAAGACAGTGACAATTCAATACTTTGATTCTTATCCAGTTTCCTCTTGAGTGAGAAAGTGATAATAAATTTCATATAGATTAAGCGAAGTGAAAGATGCATAGTCCTGAGCAGAATGACTGTATTATCCTTTAACCTGCTCTTAAAATTGGCTCAATTCTTTAACTCTCAAGGAGTTTACAGTCCTTAAGCTACAGTAAAAATCTAGGTCCCAGCAGCTGTTAGGCCCCAGCTCTGATGTTGCCCACGTTTCTACATACTCTCTTCAGAAGGGCAAGCTTTGTATTTGCTCTGCAGTACTGTCAGGAATCACACCAAGCTTAAAACCGAAAATTTACTTTCCTGTGCAATGTAGCAGTACTGTTACTTTACATGATGCTGAAGTTTAAGAAGAAACATTCAGAAAACTATCAAGACTCCTCAAACACCTTCTGTCCTGAGTTTTCCAACAATTACTCACTCTTTTGTTTGAGTTTTGGTAATATAAGAAAGGAGTTTCCAGTAACAGACTGTAAGAAGCCTAAATGAAAGAAAACTGCTTTTTCTCACTGGTCGCTTTCTAAGCACTGGCATACTGTCTAGCTTATCTAAAAGCTTGTGACAGGACTGTCTTAATTGTTTAGAGTCTGTCTGCATGTGTTAAAGGTACAAAATGAAAGCAATTCCTAGCACGCCCACATAATTTATTTTCAGAATAACATAACCAGAAATTACAGACAAGCAATCAGAGAAAAGCATCTTCCAGAAGTCCACAAGTAGCCCTTACTTTCAAAACCTGAAATACACAATCCATAAAATGAAAAACTGTTCCAAAACTTATACTCCTTTCTCTTTTTTCTCTGCCTCTGGAACATCAGCAATGAGATTTGGTATATCTCTATTAGTGAAGCATAAAAACTGAAACAGCAGGAATAAAATGGAACTGGTTTTCAAGATAGAAATTTAGATTATTGGGTTTAAAGTGTTGAATTATGTACAGATACACAGTGGTTAAAAGGACTATCTCCATGAAGAAAAATCTTACAAATCTTATGTTTCACAAAGCATGATTTTAACTAAAATGGCATTTACCACTTACATAGCAGTATTTCATTTTAATTTTGTAGATTGGCATACCTGTCTCCTTCTAATTTTGGTATATCTGAGCAGCTAGATGAATCTTCTAGCCATGCTAGTGTTGGCCTCCTTGAGTCAACCCCTGAGCTCTGTTCTCCTGATAACATAAGTTGCTGCACAATAGCCGGATCATATGCATTGATTTCAAATTTTAAGTGGACCTGAGAAATAACAACAAAAAACCAAAAGAGGTCTTTGATTTAAATCGAGATATGCTTAATCAGTAATTCGTTAATAAAAAATGGTCGTGTGTATTGTATACCTTCATAAGTTTGGAAACATCCCATATGCAGATCTTTCCTCGTTTTGTTGCAGCAGCTAGAAAATGAGGGCAACTTCCAGATCCAAAGCAGGCTATTCTGTCAGTGCCATCTGTGCAGGGAAATTGTGCTGGACTTGTTGCCAGTGTGACTGAAAGAGGTACATTCTGAGTGTGCTCACCCTTGACAAATGGGCAGTTTGGGGAATGTCTCTCATGTTCAGACCTTTCCATATTAAAAACAAACATAGCAAACATTGATTTCTTACTGTGAAAAATATACACATATACAAACTTAGCCCTTGAAGTGAAGCTGAAACTGAACTGGCAGCCAACCATACCAGAGAGCTCTGAAGTTACTAACACAGCTTTCCCTGCTGTTTCTCAACAGCAGACTGTATTAAAGCCTTTGATCACTTAATGGATATTCATATTCAAATGTAGGGATCTACACAAAGTGCCCTTAATATAATTAGTCCATTTAGAAAAAGTAGTTTTTCTATAGACAGTAGCCCATCATGTCCTTATGAAGAAAGGCACAGACTAAATTCTACAGAACATACATCAGAGTTCCAATGTTATGAGATGTTATTATAAGTAACCTTAATAAGATGAAGCAATGTTCTGTCTTTAGTTCTACATACACTTACAGAACTCAAAACTGAAAACAGTCCTGAATGACACATTGACCCAGAAACATGAAAAAACCCCTCTAATCTCAATATATACCTAAGGCAGAGACATGGCAAAGAGCAATTACACTAGTACAAGATGTCTGGAAACTGACAAGAGAAATGAGGACACAAGAACTATGAAGATAATATTACAAATGAAAGTTTCCAGCAAATCAGGAATCTGGTGTGTTTAAATATAAATTATCAAATAATCAAGACAAAAACTATGTTAAGAACCCTTTTAAAATCAACATAAGGTCCTATATTTCTGTCTATATGCACAATTTCTGCTGATTCAAGAAACTAGTAATGGATCTCGCAACTTTACATAAAAGGCAAATATGCACTGCATGGCCATTGCAGTTTAAGAACTTAAAAAAATGTGTTCTAGTCACAATTATACAGAAGATTGAGTTTAGATCCCTGAAATGAAATGCTGGCTCCCATCTCTGCCATGGAACAATTTGAAATGAAACAGCAAATCAGAATTAAGAAAATAAAACCAACTACAATTTCTTGAGTTTAGTATTATACAGAAATTTGACATAGTACAGGAAATTATTTTATGATTTGTCTCATGGAATCAGTCTGAAAATTCCTTCTTGTCAGTAACACTTCCTAAACCCACCAGAAATCCCATTGAGATATTGTTGATCTTTGTCCTCCAGAGATTGCTAACATCTCCAAGCACAAAATTAACTCTACTCCAAATATCATTAAACTTACCAAGGTTCATCGGTAGGCTCCCAACATACCAAACACACACTACAGGTAAAGCACATTGCTCTGTCATCTCCTGATGAAGCAGGCTATAAATATAAGAAGAAACACTTGAAATTTATATAGCTATATATTACAAAACACTTTAACTAGGTGATCAAGTCCTCTCCTTCTAGTGGCATAGCAAAGCACCACATCAAATGTATATAAGGCCACAATTACATACTATAAAGTGGCAGGATTTAACGTTTCAAAAAAAAGGGATACAACACATTACTATAGAAGAGGTTCAGAAGCAACAACTGTGCAAACCATGGGATATAAACCACACAGACATAAAACAGAACTCAGTATCACTGCTAAGATTTCTTATCCTTTGGAAAAAGTTCACAAGGTTCAAAAAATTTAGACCCTCAGCAGAATAACTGTACAGCTGTATGCTTAGAAAAACACAGGTTAAACAAATATTTCCTATTACGCCTTCAATCTGCTGGAATATAAAGTATTCTATGTCACTCCTCTGCAAAGAACAGTTGTTACTAGCTGAAGTAACAGAGGAAAAAGAAGGGAAATTTCCATTCTCTTAAAATTTACCGTTTTCATGACCACATTTCAAGTCACTGAGATATGCTTGGGAATATGCAGATGCAATTCTAACATATGAATTCCCCACATTTTCCCTCTTGAACAAACTTAAGAAATCCTCCAAAAACCTTATCCACTTGCACCTACCATGCTTTGCAGTTGGCATAATGAGGCAGACAATATTGATGTCAGATGACACACACTGCTTAGTCATCATTATGTAAATGCGTATCATAAATAACTTAATAGTAGAAATAATTTCAAAGAATGAAAAATGGAAATAAGCAAAAGTAGTGGAATAAAATATTGAGGTTGTATTTATTGACTAAGCTTAATAACTTAGTCATGTGATCCAGGACCATTGTTTGTTACAATACAGTTTAAGTCCCACCAGGGCAGTATGGTTAGAGAACTCCAATGTCAAGCTTACTGCTTTACTTATAAAAAGTAAGGATATTTGCTCAACAACCTAACAAGAAGAAAGAGAGACTCTATGTAACAACCAGCTCCATCTTTATTATTGCTGTTTAACTCAGATCAATTTGATACTTAAAAGTGGTTTACATGCTGAAGTTCAGAACAGTATTTTCTGTGATCTCTACAAAAAAAGAAGCAACCTCAAGGCACAGAAAAAAACTGAAACTTAAGAAAAGGACTGAATGACAAACTTTTTCATTATGGTTTTTGCATCATTGAAGGAATCCATAAAAAAAACCCAAAACAAACAACTTTTTTCCCCTGCTCCCCAAACCCTCACCTAGGGAACAAATACTAAGATCAGCTAAACCTTTTACCTGGTGATAGAACCCAGCTTGAGCCATAGGATCTGGCTGTGCCCACCTATAACCCACATGAGGCCATGAAGTGAATGTCTCCCGTCTGTTAGCTTCACTATACATCAAAGACCTAGAAAGGTGAAAAATTCTACATTACACAAAACTGCCATTTAGAATAAAAAATGGATATTAATTATGAGATTTTCAATGCTTTAGTAACCGTTAGAAATACTAGACAGCAACCTATAACTTACAGTTAAAATTAACACTAACAATTACTGAAAAGTTACAAAGTTCTCTCACTTGGGTCCCTAAAGCACATCCTCAGCAAAAGACCAAAAGCAATACAACAACCTACAGGCCTTAAAAGCAAGATTAATAAAATAAGCTTCCATGTAGCCTATTTGGTCTAACCACAGAGAAGCATCAGATATCCAAAACTACTCTGCATTTAGGGAAGATGCAGAATCTAGCCCAGTAGAACTGCTAGAGACTTGATTTTTTTAACATGACAACCACTGCAATAATTTGGGTTTATTAGTTTAACAGATATGAATATGCATATTTAAAAACACTCTAAAGTGATATTTTAGGCTTAACTGAATACATGGTACAACGCCCCCAACATTTGTCACTCACTGCATACTATAATGCTTAAAAGTTATAAACTGCTAAGTACGAACTCCTCTGCAACTCAACATCTACAAAGAAAAGAAGCTCCTCTCTTTTCCACCTTCACTCAGTGCATGTCCCTCATCTGAAATAGTACATAAGAAACCACTACCAGCTTTTCTTTTTGCTTGTCAGAAGTTTATTCTCCAGTATCATCCCAAGAACTAGTGCTGCTAGACAGTAAAGTGCCTCACTTCTTGTTTCAGGAGATTTTTGCTGTCTTACAAGAGAATGGATATATTAACCATCTCCTGTGAAGGATGTAAACTATTCTTGCAACACCCACATAAGGGCTGTCTTCGCTTGACATTATACCATCTTAAGAGACAGATCTCAGAGAGCTCTAACCAAAAATACAAGGAGAGGTACAGGTAGACCTGGATGCTTGGAGAGGGGAAGTAAGAGATTAAATCAATTTTATTAAATTATTTGAGCTGTAAGAAATAATACACTTGCAAAATAGTATTTGAATAGAAACTTTCAAGAAGGTATTAATTTATAGACTTGGAAGATTTATCAGTATTCTAACCAGGTTAAAATAATGGGGTACTCACTTGTGTACACATTATCACTCGGATCAGAAAGAGATGAAGCAACAACCCGAGGTAAAATTTTCTCTGACCCCAAACACATAGCAGGTGACTAGAGAGTACAGAAGTAGCTGTGTATCTATATGCTGCAAAGGCAACAACTTCCTAAACTTCTAAAACACAAAACATAGGCATAACTCTTTCTTGTATGAAGGAAAAGGAATTGATTTTGTGATAACAACATAGAATGTATGCTCCATCTTTGGCAGACAAATGAGCACTCTCTTTGCGTTCAAAAGAGGCGCACATACACTCTTAACACTCTGCAGTTTCGGAACATCTCAACATTGCAGTCTCAATAAGGTTTCAGTACTAGTTTGAGTAAAGCCAGTACCTTAAGTAACTGGTCACACGCACATCACTGTTCAGATAAAACCCATAATCAAACATGATGAAGGGTAAAGCCCAGGTGAACATATCACATTAACATTTTACAATACCACCTAGGGACCTATATTTAAGGCTGCAATTGTTACCTTTCTGAAAGTACGTGTTGGGATTAAAAGCAAGATGAATTCAATTTGCCTGGCATTAAAGTCAGAATCCAAACAAAACAGTCTTGTATCACCCATAAAGGTTTCTCTAAGTTTAGTAATATGACAGTGCATTGTGCATTAAACAGTTAATTAGTGGTACGTGTAAGAAGCAAGAAAGTACAGAATAGGGCTAATTTGTTTGGCAAATAAAGTCATTTAAGAGCTTATTCTGCTATAACTAAGGGGTAAAATTCATCACTTATTTTGTCTTAATATACCTGTCCACAGATCGACCGGGTCCCACACCAAGTTCTGGTCGTGCGCTGGGTAAGAGGTAAGATAACCTATCCATCACAGAGGATGCTACAGGTAAGGCAGCAATATTTTGATTTATCTTCTTGAGTTCATTTACAATGGCACTGGCGACAGACTTCAAAACATGGTGAGGAAGGTGGAACGTAACCGTTGCCCACTAAATTAAGAAAAAAGTGCCTAGTTTATATTTTAAGATTTTAACATCTAAACAATAAATAGATCACAAAAGTGTCAAAAGCAAAAACAAGCACACATCTTGCACCCTCTCTTGGTTTCAAGAAATAATACAAGAACAGACATACAAAAGCAACATGGACGTAATGCAAGGAAAGTCAGTAACATCAGATTTTAAGCGCAGCTAGGTTTATTAGCTGGGTTTATCAGCAAGAAAATAACCATGTTTGTTCTCTTAACAAGTGAAACTTCACACAGAGGAACTAAGGAACACATAATACATTCCATCTTCTTCAAACAAAATTCACCACACTAAGTCATTTTGTATGCTTCAATAACGGTAGCCAAGCAAATTAGACTTGGGAATCCATGTTAGACAGTACAGAGACAAATTCTTACCTTTGCAACTTTATGATTTGCTGCTGTTTCATGTGAGGTATTTTTTAAACCATCCTTCAGTTGCGTGATGAATAAGTCATATCCCTCTGTGCTAGAAACATCTACTTTTTCTATGCAAGCAGATAACAGCTGCTGAGCCTAAGATGCAGATGTGCAAGACAAGTTAGCATTCACATTGATAACCACAGAGAACAATTACACCTGTTTCCTTATTCCGGGAAATGTAATTTGTCATAGCCTACTTTATCATGTATCAGCATAATTCCCATAAAAGACCCAGAGTTGAGTAAGCAGTTCCAAATATTATTTTGTAGGTCAATCAATAGATAAACTTTGGCAATAGTGACAGTAATTACTACAAGATCCCTCAAAGGCAATAATACCAAATGTTAAATAAGTCAGTCATATAAACAATTAAAACAGAACATGTATTAAAGCCAAGCAAAAAGGAGACATCTATTGCCCAGTGCTTTCCCTTAAAAAGCATTCATTCAGCTTTAGGGACAAAAAGTGAGAACGAGAACAAAGTCTTGACATTTGGACTTTGACTACAAAGTTGAATAGCTTTGTATCTTGCATGATAATGAGAAAAACATAGTTGCAACAAAGTTAGACATAAATTACTTACAATGCTGATATAACAAAGCTGAAAAATGAGGCAGAAAAAAACACAGGCTAGTTTAGAATCTAGACATTCTTAAAACCTCAGAGATAATGCATCTAGAAAAGAACACTATAAACATCCATTTAGAGACTTTTTTCATTCCAAATCCCATCTGTTTCTACCTTGTCCCTCTGTCTGCTAACTTCACATCGACAGGCAGGATTTAAAGGTACGCCTTATGTGCAAAACACAGTGTATTCGATATCCATTGTTAGGTGGGCTAACACCTGAAAAACCTTATATGAAATCTTTCAAGTTACAAACACAGGGAAATACTTCCCAAGGACAACGGTCAGACAGTCCTTTAAACAGCCACAAACTGCTCCAAACAGACTGGGCCAAATGGCCACTTGATTACAGCCTTGGGGAGTTCAGGGGAAGACAGACAGAAATAAGGCAAAATCAGTCCCCTAGCTAAGGCTGTATCTGTTTCTCAAATTTCAATAAAAAGACAAGTACAGTTCTTGTGGCATCTCATACTTCTCAAGTCTCTTGCAGATGACAGAACAAAACCAGATAGATTGTGGAAGTTCATATATTTACAGTGTTCTATGGGGAAGTAAAAACAGCATAGAGGCTGTATCATAACTTGTCAATGCTGCCGATTTGAAACGCATAAAGATGCGCTGTACTATAACCAGATCAATCATACAAAAAGACTACTTAAATCAAGTGCAAAAATTTGCAGAGAAGTTCTAGAAACTAACAAAAAATAAAGGCTCTTGCTTGGATAAAGGTTCTTGACCTTTCCATGATGAAAGAGGTGGACTGATACGTTTGCATGGTATTTGCTTAATATCTACTAAAATTTTGAGGTCTGGGTACTCCTCTTTAAAATTAAATGTAAGAACTGAAGACTGCTAATGTTTTTCCTCACACCTCACTGATTTGGCCATGAACTCCCAAAATCTGTTCCTACTGAAATATAATATTGTCCAATTTTTTTTCTACAGGAACGACCTTTACAGAGAAGTGCTCTATTTTAACCTTGAAATATGGGTCTGTAAACTCTTTAGAACCAAAGAATCTTTAGCTAAAACTAACATATAGTTTGTATGGAGCCATGTGAGACTGCAAACCAGTGACGGCAAAACTTATGAAATGAAATGCTGACCTCTGTCAGTCTCTTCACACTCAGTCACGCATACCAAGATTTTGTAGTTACCCACAAATGGTGTAAAAATGATGCCAGTGGCAGCAAGCCTGAGGAACCTGAAAAGCTCTCTTTGGAGACCTCTATGAACTAACATTTTATTGCTGTCACTCCTACTCAAGACAAGTAGTTAAAAACCCCACATATAATACACATTCATGTTTCATAATAAGCACCTATTATTCAATGCTTCAAGAGCATACAAATATTTTAAATCAATGCCCAGGATAAGTTTGTTGGTGGTGCATCATTCAATATAAATTTATTTCCCACAGAGATGAGTGGGAAGAGCTCTTTTCTCAGAGCGCTTTAAAGACTCAGAATCTGGATTCTGTAGTCCAGTTTTGGTTTGTCAACTGTTAAGCACTATTGTAAATATTACTATTGGCAGATGCTCTATGCTTTTCCCAAACAAAGAATTACTCTCACTTGTAATTAAAACTGTTGTACAAATTTACTTCCCAGGTCTATTACTTCATGACCACTACAAAGGTGAAAGCTACTTTCCTCATCACCAGGTGCCTTAGAATAGAAGCAATTGTTAGCTATCTTTTTTTTAGGCAACATTTGAAAATAAGAATGCACATACTACCTCACCTAATAAATGCTATACTAGCTGAAGGTAAGCAAATTCAACAAAATCCTAAGCATTACACTCTAAGCAAAAATGTATACATTAGACTCCCTTGATACTAAATGCTTGGTTATATAGTCTCAAACCAGGATGAACAACGTCATACCTGCAATAGTTCAAACATAACAGGGAAGCCAGGTTTGCAGGGGAAAAAGTATTTCATTAGGCCAACCGACCTAGCTAGAAAAGTTAGATTCCAGCATTAATTCCTCACATGTAGCAACAGCATATTACCTCATTTTAATTGTCATCTTTTCCCTGAAAGCCTCAAAAAAAAAAAATCAAGGATGCCTAGGCCCAGACTGACTTCTAGAAGTGCATATAGATTCCATACATAAGTACTGACAAAGGTCTGGAAAGGAGTCCTTATTTCGGGTCACTAAAATGTTCTTTTGTCTGAAATAATGTGTTTTTGATGAGGCAAGTTCTTATTTGTTCAAGATACAGATAATTGCAAAAACCTATTGCCCTATGACAGCTAATAAATAAGAAACTTTTCCATTACATGCTGTTAATATCGCACTAGAAACTCAGGGTCAAATGTCTGGTTTCAGTATTTCTGACAGAATTATTTACATACTCTTTCCCCCCTCCCCGACCGCCCATACCTTACCTCTGTAACTGGCAATTCAAGCTGAACCACGTCATCTTGTTTTGAAACAGGTGTTTGCAGAGCTGTGTCTAACAGTAAGATGCCATTAAGATCTTTTCTACATCCTACTGCATAATCGTCCACAAAGATCACTTTATCCACTGCAGAAATATACTGACATTTCACCCGTCCACCTGGTTTAGCTATGAAAGGAAAGACAAAAAGCAAGATCTGATTAAAAAACAGCTTTTATAAAAGACCTTTAATATCTGTTCTGGAAAGTAATCTAACACTTCAGCAAAATCTTTACTCCTTGAGATGATCAAAACCTAGCATTTCAGCTACTACAACTTTTACCGAACTTTTATATTTCCCACATTAAAAAACAAGCAACCAAAATCTATACATCCCATCAACATTTACAACCATTTTATTCCAATAACAGAAGCCATCATTTAAGTCCTGCTCCTACTAGGAAGCCTAAAGTAGTGTTTTCCAGCCTAATGTACATGCCTAATGTACTTGATGTCAGCCGACAATCAATAATAAGAATTAAATTCTACAAGTCAGCATGAAAATTAAGGCAAAATTGCTAAACTACCATTAAGGCTCATTAACACCATTTCATCAAGCAAAACAATATTCAAACTTCTGAAAACTAAGTACAGCGTATAACATGTGCCAATGCTACATGTGTTCCTTGATACACTAAGGTAGTTTATTTCTACTTGAATGCACACGTGATGTCAGTAACAGGCTAGAGAAGTTCGGTGGAGGAAGACTGTCAGCAGATAAATACGGAAAGGCCGTGGCAATGGATATTATCCCCAGTAATGTTACTCGACACTATTACATGTCTAAGGCTGCACGGACTATGAAACTAAATCCATGTAATATGCCATCTGTGTAGATGGCAAATTGCTTTAGTTCATGGAAAGTGTAAGCTGCTGTGACAGAAACAGACTGTATGTATGATATAAGTATATGGACACATCATCCAAAGGGCAAAGCTGAAATTGTCAACACAGATCTCTTCTTGTTGCACAGGAACAGGCGTTTCATTAACTTTTGCATTGATCAAGTCCCATCCCTGCTCTCCTCTTTCCTCAGACACTGGATACTGTTTTTATTATGAATAATTAAAAAACACCATTTAGGTAGCTAGTGTACAGATAAAGCATGCAGATAAAGACAGCTACATAATTCTGTCATCATCACACTTTGACTTAGTTAAACGAAAATTAAGACTTCTCCAAGTATAGGGCACATCAATCTGACCACATTGCATTTGTGGTATCGTCTTTTGAAAACTCAGGTCAAGAACAGTTGTCAGCTGCCCTTCTCACCAAAATTTTGGAAACAATGACTCATATAGTCTCAAAATATAGGACATATGCCTTCGCCTGCATGAAGTATACTGCAATTGTAATCATCGCTATAACAGTCAGAATCACTCCAAGAGCCCTGGAATCACTTGATTGTTGTGAAACTGTTAGTCCCAGCTCAACAAAAAAGGGTCCTCTGAATGGCAAATCAACTAGTTTCAAAGTGTATTTTTGCCAATACATTGGAGTTCCTCACACAAAACTTTCTACAGACAACACAGCTGTGGGCAAGGAAGTAAGTCATCCCACAGGAAAACAACGGTTTTGACAAAACTTCAAATTCAGGTTTTAACACCTTTAAAAGTATTAGTTTCCATAATGTACTGGAAAGTATTACATAAACAAACTGAAAGGTATCTGATGTCCTAACCTAGAAATCTCTGTAGATTCACATGGTGTTTGCAGTCTATTCACTGTGATACAAGTGATGGATCACTACAGGACACTATCTTTAACCCATCACTTACCATCTCCTCCTTCCTAGAGAAAATAGAAGCAGCTCACCTTTTCTGGCAGTGCCAACACCATGAACATTTTCTTTTGCACTTTCCTTATTTCCTTTCAACCACAGAAGTATGCTCACACCCTAGTACTAGGAGTTCAGCAGCCTGTAGAAGCCCTTGCCCTTGTGGCCTTCCAGGCTAAACCAGTCTTATTTTATCATTTCTGTAGTGAAGTTAGTGAAATCTCATGTCTAAAGCACCAAATGGCTAACACATATCCTCTGTGTATAAAGTCCCAATTTTTAGAAGCCAATGAAGATTACTAATGAAGTAGATAACATGCCTAATCAACATAGTATTTCTGCTCCATTAAGAAGCAAATCAAAAAGTTATAACTACAGCACAATAAATATATTGCCTAACAGCTGTGATTCTCATTGTGCTGGTTAATACTTTTGTTGGTTACATTGACAGAAAGACTTTTGCCAAACTGTCTCTATAAAGTTATTTACAGTTGCCAGTTGTATTTTATATGAAGCACATAAAACCAAAACAAGCTCCCTTAGCCTAAGTCGGTGGAGCTTCAAGGACATGATTCAATCAATACTTAGTGTTGTTCCAACACCCTAGGAAACACATTCTGCAACTGACTGATTTATACTTTGAATAGCCTCTAACTGTTGACAAGCTATTTTGCAAAGCTAGGAGTTTAATTTTGCACATTTCAAGATGATTCTACTACTACTCACAAACTATATCATAGTTTGCATATGGCTGGCCATATGATTAGAACAGTAGGTCTAGAACCAGGGAACTGAAGAATTTAGAAGTCACCCCCATAGACATCACCACTGTAGAAATGCCTAAAAATGTTTAATCATCCTCAAAGCACTGGCAGACAGGTGCTTTCTAACTCAGGATCAAGGTTCTACAATGTGCCAAAGGGCTCCAACCAATATCCTTTGACAAATCTACTGCTGGCACTGCAACATTATGTCTTGCCTGCCCAGGCCGGCCAAGTTTACTAGCAATAATCACAAATCACAGTTCAAAGGTTTCACATAAACTCACTAAATGACTTAAGCCAGATCATCAAAACCCAACTGCTATTCTCATTTTAGCCCTAATTCCTTCAGCTGTAATTCATTTTGGGTGGTAGAAGGAGAAATAGTCATTCAAAGTTTTTAACACTTTTGCTTTTCAGTCTTGGCATAAGTGGATCATAGCTTCTCCCAATATCTCCAGCTTATCTGCCTAGGATTAAAACCAAAACAACTCACGAAGAAGTCATTAAGCTTTCTGTCAGCTCCTACAAGGAAACCGGGCAGGCTGCTAGCACGCTTGAAGTGCAAGTCCAATAGCATACTACATTATGGTATGTCATCTACAACAACTTTAGAACTAGCCATCTGAAAACCTAGAACAGAAGCAAATAAACATCAGATTGCAGAAATTAAGAATTTGAGAAACGGAACATTCCGCCTTCTTTGTTTCAAACAATACAGAACAGAGATCAGCAATTTCCTGTGATCAAAGTCTGACCTACAAAAAATATTTCAGAAAAACTTGTTTGTTAGCAGCCTAAGCAGCATTTATTGTGCACCCTTGTCTGCAGGCATTGAGATAAACCAAACTAACTAGAGAATTAGCCTTGCATTTCAAGAAGTAGAAAAATGAAAGCTTGTCTCCATTTCTCTGCTATAGATGGCTTTAGCCTCAAAGCTTTAGAGCTTAAGAGAAACTGGCTGTCACCTGAATATGCATGGCCACCAACATGAAGAGATGTAGGTTAATTTTGATAGTAACACCTTTGATCTTTTGTAATATTGGAAAAAAGTTAATTCACCTTGAAAACAACTAGCCAGGAATGGTACTAAAACATATCACAAAGTAAGTAATTCTCTTGACAAGAAACTCCCAATGCACAACACGCAAAAAACCCAAACAGTTTCTAAATTACAGTAAACTAACGCTGTTATCTACAGCTATGAAGTGAGAGTAGTAAACACATGCATCATAGAACTAATTCCAAGACCAATTAAATATCTAAAGGAAAATCCACAACTTCAATCTATGAATGCAACTAGGTCTTTAGAATAAGAGTTAAAGTAATGTTTTTGGAGAAGCCGAAATCCCATCAGCTCAGCAACACACATACATTACATGCACTGATACCAGTTTCTGCCCTTCCAATTTAAACTAGAATACCCAAACAATATCTCAGCGCTCATTTCAAAATACTGAAAACACGGGAAGCTAAATAGATAAAGAAAGTTTCAGCAGATCAAAAGCCCTATCTATCCTATTAACTTTGTATCATTAGATTTGAACAACAAGCTATTTAACAGCAAGGAAATCCGAAATCTCAAGAGAAGGGAATGGTACAACTGCAAAAGTTCTTAACATTTACTGTTAGAATTAAAAATAGAATTTTACTTTTCCCCTTTCTATTGTGAAATGTGAGCCCTTTCTATTGTGAAATGTGAGTGTAAAGCTTCAAGTTTAGGAGATACTATCACTCATGGTAATACACTGTGTGAAATTCTCCTTCCAGAAGTCAGGTCAGCAGACAGCAAAACTATCTTTTCCATTAGAGACAAAAATGTTTCTTGCCAGAACATTGCTCAGCTACTTCTCACACATATTTTACATGTATCTGAAATATAAAATACCCCATACCTATCAGTTTTCCTTATTTGTTGCAAGGCAGGTGCCTCTCCTATTGCTACCATTTCATATAGTCATAAAATCAACTGAAAAATCCAGTTAGCAAGTGTAACATCTCATTATATGCTACCTAACTGACATAAGTTTGCCAAGGCAAGCATATCAGAACACTTGCAATTTTAGTAAGATCTACAGTACAAACAAACAAACAAACACTTAAGTTGAACTTGCTGTCTTAACTTGCTATATTTGCAGGAAACTATTTTGAGCTAAGACTACATAAAATCACAATTATGGATCAGTTGCAAGGGTAACATTTTCACACAAAAGAGGACAAAAACTACTGCAAGTCTCTTAAAAAGGAGAAAGTTGTCTCTAAATTGTTTTAGATCAGTGGCTCGCAAAGGAAATGGACACAGTGATTATGACCATTTGGGAACACAGTAACAAGAAGATCGCTAAGGCATGGCCAAACCGGGTCATGACTGCTCAACATTATTGAATTTGCCAGCTATGGTCTCTCTCTTTTTCCTCCTCTTCTCTTGCTCACCTACATTTTCAGCAGAAACGTCAGCAGTTCAGAAACTTCAGCAGTGCAGTTTTATCTTCCAGGTCCAGGTCCAGGCCCAGCCCCTCATCTGCTCCAAATACCACCTCAGCAAAGCACTCTGCTGCCACCATGAAGACACTCCAGGGTCCCTCCTTTCCCAGAACAAAAGCATCCTCAGACTTGAGGAAAGGATGGAAAAGAATCCATTGGATGAAAACAAGTTCAAGTTGCTATTTCAGACAAATGAAGTAGACTGGCTTAAACCAGCTATGCACAGGCAACATTTTCTCATTTAGATTTCACTGTATGCACACACCTCCATCTGGCCACATCACCTGGAAGACTGAATAAAGCAAAAACACCTTCAGAACTGAAAGAGGAAAGAAAACTAAAAACATTCTCCAAACAGCAAGAATGCTAAAGCAGGCAGAAATACTGAGCTTAAGACCACAAAGTGCCTTCAAACTCCTTTATTTGCCAAAACTGGATTTAGTTAATCAAGAAAGACATGTGATTTAGAGTTTATCTTTTCCTTTAGCAACAAACAGGACAGAATTGTTTCTGTATCAGTTTCATTATATGATAGCTGATTTTAATAATCCTTCTTATAGTAGAATAAGAAGATGTGTTATCTGGGCCAAGGCATTGGAGACTGACACATGAATATAAACTAGATATGTCTGATCAAGAAACTAGCAACAGAAGCTAACATTAACACTTAAAAGGTTTCAGAACATAAACAAAAACCCACCGGGATCAAGGCAGTTCACGTCTCACTAGCTTTGCAGGCATAGGGTCCTCTTCCACTCTACAGACTTAAACCAAGGCTGAACCAGCAGGAAGATACTGATGAGTTCTTTGTGCCCACACACTCTTTACGTGGTTTCATATCTCCATTTATCTTAACGTTACTGCCACCTTGTATGCCATACAGAACACAATTGCTCACAGAGCTTTATACCATTATCCCTGAGAACAAATTATGAAAGATTTCACAAGGTATTCTACAATCCTTCCTGCAAACTCAGGTAAATTGTAAAAATTTAAGTCCCTGCAATTCTTCTGCAAACACCTCACAGGGGACAGTGTCTTCTTCAAATTTTTTCCTCAAAGTGAAAACTACGATTAAAAATTTTCAGGAAAGTTGTCTTTCACGAATTGAAGGCAGAGAGATTACACAGCATCCACCCAGAACCAGAGACAGGCAGGGAATACTTCACAGCTCAGTAACAGGAAGTTCCCGTTCTTCAAGAGCAATTCCCATCACAGCATTTCACAACAAAGAACCTTTGCCAAATGAAATTTTACCACTAGTTCCTCTTTTTGTCACTGAAGTTGCTAGAGCATCTGAGTTGACCCATTATGTATCCTGCAGTCTCTGTAACAGGTGAAAATATCTCCAGTTATGGCATTTTTTTAAACTATGAGACTGTCAGGAACAGCTTTAGCTTCCCCCTGCAAGCCCCAATATTATAAGTAGCTTCCACAATATCAAGCTGGGAGAAGGAGCAAGTTCTCAAAAGCAGATGGGTGGGCTATGAGGCAAGTGAAAAACTGGCTAGACTGTCATGCACATAGTTAATTATTCAACACATACCTGGCAGCCAGTTATGAGTGGCATTCAGCAAAGCTTGATATGGTTTACTATCTTTATCAATGACCTGGATGATGGCACAGACTGCACCTTTAGCAAGGCTGTGGATGACACCAAATGGGAGGCAAGTAAGGGCAACTGATGCACTAAATGGCAGGACTGCCTTTTGAAAGGACCTCAAAAAGCCAGGGAAATGGCTTGACACCACCTCCTGAGGTTCAAGAAAGACAAATTCAAGGTCTTACACCTGATGTGGAATACAACCCCGTACAGCAACAGAAGCTGAGGACCAACCGTCTAGATGGCAACCCTACAGAAAGAACTTGGGGATCCTGATGGACAGGCTGAACAAGAGGCTGCAATACATCCTTGCAGCAACAAACTGTTACCACACAGGGGATCACACGGGCAGTAGACCCATGGAAAAGATTAGTCTCTTCTACTCAGCAATTTTGAGCCCAAATCCAGAATACCATGTCCGGCTTTGACCCTCCATCTGAGATACCAGCACATGTGCAAGAGTCCAATGGAGGGTTACTAAGACAGCTAGAGGGCTGGAGCACATCAGGAAAGGCTAAGGGAACTGGGCTCATTTAGTCTGCAGAAAAAAAGGGGGTTAGGAGGAAATCTAACAGCAGTCTTCCTGCAGCAGTAGTTCAACAGCTACATTAGACCACTGAGTTACTATCTATCTTTCTTGATATTACTTTTAAGGAAACACAACACTGAACACAGGGGCAACCATACTGGATCAGAGGAAAATGCACATAGCCCCATATTTTGTCCAAGACAGTGGTCTAAACCAAGTGGTCAGCGAAGAATTTAAGGAAGGGTATATATACAATGGTACTTTCCTGTAACATTCTCAGCCCTTGCTAATTTGTGCTCTGGACTTTCTGAGTCAAAATTGATTTCTTTTTTATATAATGACCTTTAATGGGTTGTTCTTTCATCAGTTTGTCCAACACTGTTGTCATTCCACAAATATCTGGCATCCACAATGTTCTATAGCCAGAAGCTCCATACTTTACTATTTCTCACAGCTACTTCTTTTGAAGCCCCCAGCTCTTGTACTAGAAGGGACAGTTAACTCCCAATTCATGTTTTTCACACATCCAGAATTTTGCAAACCTCTCACTCTCTTACCTCCGCATTCCAAATCATCATCTTTTTCAGCTTGAATACTGTCTCATATACATAAGCCATCCCACACCTGAAGTTTCTAGTTCTGTTACACTCTTTTTGAGATGGAAATACCAAAATTGCACACATACACACACTGAAATGGACTTGCATATTCTTAGTTTGGTTCTTGACAACCTCTCTAGTAATTGCTTATATGATAACTACTGAGCGTTTAGCTAGTATTTCATATTTCTAGCACAACTCCAAGATCTCATTCTGGCATTATGAATCAGTTCAGAGTTCAGTACACCATGCTCCAAGTCTACTAAATTCTTACGAGTATTTCAAATTAAGCAAATGCATTCTCACATTCTCCTAATAACTGCTTCTACATAGGAAAGCTGAAGTAGAACAGACTAGATCCATTCATGTTTAAGTTGTATTCAAAAGTGAAACTGTTCTTTAGGATGCCTTTTCAAATTCTTTAGAGAAGCTGGCAAAATTGAAGGACCTTGTACATTGAAGACAACTATCTGCAGCATAGGAATATTTGAACATGGTGACTACATAAGGTTAACTTTAGTTGTGTCACTAAAAGGGGACATTCAGAAAATCTAACTTGAGCCTTTTAAGACCGGTCTTGCCAGGCTCCTTCTATAAGTAGTGGGAAGCAGGTTCCTCCAAAAGTTCAGAGTAAGGATTTTTCCTTTTCTCCGTATTGAATGGAGAGGAAACCTAAGATTATTTGTTGAAAAATGCTAATATTGTTCATTCTGACTTACAAAACTATAGAAAACTGAACAGAGAAAAACCACTATCAAAAAAATTCTATTAAGCAGTGTTGTATGTCATCATTTGCATCACAACATGAATCTAGGATCTCACAGAAGACAGGTCCACTGAGTCTATCACAGTATTTCTCCACAGTTACCACACTGCCTTCTTGCTCTTCAATAAAACATTCCCTATCTTCCCAGTCTTCACTGACACCTACCCAACTTCCTACTTTCCTAACCCTTTCTCCACTGTCACCCAGCCACTCCATCATAGTTCTCAGTCCCATCCCTCACCCTCTCAGATCTTCATTTCCATAGGGAATTTTTCCCAATACGTGTCTGTAGCCTGTTGCCCAGTAAAGTGAGTCTACCAAACTCTTCTCCTACAACTGCCAACTGCTCAGATGAGATCCCGATTGCTTCACAGACAGTCAGGTCAGGAAAGTGCAGTGGACCAAACAGTTTTCCCTCCATAAACTGTATAGAGGGCTGCCGACAGACAGTACGCTAGGCAAGTCTTCATTAACCAGCACTTCAGGCTGGATATGTCTTTTCATGAATCCTTCTAATTTTCAAAACTACTTCACTGATAATCAAAGTCCCTCCCCCCTTAAGTTACATATTTAAAAAATTATCAATAAAATACTGAACAGCCCTAGCAAATACCCCATGAAAGTTTTAAGCATAATTGTGTTTATATTTATGTGACAGATTAAGTTATTATTTCCATAATTTTACACTTCTAATCCAGGCTGTAAAACAAAAGCTGTTTTTTTCCCCCGTGCTTCTTGTGCAACATTCTTACCTATGGAGTGTTCTTTCTTCTAATATACATGCAAATCTTCAAAAGAAATGTTCTGCATATACCAGACTTCCTGTCTACTTTTTGACTAGCAGTGTGCACTGGGTCCTTACCAAATCTTGATACTCCTCTCAAAGACAAGGCAGCAAAGGAATTGGGCCAATACACAATATTATTTGACACCACAGAAACCAAAAGAAGCTGCAAGTGTTGGTATCCACATGTACTTCACAAATGGAAGAACTGAGTGTAATAGCTGCTCTTTCCTGAACCATACACTCAGTGGTAAGCACCCATCTGGTGACTGCAAGGAGTCACTGCAATTAAGAGAGCATTAACTATTTAAAGGACAGCTTTCTAAGAGCAGAAAGCAATATTGTGGCATTCCTTAAGAACCACAAGGGAAGTGTACTGATCCACATGTAAATTTTTTATTTAAAAATAAAAAACTGGTGAGCAGCTATTGATCCCAGTGGAATAGACAACATGCAACGAGCTATCTTACAACAAGACCTAAGACAGACTGAAATGCTCAAAAGTTGTCCAAGAGTCCACATGGTGGTAAGCCTTATCTCCATCTCCAAAACAGCCTAAGAAGCATTTTTGAAGTGTCGTATGGTTCAGGAAGAAATAAAGAATACTCATAACAGCAAGAATGGACAGCTTTGTTTCCTGAATTGAAAGCAACATGGAAAGAAAACCTGAAATAACAGATCAACACCATACCAAAAAAGTCAGACATAATCATTATTAAAAGCTTGAGCAAAACAATTAAGGTGAATCTTCAGTCTAGGGCAGATTTTTCTTATACTCTGTCTTATAAAATCCTAGACGATGTATTTCACTTAAGCTCAAGTTATGGATACCAATGCAATAGCAACCATAAAAATATTGTTATAAACAATATAACTAAAGACTCAGAAAGGGGTTCTACTGAGCCAGCTAACATTATGGTGGGCTGTCAGAAAGGACCAAGTATAGGACAGGAGAGTATACTAGATCCAAACCACTGACCACCATGTTGTTCAGAAGAGTAAAAAGTTCAGGGCTTCTAAAGATGACTAGGCTGTACAATCCAAAGCAAAAACCTTTGTTTCTATTATTTCAAGTCCAACAGAGATTTACCTGCTTTCTTTCATAATGTTCTGGACTTGAACTAATCAATTCTCTCTGCCAGAACATATTTCTGGTAAGTTTCTTCTACATTTTATATAATAATACAGTATACAACATGACTGAGAACTGAGCTGAAGGGTTTATGACATAAACCTATTAAAAGCTGTCTTGACCAGAGCTGGGCCACTATCAGCACTGAGATTGAAAATCAGTATTTTCACAAGGATTCTCCATAACAATGAGAAATACCTTAACTACCTGAGAGATAGAATAGAGAAGAAAGTCAAAGTTCAAATGTCTGACTACATCTTCCTGCAGAAGACCTTTTTCAAAGTCCATTTGCAGAGGGCTAGAAAATTTCTGATTATCTGACATTAAAGCATTCTACAACCTTTAACAATAGAGCACTACTGTTGCAATGATAGCCATGAATCCATCAGTCCAGATATGAACGATCTGTCAATAAAATGAAAAATGTTGTGCTATCTTGCCTGGCAACAGAACATATGCCTGCATCGCTGTTTGTTGTTACTTCTGGATTCCTGCAATAAACTCAATAATGCAAACATCCCTTTAAAAGACATGTGAAAAGCAAAAAAATCTATTTTTACTCAATTTTCGCTTCTGCAGAAGATAATCCAGATATTCTTCCACAGAGCCTGGAAGTATCAATTAACAGCATCTTACACAGTCTGGCAAGATGCATGGCAAGTAAGAAGGATATCTGACATACTCTGATTAAGCTAGCAGACAAACAGAGCACACCTCAGTCTAGAATCTTTATTGGTTCAAAACAATGAACTCAAATCTAACAATTCTCCTATTCTGTTTTTTCAAGTGCCGGCTCTTCAGGAATGACCTTAAGATCACATAAATCAATGAAATGATCTCTTTGAGAAGCATTTTTATTACCAGAGTAGCATTGTCATTCAAGTATACTCAAATCCAAGATGGCTGTAGAAGATCACTAGATCTTTGACAATACTCCCCATGCGATGAGAAAATAAACAAGGAGAAAATTCTATATTAATAGCAACAGCCTTCATTATTAATTTTTTTTGTATCATAATTGAACAAATGAAACTAAGAGACAAGAAGATGAAGAAACTCACCCCCATTTTGAGCAATGAAGGAGACAACTTGAGCAGTATTACCACAGTGACCTTTGAACAGCTGAAGTGCTAATGATGGCTTCAAATAATTCAAGCCTCAAATTGGACAGCAGAGTATCCCAACAGTTTATTCCCAGATATTATAAGAAGTGTACACTCTATGACTTCCAAGTTGTGAAAGAGAATCTTTTCTTCTTTTTTTGCCTCCTGCATCACATGGAAAGGAATCAAAAAGAAACAGAACTGGATATCCCTTGATAGATTTCCAAGGCTCCATAATCCAAAGTGATCCAGCTGAAAACAAACAAGACTTCCCAAAAGCGAACGCTGACAGACAAGAGCGTTGAACTTGCTGCCACAGGTGAGCTGCTTGGGCTGGGATCGCTTTACTTCTAAATTCTTCTGTTGGAAGAACAGCGGTTGAAGGCCTCTGGTGATAGTGCAGAACCTCTGTTTCCCCTACAGGAACTGTTACATATCTACAATGAACAGATCCTTCCCTATATGGATTCAGAAGTCTGTGTTTTGATTATTGTTAGGGCCTCTATAGTAATTTAGAAGGCTTTACCTGTGAGACACTGTGCGTTTTAGCGAACAAGGCTCTGAAGCTATTGTTATGTCAAATTAATCCAGAAAAACATACAGAAACAGTCAAGATGGTCACTGTCCATCTGACAGTACGTTTTAATTTCTTATTGTGTTCCTGGACAAGCTTCTCTGGGAATTATAGCACTCTCAACAGTTCAAGAAGTTTTCTTATTTTATTTGTAAATAGCAGGAATTGATAAATCAAACATCTCTAAGAACACTAAAAGAGTCACTCAAGATTATTCTGGAAGTTTGTTCTGATTCTTTGGGGTTTTTTTGTCTGGCCTTTTGTTTTGTTTTTTAGGCAGCGGAAAAGGCTTATCCTTAGTGCTACATTTGGAGATTGATCATTCATGCTTTTTGGCTACCAGTGTTCAACTTGAAACTGAAAGCACACAAATCTGTAAATGCCTAAGTGGGAGAAAAAAGTACTTTATAGACTTGCACAACAGATTCAAAACTATTGCTGACTAAACACTACTGGAAAACACACCGAAACGCATAATATCCAGTGATCACAAGAATTGTCCTTACACTCCCAGTCTGTCTCTCTGAAATGCATAGTGTGCATGCAACAGCCTTGCTAGAATAAAAAGGACAACCTTGTGACCAGGTGAGACAAAGAATAATGTTAAGGATCACTTGATTTCTCCCTTACCAATGAATGGTACTCTTATTCACTACCATGCTCTAGGCTTTTGCAAATGATCACATGGCCTTCTTGCATAGGTCTACAGTGCCCGTAAAGGAAACAGATTAAAGATGATCACACACTTTCAAGAGATAGATCTGATAAAGATTCAGTGTAGTATAATAATAACCCTTACTGGATTCCTGCAGTTTGGGCTCAGAAGAACAATCCCTGGATCATCACATACTTCAGACCAATAACCAGTGATGTTTCACATGAGAAACTAAAGCATGCAGACCAGAGACCCCATCCTAACGTTTGGATCTGATCTATAACTGAATTGTCTTTTGGCTGTGAATCTGTCTCTTGCTCTTTTACACACAAAAGAGAGCAATCTGTGTTTACATTCTAATGAAGGCAGTCTCCACTGCTCTACCAGATTCAGTATTCCACAGGTTCAATCCTTTCACTGAGAACGAGCTCAAAGCTTAACATACTGCTGCAGTGAATTGCGACTGCAAATAAAAGCAACGCTGAAGCTTGGTGGTGTGTCCTCCCCTCCCTGCCTTGATGGGGGATCCTTTTTCTTGTTCTGCTTTCTAGAACTGAGAATGTTTTGCTATATTCTGTTTTTCCTTGGGTAACGAGCAACAGCATTTCTGTCCAGCATAAATCTCTTGGCAGGGCAAAAGACCTGCAGCCCCAACAACCAAGGAGGACAAGCAAGTCCCAAGAGAAGCAGTTTTAATTCCTAGGGACTCTATTTTTAGTTATAGCACCAGAAGTCACCGAAGCAACAACATCCTTTGACCTGTCATTTATGGCAGGGGAGGGAGCAGGGACAGACTTGGTCAACAGGTCTGAGTGTCCCACTACTACCATCCTCCATTAAAAGAGCTCATGCTGTACAGAGCGGGCAGACATCACAGAACAGTTCAATTCCCTTTTCCTCCTCTTCCTAAAGAAGGGCTGAAGAGGGAGAGAACAAGAGTGAAGACAGCTGCTAACAGTCCCAACAGACACCAACCGCTGAGATGAACCAGATTTCTGACAGGCATGCCAGTCTGAATCTGTAAGGACATTCATTTAAAAATTTCTTCAAACTAAACTAAGATTGTAATTTTTTCTCTAACATAATCATCAGCTATACTGCACAGATAAAATTTGGGTAGATTGCAAGCAATTTTGTTTCATGTGAGGAGGAGCAGAATCCATCTTTTACTGTCATGTTGTCACAGAGAAGACTGACACTACAGGAAGTATACATGACTGAATGTATGTAACAGAAGCAGAGCAATAAGTTGTTTTTAAATAGTTACTATTTAGGGGAGAATTGACATTAGCATTTTGAATACTAAGTCAAATCCCTTGCAAGGGCTCTATGACAGAAAAGTGTAAAACAACAGCTTAGGCTTTTTAGGAAAAAGTAGTTCACCTCTTTTTCTATTCATGAGAATTAAATATCTACACAGACAACCAATTACAAATTAAGTGCTCAATTTATGCCCTCTTCATCCACAACTTAAAAGCAATTCTTAAATTCTAGCAATAACTTGAAGAAAAGTAAGAAATGAAGTTATTAATTAAAAAATCACTTTAGGAGATAGCATGGTAGAAGAAAGGGAATTATAGAAGCAGAGTGATATGAATTCCGAACAAAGTGGGAAACACCAGACAAGAGCCTCATTTTCAATACAACTGATCGACAACAAAAGCAGCTGACAGCTTCTTAATAATCCCACAAAACTTTTTTTTTTTCTAATCACCCCAAACACTTCACTTTTACACTTTACAATGGGCAGACTTTAACTTATGAAAGGAAATCCTGGCCTGTTTTCTTCAGTTTGACATTGTAATACAGTTGCTGGTTTTCAAGGTGAAAGTATACATATTACCTAGAGTATTGCATCGCCTTACAATTCTTGACATTACGATGCCGTGCTCAGGTGGCAAACATCAATCCTTCGCTACCACCACTCAGCAAAGTTAGATCTTATTAGCAACACACAAGGAGAACCTGAACACGGAAACACAGAACTATTAAGAAACGCATCTTTCTGTGCCAAGGGCCGGTCTCACGACATTACAAATAACCCTACACACACACCCCTACGTCACCAATATTCTGACAAGTGCCACAGTTTAAGAACCGTTAATGAACGAGGAACAAAAGCTGTTAATGGCATGTGGATCTTTTTTCTACAGAGCTAGTTCGTTAACAGTGTAAAAACATTAATGGGCAACAAAGTAAGTTGCTTTGTAGTTACGTGATGCTACAGTATTAGCCTCCACAAAGTCAGTACATAATCATGCCTCCTTAACATAATAGCGGGGATATTGTTACTAGGACCACAAACCATGCAAATATATACAAAAATGTACCACCAAATAACTTTATGAAGGATTCTGATCTTAAATAATTCTGAACTGTAAGACAAAATGACACTTTTAAGAAATAAGCCATTTTGGCAAACGCAGATTAAGGCCCAATAAATAAATTACTACAGTATCAGATATCAGTAAGAACTACAACTATGCCTATCCTGCATAACATGCCTGGTTTAATCTTTGGAACGTTCAACGTCACATCATCCACAGGAACACCTGAATAACTAAAATAATAAAAAACCAGTCCTATACATCACAGCTTTCCAACCTCACTTAATCCTTCAGCAACCACGGCAATACATCTTACAGAAGAAAAACGCCTCGGTGCTACCTACACGCGTATCGCTGCCCCGAAGAGCAGGAACCGTTCAGCCTTGAAAAACAAGAAGGGGTGAAAAAGAGCCAGGACAGCCCCCCGGCACCAAGGGCCCGAACCAAGCACGGCCTCTCCCCGGCGGAAACCCCTCGCCCGCCACAACACCTGTTTCCAGGCGAGTCTCCGGCCCGCCTCCCCCGCGGCTCGGCAGCGCCGCGATCGTACCCTGCAGCCGCCCCGGGGGCTGCCACCGCCCGCTGCCCCCGCCGCCTGGGCCGCGGCCGGCAGGCCGCGGGGACCCTGCGCTCACCGTTGAGTGCCGACGCCTGCAGCGTGGCCCCCGAGGTGCCGTCGATGACTTTGATGGCGCCGCGAGCGGTCACGGCCAGGATGGCGTTGAGCGCCGGGTGGTAGCACAGGCTGCAGAGACCGTCGGCGTCGCAGCGCAGGCAGCCGTCCCGCAGCAGCAGCCACTCGCAGGAGCCCGGCCCGGCCGCCACCGGCCCGGGTCCGGGTCCGGGCCCGGCCGGCGCCGCCGCCGCCGAAGAGCAGGAGGCCGCCGCAGCCATCTTCCCGGCCGCCGCCGCCACCGCCCTCAGGACAAGAGGCCCGGGGGGAGCCACTCACTGACAGTCCCTGGAGCCGCCGTCGCCGCCAGTCACCATCCGGGTCCGGGGAGAGGGGGAAAGGGAGAGCGCCGGCGTGAGCAGGAAGTGACCCAACCGCGCCGGATGCGGAACCGACCGCCGGCCTGACGGGGGTGGGGAGTGGGGGAGAGCGAACAGCCACTCGTCACGGAGAGGGACGGGAAGGGAAAAAGAGGGGCGGGGCTCCGCTGCGCGCGCAAAACCTCAGTCTCACCCGCCCCCGCCTCCTTCACACGCGCACGGCTGTGGGTGGGGGCCGCGCAAAGGGAGTGCTTGGGGGGTGGTACGCGTGGCTCGGGGTGAACGGGTGGCGAGCCTGCCCTCAGCCGCGAGCCGCGTCACTGCACGCCGGCGGCTCAGCTCGGATGGCGGCGACAAGCCAGGCCTGAGCCGGCCGCCCCCGGGAGGGCGGGGGTACGCTGGAGCTGACCTGCGCGGGCCTTGGCCCTGCCGCGAGAGCGGCGGCGCCGGGCCCCAGCCCGAAGCCGGCGGGGAGAGGCGTCTGCCTCAGGGTGGGGGGGATGCTCCCTCGTGAGGAGTCGGTGTAACATCTCCGTTCTGGCTCCGTTTCCTCGGGGGGTTGAGTCCGGTCGTCTCCCTGTTGTTACCGCTCCGGACAAAAAAAGGTGGTGTAAGCGGCCGAGTGCGTTTGCCGCGTTCCGCCTCGGCGATACCGCGGTGGAGGTTGATTTTTTTCATAGCCTGGCTCTGAGACTGGTTTGCTTTTTGTCCCTGAGGAGCGGTGTGGGAGGGCCCCTGTTAAAGTTGCTTCCAGCTTTGGTACCAAGTGTAAAAAGTCGAAGCGGCAGCCGGCTACGGCTTCGTTTCAGAATAAGCTCGGGCCCTTCAGAAGGGTGTCCTTGCCCGGGGCCTGGGGGCTCCTGCCTCGGGTGGACGCCGTTGTTGTGGGGGATGTCCGTGTGTAAATACACACAGTGCTTCCAGGCTGATGGTCTTTTTTTTTCTTTCTTTCTTTTTAACCCCCAAAAGTAGGGATGTAATCAGTCTACCCGTGAAAGCATTTTGTTCGGAAGCAGTATGCACCATGCTTCAAAAATGAGTAAAGTTTTTTGTTGAGATTTTCCCTTTTCACCCGCTAGAATGCCAACACAGCTATGCCTACCTGCAGGCATTATTTTAATCTCTAAGTGACGTGTTCTACTAAAAAATTTGAGAAAGGTTTTAGGCTACTGTGAGTCTAAAATGAAGTGTCAAATATAATGTGGTTTCCTACAGGAGAGTATTTTTATTACAAGGATCCAAATTAGCACAGGCTGCTGTAGCAGAAAAACGATTTAAGAAATAACAGCATCTGTGTAAAAAAAAAAAAACAAACCAAAAACACCCAAACCACATGGGTATGTGGCTAATCAAAATTGTCCTGATAGCAAAATAAGCAGCTTCACTCCTTCAAGTGAAATATTAAAGAGCAATACAGGTAGTGACAAAACTTAAAACATATCTCAAGCTGTACCTTGTCTCCAGGTCAAAGCAATTAATTTCATATACTTTTCAAGTAGGTATAACTTTTCTGATAAACAGAGAATGTCTGATGGGTAGAAGAGAAAGCCAGGTACACATGTATGTGTCTAGCTGCTCTATACAGAAGATCGTCCAAAGACCACATCTCTTTACTAAGGCATTATACGCCTTGAAGCATTATGTCTTGGACCTTTTGGTTAAATGTATGTGCTCTAAGTGTCCAGTTTTGGCAGAAGTAGTATACTTATCACAAAAGTTTATAGCCTCAACGCTTGAGATTGGTGACATATCTAGGAATATAATGTGTCTTAATTCATTAAATATAAATGAGCTTCATGCATTCTGTAAACAAGTTTAATTCAAAATTTTTATAAAATACATCTTGTATTTACACACATACCTCATCTAAAAATAGGAGTTTGTTGAATGCAAAGTTATTACAAACTATCAGAACCATTTGAGAGCTGTTTGTACATATTTCTTGCACAGCATATGCAAAAGGTGACCCTACAATACTAAGATTAAAAGGTGCAAATCTGCAATTGTGTACAAAACGTACTATGTTAAGTGCATATCTACATTGCATATTACACATGTGCCAGGTCTGTGGAAAGGAACAGTTAAAATTGCAACTATAGATTTCACAGAACATTAGTATAGAATAAATTAAGATACTTAGAGATTAAATAGAACATTCTTGCATCCTTTGAATATTCATTTCAGATGCACAGGATCCATCATGGACATCTAATGAACAGCTATGCAAATAAGAACTAAACTGAAAGGCCTCTAACAGCCTAGTAACCTGAATGTGTCCTTGCCCTTCATGTTTCTGGTGATATTAAACATGTATTCACAGGGTCTGGGTTGAGTCTTCTAATACTAGTTGGACATTCCTGTTAAAAAAAGAAATGTAAGTCATGAAAAAAAAGTGGTAAGACCAGATTATTATGCAAGATTCCAAAGTTAACATGCTTGCTTTTTTTTTTTTTTTAAATATACTGTAACTTGCCTTTTTTTTTTTTAATGTAGTATGACTGCTCACAAAACACTTGCAGGTAAGTACTAAGCTGCTGGTGTAATTAGTTTAGTACAACTCTGAAATAATTCCACCAGAACTTCTGCATAAGTCAAAAATTAGGTGAGAAGTTCATCACTCTGTTTTTCTCCTTTAATGTATTGCAAGCTAGAGTATTAGAATTTGCGTCAAGCATCAACTTTAACTAGTTGTGTTTAAAACCAACACAAGCATCAGCCAGAAAAGCAGACTGAATAAGCTAAAGGTGTGTGGTAGAGTTGGAATTTAAATAAATATTTTGCATCAGTAATGAGTGGTAAATATATGTAACTTGCCATTTTAGTAACTCAATCTGAAAAGCTGAAGAACAACTGTTCTGATAAGGAAATACGTCCATCAGGGATTAAAGACAGCCCTTGCTATTAACTTGTCATGGTTGATTTTTGTTTGCAGCATTAAAAAAAAAAAAAGACATGGGGAATGCTTTTCTCCCTGTTACCAAAAATTATTAAGAAATTTAAGATCTATTTGGCAATACTAAATACTGAAGATTGCAAATGCCCAAGTACCATGCAAAGTGAACTTCACTGGACTTCCCTTGTGAAGAAACATTACCATAAGGACCATTACATAAGCACTCAACACAGTACACAGCAAATATTTAACATGTCATCACATTATTACATAATCCTCAGATAGTCAAAATTAGCAAGACTGTAACTTGTAACTGTTACTAAGGCTGTAATTCTGCCTTACTTAGTGAAGGGAGAATCTGGCCTTCCAAATCTTCATTTCTCTTTACAAGGGATTAATAGTACTGGGGGGGGGAAATGGATGCATATTAAATACCATGCTATTAAAAGCAAGACAGAGCAAGATGTTGTAAAACATAGTTAGGGAAGGATTACTTTTATTTTGCCATCATAAAATAACATTGTTTAAAGATCACACAAATCTGATAATCTTTTTTCTCGAACATTGAGCCAGCATTACAGTTGAGAAAGGTGTTCACCTGTTTCTCTGTAAATTTATACTTTTAAGTAAAATAATTTGATTCTCTAAATATGCAATTTAATTATGTCACACAGTAAATATCTTGCTCCTTTGGTCAAACATAGTAAATGAAATCTTCAAATACTTATATCTTCAGTTTTTAAAAACCTAATATACATCCTTAACCAAGGAGTATTTACGTTACACACAAGCCATAGATACAAAATACACAGTATGTACATGTTTTGAAAACAAATGGGAATTTATAAAAACTCAATAGCCAAATCAAAGTAATTGAGGCACTAACTTAAAAATAGTATCTTCATGTCTTGATTATACAGACTATTCTGTGAACAATCAGGACTGCTTCATAAATACATTTTATCTACAGAATTTGCTGTGCCAAAAAAGCCAGCTGTGTTTAAGCTTAGAAGAAAAATTGCACTTTGAGATTGTTACAGTTAACTTCTCATTTTTCTCCTCGAATATAGTAATCTGGTCCTAGTGCTTTTGGCACAGGTATTGAGTTGTGGTTTTGCTACACTTTCTTATAAAACACAAGGGTTTATTTATTTTGTTCATTAAAATCTGAAGAGTTTTAAACAAACCTAGAACTTTGATACAAATCTATATAGCTACAATTGCTTCATTAAATAATATACACAAATATGCTCTTCGATCTTAAAACATCTTGACAACTGGATACAAAACAGTATCTCCAGCTTCCTTAATCTTATGCATTATCAATCTGCAAGTAAATAAAATACAGTTTCTGGCCACATCTTGCACTAGATCACACCCCAGTGTACAAGGACAGAAAATAAATGTATAATAAAAAGATTGGATAAATTAGAAGGGGTTTCTTGGTCTTGAATTCTTCTCCAACTAGTAATGATGCAGCACTGTATGCAGCCCAAAAGACTCCAAACAACTGAAAAAGAAGATGAACAGTCTCAGCTGATATCACAAGAAAATCTCTCCAAACACCAAGATAAAAATCGGTTCTTCTCTCAATATAAAAGAAACCCCCCAAAAAAGAATTTTCAGGGGAAGAACATACACACACAGGAAAAGAATGCACTATGCATTTTCATTTAAGTTTAGAGAAATATTTAACAAATAAACATGTTATTTTTATTTGAGACATTTTTACTGAAGTGAGCAGCTAAGGATCTAATGGTAAGTATTCTCCAATGTAAGACAGATACCATAAAGCAAGCTGTGAGCTTACATACACCGGTAACATGAAACTTCACTGGATTAATAACTTCTCCTTCCACCTTGACTGTCCTCAACTATTAACCCCTCCCTTTCTTTAAGCAAATTAGTTACTACACTTGACTCTTCCTCCTGCAACATATACCAAAGGGTTAAATTATCATTTTTTAATTTCAGGATTCATCTGGCTCATAAGCTTTTCTTTACTCATGGTGCCCCTACCTCAAGGTAACTGAAACTCACATTCCTCTATCTCAGGTGCAGTGAGAAGCCTGCCAAAATACAATCTCTATCAAAAACTATATTGCTTACCAAGTTAAGAAAGAACCAGTTTGAAAGACCGGTAGAAAGTAATGTTACCTACGAATATTCACTGTGTTGTATGAAGTTAGCATGCCTACTTTTTAAAAAAAAAAAAACAAAGTCTTGAGGTCAGTGAACTTGACTCAAACCTCAAACTAAGGTTATAGCAAAAAGTAACCAAATATTATCATCTAGCAGCACCTTGAATATTAATACAAAAGGAAAAATACTTCAAGCTGAATGGCATGTAAAAACACTGCAATCTTCTACAAAACACAAGACCAAAGAGGGCAGACATAATAGGACCCCAGCAAGAAATTTTTTCCACGGTTCTGCCAGAGGAGCTGAAGTCCCTGGAGGGATTGTGTGGCCCCTTCAACTGCCATTGTAAAAAAAAAAAAAAAAAAAAAAAAAAAATTGCATGTGTGCATACTTCTCTTTTTGCTGCCTGACACAGGACAAGAAGGACAATCAAGATCATGACTGACTCCCTAAGATACATTAGGAAAACTGCAGCAATTAAAGCAGTCGAGGTGCATTACTTGAGTAGTTTGCCGATCGCAACTGGAAAAGAACTGACTAGAATTTCGCTATTAAGTTCCCCAGCATTAGGACTGTGAAATATCTCCCCAAGCACAGAGCTCTCAAGCCATAAGAAGTAGTACTTGTCACAGTGTAAGTAGTTTTGGCCACATAAGGCTTGTCCTCTTTTTTCACACTAATGATGCAAAGGTAAGAAACTTGCACAGATTCACCCTGAAGTTAATGTAAGACTGTTAGTAGTAATCAAGTAACAGAGGTTTCATTACAATATATTTATTTTCAAGTTATATATTGGTTAACTGGCAAGTTAATAATTTGCTTTCTGACTGTCTCTCTTATAATAATTGCAAGTTATCAAATCACAAACACAACAATTTTGTTATTTATCATACACTTCAGTTGTACTTCAATTACACTGTTCACCAGCAAGCTAAAAGGACAGAAATTAATCAACAGAATAAGAATTCAAAAAGCAGACGGCTTAGCTAGCAACAGAATTTTCTCAGTCAACCTTTTCAAAAGTTCAGCAATAACTTCAAAGGGTACCTAAAAGGGTTTTAAGTAGTACTGCAGTGTTCAAGAATGGTATGTAGTTCTGGGATGTATTAGGGAACGATGTGTTCAAGAAGCAGGTGGTATTAGGGAAGTTATTCTTGCTTTGTGCTTTACATTCCCCATCTGTAAAATCAGAACAATATTTACCTTCTCTGTAAAGGGTATTGAGAGCTTTGTACTGCTACCACTATGGGAAGGTGTCAGAACAATGACTAACGTCATATTCATGCTGCAGGAACTAAAAATAAACTGGATGATGGGGGAAGGGAAAGAAAAACTTATTTTCAGAGTCTTCATTTTGAGGTTTAATTATGGCATCCTCACTCAAAATCTTAATCCTATTTATTTTAAAGCAACTATTATATTGTAGCAAAATACTTAAACAGAAGCTAACCTGGTAACAACAGGTGTCATTATAGCAAGAGCACTGTATGTCCCCAAGTACTCAAAAGAAACACCTGAAACAGAATTTGCTTAGCAGTCATGTCCACCATGCTAACCAAAAGGATCACAGAGCTCACATTGTAGTTCTGAGTATTTTGACACATCATTGTGTTGTCCTGAACGCATTAATACTTGAAGTGTTAGGAAAGCAACTTAAAAATAACTGTAAACAATTCCCAATAGATGACACTGAACTTACTTTTATTAGGGTAGAAACAACTTCAAATGATCCAACCACCAAAAGTACAGGTGCTATGACAATGAGGGGAAGTAGGGAATATCCTATCACACCAAGAACTTGGCCATAAGCAACCTGAAATTTTCAAGCACATAAAAACAAGCTTTGTAGTACTCAGTCTTTGTCACCAAATACAATCTGATCTTGTTATAACAGCATGAACAGCAATAATAATGTATTAGGTATTCACAAAATTTTAGCTAAAGGAAGCTTGCTTTAAGTATGAAACTTGTTTTTGTATGCTACCACCTAGAATTTTGTCATTAATCATTCAGTTCTTTTAGAAATATGTTGTATTTGGGGTTTTTTTGTTTGTTTTAAACACTGTAAGTGATAATTTTAATCACTTCCAAGGGAAGTATTTACACAGGTCAAAATATGTCATTCCACCCACCCCTCACATTTTCATGTTCCACCTTAAGTGGTTCCCAACTGCCACTCCATGGAGTGTACAAATCATACCCAGGAGCACAGAACTAGAACAGACCTCTCACTCACCAGCTGTAGTCCTGGCTGTCACAAGCAGCAAAGATATAATTTTCTGCATTAACATACGCATATCCATTATACATAAATATATAAAGTACATGAATGCTTATGGCATTAGTGGAAGACCTAGAACCTGATCCCACTAAGGTGCGGAAATCTTCTGATTTCCAGTTTCAATTTATTATGACTATCTTAAACATATTTGTTCAAAGTATTTCCATAACTGTTTTCAATCCCCACTTCATGGGGATTAAAATGTCCAATTTTCTCCTACTATGGTTTGAAATGTTCCTGATCCTAGCTAAGCTTCTTGGATTTAACAGGAAAAATAGTGGCTAGACAAGTGACCATCTTGCAAGCAATCTCTTGTGGCTGTTGATCCTTCACAGTGAACTGTGCACACCTATACTTCCTCCCCAGTTTATACATTCTGATAATTTCACGTTTTGAGCCACAAAACAGATTGACTTAAGGGAATCTGGATTATGCTGGCATGCAGAAATACTGCAATCACATTTATAAAAGCTTTTTCTTTCAAAACAGTGTTCACACAAGAAGATTCTAGCAATTACAATTAAAAGGAAAACTGAATTAGTTTAATTTACAATTAAAGTAAATGTAAATAATGTTGGAAGTCTGCAACACTAGTTCATCATTAATACAAGATGCATAGTAAAAAATATAAAAA